>NC_064640.1:524837373-525150152 GCF_023864345.2 Schistocerca serialis cubense
ATTGCTGCATGTAGTGTAGCAGACGCACAGAATCATGTTCCCCTAATTCTTTTGAGCAGAGTATATAAGAGAATATGTTGGTATGTGTTTATGTAGTCACTTTGTTATTCTTGTGTGTGTTACTAAAGACACGAGAGGACACGTTTTGCAGCAGAGGAGCAACAGGAGAAGCACCCATAAGAGCCGAAATACGGCGAATGGCCACCGTGATTGCCGAGCAACGCTTTACACTGGCACCTAGAGAGACGGCACAACAGCAGCACAGTGGACAGCTATTCGGGACGATGGTGGTCTAAATCCCCATCTAGTCATCCAGCTTTACGTTTTCCTCGATTTCCTTAAATCACTTTGGGATCATTCCTTTGAAAAGGCACGTCCTGTTTCCTTCCTCATCCATCCCCATCGTGCCGTCCGGTGTGGCCGAGCGGTTCTAGGCGCTACAGTCTGGAACCACGCGACCGCTACGATCGCAGGTTCGAATCCTGCCTCGGGCAAGGATGTGTGTGATGTCCTTAGGTCAGTTAGGTTTAAGTAGTTCTAAGTTCTAGGAGACTGATGACCTCAGAGGTGAAGTCCCATAGTGCTCAGAGCCATTTGAACCATTTTGAACCATCCCCATCGTGAGAATGGGCTCGACCTGTAATGACCTCATCAACGACAGGATGTCAAATCCTAATTTTCATCCCTCCCCTCTTCAGACTGTCGCAGAAAACTTAAATGACATTTAAGAGCTACTGAGGAACATTATGCCTCTACTGAACAACAGCAATCTCCAGTTCTGAGTTTGAGTGAGGGGGAGCAGTGGTTGAGGCAGTAAACTGGCATTTGGGAGGGGTATAGTTAGAACCCCCACGTGGGCATCCAAATTTAGCATTTTCGGGATATGCCTAAAGCTGATAAGGCGAATGTCGAAATGATTCAATCTCCATTGTAGTCAAATCAGCGTTTGTCGTTCGACTCTAATCACATCATTGTTGAAGGCGAAATAAACCAATCATTTCCTTGGTTCCATTTCTTGAACTGAGCATCTTACTGATCTGTCTGCTGTACGATTTACTAGCACATTCCAGCAGAGTTAGGATTCAAGGCTGGAGAGCATACTGGGCTAAAAATTCGAGTGATGATTCTATGTCTTATCAACTCTTCCAACAAGCTCATCTCCGACTTAAATCGAGGATGAACTTCCTGTACACGACAGAAAATATCACTAATAAATCGCAGGAAACTGGAGTAGAAGTGTAGCAAGAAAAAAAGAAATGACCATCTCCGAGACTGGTCTATACCAAGGGTAGAACTTGCCCCTGCACATTCAGAGGAGTGGTAGATATGGAGATCTTTGAGCAGACTACTTTTCGGAGTTGTAGGAACCAAAAGAAATATAGATGGATGGAAATTATCAGACGAATCGGTGCTGTTGCATTGTGGACAATGGCGGACTATATCCAACTTACGCAGTGACAACTATGACCATGAACCTGCACTGTTGAGCAGCTCACGAGGGTTACCCCAAATGAGGAAGACGTGGCTAGCTCTTGGTCTAAAATTTCTTAGCCCCACAATGTTATATGTTACATACATATATATACTTACACAAAGTTTTTAGTTTAACAAATTTTATGTTTACAAATTTGATCCATTGTTTTTTGTTACATACAGTGTTTGATGCTTCTAACACAGTTACATAAATAAATCTCCGCGAGAACATTATCACCCACAAAACAAAATCTCTAATGCCGCCAGCATACACCTGAATAAAAGTTCCGAGAATTCCATTCTTGTGACATCCGGCTGTCAGAAAACCATTACAGATGGGGAACATATGCTCAGGCTGTCATTTCGTCCTCAGAACATTGAGCTGTCTAAGTCAGAAATGTTGGATCGGTGTGTAGCTACTCTTTTTTCAGATGCAAACTCTTGAAGATGTGGGCGAATTCTACTATCTTGGAAGTAAAGGGTTAGGTTAGTGCTTTTTAACGTCCCGTCGACAACGAGGTCATTAGAGACGGAGCACAAGATCGGGTTAGGGAAGGATGGGGAAGGAAATCGGCCGTGCCCTTTCAAAGGAACCATCCCGGCATTTGCCTGAAACGATTTAGGGAAATCACGGAAAACCTAAATCAGGATGGCTGGAGACGGGATTGAACCGTCGTCCTTCCGAATGCGAGTCCAGTGTGCTAACCACTGCGCCACCTCGCTCGTTATCTTGGAAGTAAAGGACATAAAGCAGGAAGACGTAAGAAAGACACAGTAGCAAGAATTGCACAAGGCATAAGTGCTATCTATCAAAAGAAAACGCTGCTAACATAAAAAAACGTAGGACTTGAGACCAGAAAATGATTTGTGGAAAGCTATGTTTGTAGCACAGCTCCAAATGAGAGCGAAACAGTGACACTGAGAAGTCAGGAATGATGAAAATGAATGTTAGAATTCTCTGAAATGTGGTATTACAGGATAGTGTGAAAGATTAGGTGGACTAGTTGAAAAACGAATGACGAGTCCAACAACGAGCTAAGGAGAAAACAGTGACTCGTAAAAAAGATAATTAATTAAAGATATATGAGGTTCATTCAAAGGAAACCTGGTCAGTACGTCTTACCTATGCCTTACACGTAAGGTGGCACCACGGAACTGCGGGTATGGTGGCGCCGTCTGTTGGTAGAGAGGCTGACGCGTGCACACCTTTTGATGTTGCAAAGCGCCAGTGTGGTTTCACGCCGAAGAGAAGGTGGTCACACAAGTTATCGTCCACTACCGAACATGCCGGCGAGTACGTAGGAACAGCGAGGAGTGATTCGATTTCTGGCAGCGGAGGGAGTTGGAGGCCGTGAAATGTATCGACGGATGAAGGCTGTGTACGATGAGTTCAGTCTCAGTCATTCAAGTGTTGTGGAATGGCGCATAGGATTCCTTTAGGGGCGCCAGTTACTGTAAAACGATGCTCGTCCTGGATAAGCTCATTGTGTCATCACATCGGAAATGGTTGCGGAAGTGAATTCTTTAGTCTTGGACAACCGCAGAATCACCGTGGACGAGATGCATCGATTCGTAACGGACGACGAAGTGTGTGACTGGGTCCAGACCTGGATCCTACAGCAGCCTACTAGCTTTTTCAAGGATGGAACCGACCGGCTAGTGTCGCAATGGGATAAATGTGCCACTGGCGCTTTGCAACATCAAACGGTGCGCACGCGTCAGCCTCTCTACCAATACTCGTAGACGGCGCCACCATACCCGCAGTTACGTGGTGCCACCTTATGTGTAAGGCATAGGTAAGACGTACTGACCAGGTTTCCTTCGAGTATGTGTACTGTGTATAACTATATTTCTGAGTTAATAAAATCGTTACCTTTACTTTACACTAGTGACCAGGTTTCATTTGAGTGCCACTTATAGAATGTTTGGGCTTATATCAAGACATGAGTCGCTCCTGCAAAGTTCAGTTGGAAGGGTAGTGTAGGAAATGAATAGCAGCCACAGAACTAGATGCGAGAATATGAAGTATGAGGAACGTTGAGGATGCAGTATGCAGCAGTTTAGCTAGCCAGCAAGAGACAGTAATGGAGAACTGCATGAGGCCAGCTTTAGAGTTGATAAACGAAAAACCTACATACGCATCGGCTTACATGTTCGACATAAAATAACTAAACATCGAGGAACTCATTGAGTCAGTAGCCCCGTTCTAACGAGGTGTCGTGTCCTCTCTCCCCTCCCCCTCCCCCCCTCCCCCCCCCCCTCTTATCCACGGCTTTCTCAGACCACGCTATTGTCTCCAGCCGCCTAGCTTCAATCCGCAATGCGCTGCAGTTCGGGTAACAGATGCATCACATTGTGATAGTGAAATGGCACGGCAACAGGAAGCATAATCCAAAACAGAAGTACGTGGGACAATACGATTATGGTGGGCAAAACGACTAAACTCCACACATATCAACCGTGAAATCGTTGTGGTATAGTGACCAGACGCAATATCACGTCCAGCCGTAGTGAAATGCTGCCAACAATTTGACGAAGGCCGTACAAACGTAGGTGACGTTGTTCAGGAAGGCAGGGCATCGTCAGTGACCGCAGAGGACAATGCCAGGCAGTCAGAAAGAATATCTGGGTGGAAAAAAGTTTTGCAATGATGACTACGTTCACACAGCGTTTCTCGAATGGTTCCCTGACCAAGGAGCAGTTTTCTGTCGTCGAGGAATTGAACGACTAGTAGAAAGTTCCGACTGCTGTTTACAGAGACTTGGTGTCTATGTTAAAAATAGTGTCACGTATCTCTGTCATTTTGAAGTGTAGTGCAACATTCAATAAAAGTAACTTTGCCTGCCGTAATAATGCGTATCCTACTTTTTGAAGTTTCTTTGTACTACATTGGCCTGAACAGGTACGCCACGACTGGTTAAGTGGTCAGTCCTTTTTGTTGGGTAAAGTCCGGTGATAAAGCGTCGAACGCCGTTCGAAAGTCTAGGAAGACGTAAAATACACTACTGGCCATTAAAATCCTACACCACGAAGATGACGTGCTACAGACGCGAAATTTAACCGACAGAAAAAAGATGCTGTGACATGCAAATGATTAGCTTTTCAGAGCACTCACACAAGGCTGGCGCCGGTGGCGACACCTACAACGTGCTGACATGAGAAACGTTTCCAACCGATTTCTCATACACAAACAGCAGATGACCGGCGTTGAATCGTGAAATGTTGTTGTGATGCCTCGTGTAAGGAGGAGAAGTGCGTACCATCACGTTTCCGACTTTGATGAAGCTCGGATTGTAGCCTATCGCGATTGCGGTTTATCGTATCGCGTAGTGAGTCGGTGCGGGGGCCCTCCGGGATTAGTGCTCGCGTTGGTCGAGATCCAATGACTGTTAGCAGAATATGGAATCGGTGGGTTCAGGAAGGTAATACGGAATGCCGTCCTGGATCCCAACGGCCTCGTATCACTAACAGTCGAGATGACAGGCATCTTATCCGCATGGCTGTAACGGATCGTGCAGCCACGTTTCGATCCCTGACTCAACAGATGGGGACGTTTGCAAGACAACAACAATCTGTACGAACAGTTCGACGACGTTTGCAGCAGCATGGACTATCAGCTCGGAGACCATGGCTGCAATTACCCTCGACGCTGAATCACAGACAGGAGCGCCTGCGATGGTGTGCTCAACGACGAACCTGGGTGCACGAATGGCAAAACGTCATTTTTTCGGATGAATCCAGGTTCTGTTTAAAGCATCATGATGGTCGCATCCGTGTTTGGCGACATCGCGGTGAACGCACATTGGAAGCGTGTATTCGTCATCGCCATACAGGCGTATCACCCGAAGTGATGGTATGGGGTGCCATTGGTTACACATCTCAGTCACCTCTTGTTCGCATTGACGGCACTTTGAACAGTGGACGTTACATTTCAGATCTGTTGCGACCTGTGGCTCTAACCTTCATTCGACCCCTGCAAAACCCTACATTTCAGCAGGATAATGCACGACCAATATTAATGATCAGTAGTGTACCTGTTGAACTTTATTTACCGTTAGCAAGATACGTTGCATGAAAAAATGGGAACTATATTTGAGATGTGTGTTTCTTCCGAATTGATTCTTTGAAATAACGATATTTTCCTTCACAAAGTCATAATGTTCCTGCGGTTCACTGAGTTATGGTGGCAGATTCCATACTGGACTGAACCGAACACCTGACATTATCAGAAACTCAGATAAGGCATGCGCGTAGCATTGGTCTGAAACATGAGCAGGGTGTACAGAACCGAAAAACGTAGAGATATATATTTGAGGTAGGCACTACTGTAGGGGAGAATGAAGCACAGTGAAGAAAATCAAGAACTGTTGACGACGAAGGCGGCGGTGGTAGAGGGGAAGGAAGCGGGCGAGGTAGAAGGTATGCAAGTATGTGACGCACGTGGTAAGTATATTAGGGGCAAAACGGCGAGGCGACCTCCGCAATCGAACCCGGATGCTGGCAGGCTCAAGGCCGCATCTGTGTCGCGCATCTTGACGCCCAGTGCGTCGGTGCGGGGGCCCTCCGGGATTAGCCTTCTCCAGTCCCCACGCACGGGCCACCTCCCCGGTAGCTCTTGTTTCAGATACAATCTGTACACTATCGCTGACGGATCTCGCGGTCGCGTCACTCGCGCCGCTACTCCGAAAATCAAGAGGAATGGAGCGGCCACATTCATCTTTCATGTTCCGCAGACGGGCCGCTAGTTCTGAAATACTCCGTCACTGACGGCCTCGGCTCACGAGCGCAGTTCTTCTTGCGGCCGCGGCTGGTTCCTGTAACGAAGCTGATACTCGGGCTGTCGACTGGCTCTCTGTGGCGATACGATAGCCCAGCGGGCGCAGATAACGCTCCCTTTGTGCGTGTTGCCATAGCGCCGCAGCGAGAACCGGAGGAGTCATCCTCTCGTCTTATCGCGCCGAGTCATCTCGGGGAAAGACGATTGCCGTGGGATAAATTCTGATAAGTCCGAGCTTTCGTTTTGGAACAGGATTTCGCCAGATGGCTACCGTAAACTATCAAAGAAGTCTTCAATCTCTGTCTCTGCAGACTATTGTTATTTAAATTGAGATGTAGACTTCTGTGTCGTTACTTCGGGAGGGCAGCGAAGAGGACCGCCCAAAATGAGTTCACATTGCAGCGATGTATGCGGCCGTCTGCGAGGGAATGCCCCAGTGGATTATCAACCACCACATATCAGAATTATTTCATCGATAATTCGAGAAATCTGTATCAGAAAGAGAGAGAACCAAACGCCTGGCAAACTTCAAGGTAGTAGACTGCTATAATAGATGGATACTACGTGCAGAAGCGAAAGGAAGGCAAGGAAAATGAAGATTATTACAAACGGAACACTGCAACGCTTAGACCTCTCGTGAACGCCAAGGCCTTTGTAACCATCAACATTTGGGGTAGAAAAAGTAGTGGAAACTTATGGTTTCATTAGTTGTCGACGACGTCGTCATTAGAAATGGAATGCAAGCTAGGATATACTATCCTGTGGTGGGAAATGTGCCATCACGGAATTCGGCTTATTGATTCAGGGAAACCATGAAAATTAGAACGTTTGGATCAAAAAGTGTCAAGAAAAAATTTTGCTAACCAAAATTCTGGAATATACAGTTGCCAATTCTTTTTTAGTAAAAATTGACGTATTGTCCATTTGCGACCATCACTGATGTTTTCTTAAGATGAGCAGTGGTTGACTGAAACCGGTTAGTTGCACAAACGTGAAGGTAACTGTGCCTGGAAATGAAACTGTTAAATCCTTTTTAGTAATTACTGGAGAGCTACATCCACTTACAGTATTACATGGTTCGTAAATTATATTCCTTACAACTACAGTTATTAGATGTAATGCACAATAGCTTGACTCCTTTTCCGACCCAGCCAGCCTAACTTTCCGGTGTTCTGTAGTATTGACAAATAAAGTGAAACAGACAAAAAACATTGACAGGTTCCAGGTGCCACGCGAAAATGAGTAAGCAACATTTCGTCACGGCAGAGGCTTCCACCTGTCTCTTCGATAAAGAACAATAATAATTAAAATTAAGTAGATCCAGGCAAGGAAGCGATATATCTCGCACCCCCCTGATCCTTCCATCCACCTACGACAGCAAGACGCCCGTGTGGAATGAAAGCTGGAAGTACAGGGTCCCTATTTAGCATATATACACCACAAGTAGTTATCCCGGCAAAGACTACCTATAATAGTAGCCCACACTTTGGCAGTACTGTTTTCATCATGTGATGATTTTGGAATGTTCGTAGTTAAAAACTATATGCACGTGTATAGTGATACCATAGCATCTTCTTGAGACGATTTCTTTTTGCTCGAAAGTAAAGCAGTGCCTATGTGAGACCTATCAGACAGAATACAAAGTGTACATTATAACGATGAAGTGCATTTCAGCCACAAACGACTGCAGTTGTATCATAGCGTATTTGATCTTAAGCAAAAAGCCATGCAAGTTTTCATTATTTGGTTTCGTTTTTTCCAGTGACACATATTTCCTTATCGACGGACAAGAGCTAATTAAATTTTTGATTTTCAGTTTCTTATCAGGAAAACGCGCCATCAGGTAGCACATAAATGTGGACCATAATAATAAATTGAGCAGATCCTTCTGAGAATGAGCCGATGTTGCTTGAAACCTTTTCTGGACCGACAGACAAATAAAAAATCACGCTGTAACTGATCCAGTTTCATTCGCGTGTGGCACATTGAATCGGGTATGACGTTATCTTTCTGACTTTTGATATGGAATGAAAATACGATTATACTGATGTAACACGTCAGTATTGAATAACTTTTTCGTAAAAAATGCTTAATTGTGAGCTCGAAGTCAACAGAAGCAGTGAAGTTGCAGCTACATTGTTATTTAAGTCTAGCTTAACCCGGCAGAAAGCTGTGTGTGCCATTAGGCTTTGGCATTACGTTTAGCATATATGTGCTGGCTTTTTGCGGAAACTGATTTGTGTATCATACCTCTGTACTCCACTTACCACAACTTGCCAATGCTCTTAAGAACATGCATAATTGCGTTAAAAAGGTACAGGTTGTTAGGGATCGGTACAGGTAATGTGATCACTGAAACCTTAATATGTAACAACCTCAATAAGTTGCTTTCTTCTGTGTCTAACAGTGTTTCCGCAAATGCATCACTTAATTTACTATCTGATGTTTTCTGCATGGTCGTAAGAGCACCACGAAGTGGACTATGCCTGTCAGTTCAGACTCTCCTTTTGCCTCCATATGTCCATGGTTCAATACCTAACCTACTGCCCAGGGAAAATAAACTTCAGTGCCTTGCTTGCCTCCATGTGTCCATGGTTCAATACCTAACCTACTGCCCAGGGAAAATAAATTACCTTGCTTGTGTCATGCATACCAACCAGCCTGAAAACATACTACTCATAATAACAATAATTATTAGCCTGCCAATGAAATTAATACTGATGTAACGTTATTCAATACATTGTCGTAATTCCTCGGTAGAAATATTTGCACTTATACCCCTAACACCGCGTATCTGATTTAATTTAGAATTCAGTGTTGCCTGAGAAAGATAGATAAAATGGTAACAAAATGGTTCAAATGGCTCTGAGCACTATGGGACTCAACTGCTGTGGTCATCAGTCCCCTAGAACTTAGAACTACTTAAACCTAACTAACCTAAGGACATCACACACACCCATGCCCGAGGCAGGATTCGAACCTGCGACCGTAGCAGCAGCGCGGCTCCGGACTGGAGCGCCTAGAACCGCACGGCCTAAAATGGTAACAGATACTAACAACACCGTCAAATGCTCACGACTTTGTATATTATCACGTGCTGAAATCTTCAGTGTAGTAACTTGAAACATTTATGAAACGTGATCACTTTAAAGTTAAAGTCTTTTAAGAGAACTGCGTTCACTAAACAGCTCATACATTTTGTTTCCAGCATGCTGGTATATATTGAGCTGACACGTATATGGCTATATACGGAGTTCCAGCAATCTCCGCATGCCTCACCCTGTCCTGTTTCCTGTGTTTTAGAACATTGTGACGCTGCATTTTGAAGAAATTTTGCTGCCTAATACGTTTAACATAAGAATCCAATTATTATGTCTTTGATAAATTACATTCTGTTAAACGTTTGTAACGCGCAGATTACTAACTCTCAGTGACCCCACCAGCAGGCGAAAGGAATTTCCTTGTAATGTACCTGACGGGCCACGTTAGTGGGATACTGGTGGTGGTTGTGCTCGTAATGTATGACATGACAATTTATGCTGATGTGAGCACACTAGATAAGATGTGACTTCTGCCCAAGAGCACATTCGTCGCTGTGGGGCGCTGTAGGTGGTACCAGACAACCATGTTATCCTCCACCGCTGATATAAGGAATGGAATTGAAGCGCTTTGTATGTAACAGTCGGCTGTACGGAATCAGCGTACTAAGATGGCGCGACGTGTAGACGTGACAGACTGGGACGGAAACAAGTTATTGTGTTTTGACATTCCAGTGACAGCACCGTGAATGATTTTTGCCTACAATGGGTGGCGTATTACTTACAGCCATGTAACACGGCGCAACAACAGACGTAGTAAAAAAATTCTAACCTACATGGACCAAAGAAAATTGTCACGTCCTGTCAATGATAGTCGGTTTCAAATCCAACAGGAATTTCTGCTGTCAGTGAATTCAGGCTCATCGCAACCAGTTGCCGAGTGAACATTGCGTAGGGAACTGCATCCAGTGGATATTCGCGTCGCATACCCAGCAAAATGCCATTGCTTGCACCGGCACATAAAGCTACACGTCTTCAGTGGGCCAAACAACAAAAAAATAGGACGCTGACTACCTGATGGCGAGTACTGTAGTCGGAAGAATCACGATTTTGTCTCTTTTCAAATGGCGTAAGGTGTCGAGTACACCAACAGTCAATAAGGAATTTAACACGAAGTATGTAGCTGCTGTACTTCACGTCGAAGTGGGTCTCTGATGCTTTGGGTGGTTTTCCCTTAAGTGACTAGAGCATATTCATTCAGGTTACCATGAATATGATCCAAGATGTTTATTTCTACTTTCTCGGTGACCAGTTGTTGCCCTTTTACCTAAATCCTGATGATGAATATGTTGTGAACACTTTTTTCACCCAAAATGATAATAGCTGTGTTCAGAGGTATGCATTCTTACATTCCTCATTGGACGCACTCTCAGGCATCCTATGGCACCTCGACAGGCCAATAATATAACCTGATAATAATGCAGTAGAATATGCCTGGACTGTATGAATCAGCGGGTTAAATGTACTAGTTGGTATCTCCTCAATTTATAGCCTTATAGGATCTAATTATCAGTGGGAGGCTGAAGCTGATTAAGGCATACCTGAAGAAACTTGCCTCTCCAAACTGAGTCCATTATCAAGGTTAGAGGAGGAACTCACTGAAAGCATTCTCCTGCAGGTAAACAGAAACGAAAAAGTTAATTTAAACAATGGTGTAACATGAGAAATAGTAAGCAATGAAACCAATAAATAAATAAGTAAATAACACAGACGATAAGAAACACTGGAAATCAAAAAATACAGATTCCGTAATACTCACAAAACTGCGGAACACATGAAACTACTGTGCTATTGCACGTACAAAGGTTTTCTTAAGAAAATAAAAGAACTCCTTAGACGAGGTCGCTAACGCATGCCTGTGCGTTGATTCTCGAATTCTGATAGTGGATGAAGTTTTCAGTGCCACGGAAGGAGAGATGGTGGCTTACAGTTCCTCATCACCAATCCTAGCGCCAGTGTCCTGGATTAAATCCCAAACTTCTCCGCAGCCGCTCATAAAGTGAGGGCGTATGACACAGCTGGTGGTGATGCATCCGTCGGATGGGGACATTACACTCGTCGGCCCCGTCGGCATTATTCGAGATGGGTAGGCTATGCGCTGGCACCAGGTTTCTCCATCTTCTCTCTTCATCATCATACAACAAAAATATATAATGCACTATACACACATCCATGACACTCACCTACACTGTACAAATACGACAAAACTCTCCCATATCGGCAACGAAAGGGGCCAATGAGCTCAAAGGAATAACATCCTTCCCGACAAGTGGCTGAGCTCAACCAGTGGGATAAACCAGCCAACAATGCAATACGACTTTTACAATTACGTTACACACACACACAAACAGCGTAAGCGAAAGCGGGTTCAAACAAGACAAAGATGCAAAAAGTGTAGGTTTTCGTTCGAACTGAACCTCCGATAACACTGAAGCATAAGATAGTGGACTTAAGAATATGTAAATAAGAAACAATGATACCGCAATTAAGTTCTACGTCACTTTTATAGAGAAATACTGGTTTTAATCTGTAAGTAACATCATTTTTCCAGAAAGACTACAAATGGTTCAAATGGTTCAAATGGCTCTGAGCACTATGCGACTTAACTTCTGAGGTCATCAGTCACCTAGAACTTAGAACTAATTAAACCTAACTAACCTAAGGACATCACACACATCCATGCCCGAGGCAGGATTCGAACCTGCGACAGTAGCGGTCGCTCGGTTCCAGACTGTGGCGCCTAGAACCGCACGGCCACTCAGGCCGGCAGAAAGACTACAGAAGATGTTTTAAAACTCTAAGCGAAACACGTCTGGCGATAAACATTCTTCAAATGAAGTTACCTTAATAATAATCGATATTAAATAAAGAGAGTAGTAGTACTAGAACTCAATTATTGGGAACATGCATTGCAATTCTGAATAGGAGAGAGGGATTCACACAAGTGTTAGCATCCTCCACATCCTTCGCACTCAAAACCAATCGACAGGAGACCGACATACATTGTTATTAAACAACACGAAACGCTGAACAGCAGAATGTGCGACTTCATCACCCTAAATCATCGACAGGGGCCGCTGTCACTGATCGGTATCGGGACTCGGACAAACATGTCATTGTTCCGGAGATGCGCCGGAGCGCGGTGTGAAATACGCTATTGAAATGTTTGAACAAAAAGGCTGCGGCGTGCAGGAAAAGTGCGGCGAGTTTACGAGGGCGGTAGGTTTCTTGTGTTCTCACGCGAGGGCGTGCCCGCCGCGCCCTCGCCACAAAAATTAGACCTTCGCATCGCGTCGGCGCGAGGGCCATTATGTTCCCTCCCGCGCCGCTATTTACCGCTAGTGCTAACGCCCGGATATTTATGTCTGTGAATGCGCTACGAGAACACGGTTCTTCGCTGTTTTCAAATGATTTAACTCCTTTGTTAGCTATTTGTCCATTGGCCACAGATGTAGGTGATCTGGTGCCAATGTCGGTTTGCACCTATGTGGCTTTCAAGGAGCATCCATCATGACACAAAACATCGATGCTAACTTCGTTTCCTCCTACATTTAAAAGTTCCTCTACTGTTAATCACTTTCCTTACTGTTAATCACTTTCCTCACTCTTTTAGCGGAAGACGATTAATCAACCAAACATATTATCTCACGCTCAGAGAAAGTTTCGGTTCTTCCTCGAATTTCTTTTAGGTGAGCGAATATCGTTTGCTTTTATTGGATATTCGCGACAGTGGTTGTTCATTTATTCGTTTGACTTTAAGAAATATTGATCCTGAATAATGATTGCTTTGTGACGAGGCGAAAAAGAGGATATAGAATTTTCTCATTGTCACATGCCTAGAATAATGGTACCTTCCGAAGGAAGAAAAGAGGAAGGAGAAGGAATGGAAGAAAGGTTAGAGCTCAACGCCTCTCGTCGACGTCGAGGTCATTAGAGGTATCGCACTCGATGCCTTACAGAAGGGTGGGGAAGGAAGCTGCCATGGGTTGTATGGGCGAACATCCTGGTATTTGCATGCACTGGTTTAAGCAAATTTAAATTAGGTTGGGCAGTGCTTCGTGTCCCGTCCCTTCTGAATATGAATCCAAATTGTCAATCACTGTGTCCCCTCGGTTAGTAGTCTCTTCTGAAGTACAAATGTCAGCATATGATATTTATCACATACTGACTACTAATTCACAGCACATCATAAGCTAATTATTTTAGATTTTCTATTTAGAAAGGAAATAATGAATTTTGTTAGAACTGGAAATTATTGCCGGCCGCGGTGGCCGAGCGGTTCTAGGCGCTTCAGTCCGGAACCGCGCGACTGCCACAGTCTCAGGTTCGAATCCTGCCTCGGGAATGGTTCAAATGGTTCTGAGCACTGTGGGACTTAACATCTGAGGTCATCAGTCCCCTAGAACATAGAACTACTTAATGCGAACTAGCCTAAGGACATCACACACATCCATGCCCGAGGCAGGATTCGAACATGCGACCGTAAGGTCGCGCGGTTCCGGACTGAAGCGCCTAGAATCGCTGCGCCACCGCGGCCGGGGCCTCGGGAATGGATGTGTGTGATGTTCTTAGGCTAGTTCGCTTTAAGTAGTTCTATGTTCTAGGGGAATGATGACCTCAGATGTTAAGTCCCATAGTGCTCAGAGCCCTCTGAACGATTTGGGAATTATTCTTAAGTAGGTTGTTGGAATTATGTAATAAAATAGAAAGCAGCTTTGTGAAAGTTATGTTACGCTTGGACCACGTATTATTGATTTTGTTATATGCTGTAAGTTTTTAGCAATTAGTGCAGCTATAAAACACATATCCTGTCGCAATTCGAATAGAAGGTGTTGCTTCACATAAAGTTAGTTTTTATAAGCAAAAAAAAAAAAAATAGAACAATTAAGGAAGGACAGATGGGGGGGGGGGGGGAAGGATAATCATCAGTTAATTCTCTGGAAGAGTTAAGGAAGCCGACACGCGTATATTATTCATCTTAGTATTACAACGAATCGTGTCAATAGCATGAGGTACTAAATCTGGCAGATCGTACACACAGTTTACTTAACTGTATAACTGGTGCGTCACCATAAGAAAAAAATCCAGAGTTGTGAAGTCCGTTATCATTAGCAGAAATCGCAGACGACCTCTGTCAGTCACACTAGCCGTGTACCAAAGCTGGCGCACTGGCCACCTTATGTTGTTCGAAAGTAAAGTACAAACTGCGTATATAGATGAAGTCTCCATAATGTTGCACTGCACACGTAGACTTACGTGCTCACTCATCATGTTGATGTGTGATGGGCTGCTATCCCATCTGTTTCGTAATGGGCGAGTAATGTGAAACTGTAAGACGAGGACGTGCTGAAAAGTAATGCTTCCGATTTTTTATGTGAAAATTATTAAAACTTTTAAAATAAAACAAACGTTGTTCACCTTGTGAACATCTTAATTCTTCATGTCTAGATATTTCCAGACCTCTGATGCTAGAGGGATCCGAATTGTAGCGAGTAACATGACCATGTGTAACGTAACACAGCCGGTGCGCAAGGAACTCTGTGCTGTAATCGAATTTCGAATTCGAACAGTTCGTCCTCACGTGGAGCACCCTCTCCTGCGGCATGAAAATGCCAGACCACATACGACAGCTGCGACATCTCTAACAGTCCGACGCCTTGGATTCACTGTCATCGGTCATGCTCCATAGAGTTCCCACTGGGCCCCATCCGATTGTGATCTGTTTCCAGAACATAAAGAACACCTTCGGGGGCTTCACTTTGACAGTAATGCAAGCAGTGGAGAGTTTGCGACTTCGTCAATAATATCAAACATTCAACAAACTGGTCTCTCGTTGGGAGAAATGTATTGGTCGTCATGGTGACTACGTTGAGAAATGAAAATGTAGAAATAAAGACTAAGGATATAGAATGTTAATAACTTTTGCATTATTGAAAAATTTTTGAGTTTTAACATAAAAAATTCAGAGGCATTACCTTTCAGCGCACCCTCGTATATTGTTCCCAAACAAATCTCAATTCTAGAAGGAACTTCTCCATGCACGCTTCTTGAGGAGATTTTTCGTCATTTGTATTAAAACCGTATCACAAATATTTAACGTATTTTTATTCAGGCATAGATGGGACCTGGTCCATATGTTTTTAAATACTCTTCTTCTTCTTCCTCACATAGCCCCAGAAACACGGTCTCCAAGTTTGCGCTATTTAGCTGACATCCATCAGGTGTGCAATCTTCTGCGACTTTCGGTACTATTTGCAGATGAATGTCGAATCGGCTTGCTAACGAAACGTACGGAAATGTTGTTGGGGAAAGGTGGCTTGCTGGCGAAGACGCAGCTAACTGTCAGAGCCACGGCAGTGCGACAGGTGTGAGCGGGTGTGTTGATTAATGCTCCACCACGTCACACAAAAGCTCGAGATGGAGTGATTTGCTGACCGCCGATTCATCTATCACTGTTTCAATTAGCCGTGGTGGGAAAGCGGCCAGAAATCAGATCGCCACATCTGCTCGCTATACATCTGGCCTCTTCCTTTCCCCCGCCACCCGATGACAACACATTATTCCGTCCGCCGCGCTGACACATGAATCGCCAACAATCCCCATTTAAGGCGAGCCTTATGTTTCACTTACTTTTTGTTTCGAGGCGGCGGCGGGAAAAACCGTACTCGGGTCAGTAACTTGATGGGAGTATTTCAAGTCCGTTATCGCCATCTTCCGACAGTAAATGAAGATTGATAGTTGGCTGAATGGGGCCCTTATTCAGCAGGCTATTAATGCGAGCGGCAGTGACTTACGAGCCCGGAATCTGCGACATGTTTCGTTTAACCGATTCACCAGCTGAACGGTGATTGGTGCCCTTTTATGCACCGCTTCTGTCCTCTGCGACAAGATGGCGTAGCTGCAGTCTGCTGAAAAAGCCGACATCCCTAGTGCGCAGCTCCTTACCTAGGTCGGCACCCGGGGCCATTCGTTAGCAGAAGCTCCGGCACTTATTCCACATTTCTGACGCTTGTGGTCAAACTCAGTCCGTCTTCCAGCAAATGACACAACACACACACGCACACACACACACACACACACACACACACACACACACAGAGAGAGAGAGAGAGAGAGAGAGAGAGAGAGAGAGATTGAGATTTTGTGTATACTTAAGTAAATGTTTTTATATCCCCATATTTGCTGACGACGAAGTTATACCTAGAATCATGTAGCTGAAATAAAATAATATAAGCAGGATAAGAAATAATTGTGACTGGCGATGACCTCTGTAAAACCTGTTTATAAATCTTATCAGAATACCTGTCGTGTAACATCCCGTAAGTCTATAAATCGTCTGTCACTAAACAGAGCAAACCACAATTGGTGACATGGTTACCTTGCAAGTCTTTCTTTTATGAAAGGAAGGCTCTAAGAATGATCCTCAGATAACGAGAAAAACGCTATAACTGCCTAAAATGTTACAAAACAGCCATACCCTCAGTTCTGAGGTTCTATAACTATTGAAAGCACAGAAACCATCTTTCCCTGGGCAGACTATCACAGCAACCAGATTACATCGTGTAAATCATGTAAGCACGTCAAACACAGAATTGAGTGAAACTGAAGTATATTAAATAACACAAACGAAATTAACGTCTTTGTAAAAGAGGAAGACAGCAACATTAAATGTAACGAAAGTGTGAAATTTGTAGCGTGGATAAGTGGCATATGATGCTTCAGAGTGAAATATCGGCAATACAGACAAAATGAATTTAGATTTCAGGCCGTTCTCGTCTTTCATTTCTGAACCTCGTACAATTTCTAGTGAGGTTTCACGTCCAGTCGGCATTATGGGTAACACTGCTGGGACACCAGCATTCACCGTCGTCATATAGGGAAACTATTGAAAATCTGAATAAAACAGACTTAAAGGAAATTTGAAAGTTCCTGTTCTTGGATTTTGTTCATTGGAAAATCTTTCCAGTTCGCTATTTATTTGATGGTCAACCAGGTTTTCCACAGAGAGAAAATAGCGTAATATTCTATCTACTAGCTAACGGTCGAAGTTCCATTTATCGGTTGAGATAAATATAAGCATTACTTACTGTTTCGAATAAAATTCGAATTTATTTTCTCAGATTCTGAGAACGTTGAGTGAATAATAACGATTATGATACAGGGTTGATTGTAAAATATAGCACTGAGTGAAGTCACATACTATGAAGCTGTGGAACGTTTCAGTAAATACAGTAGTTTCGTAATATTTTTATTACTGCATCAACCATACGAAGATGATTCAGCAGCATAGACCAAACAGCTGCAGTTGTCTTACTGAACTGTTTATTTGGTTATGGTTTAGCGTTGCACTGAAGTGAATGACTTGTACGTGGAACAGCAGTTGGTGAAACTAGTCATACAAGGAATTATGTTTTGTAAACCCTCGTTGTTAATTTTGTAAAGGCCACGTCGTTATTTCTGTGGAGGCCGAGTTGCAACTGTTGTTACGGTAGGCCGAGTTTGTGAGTTTGTGAAAGGGCTTCTTGTGCAGTACGCCGCTAAGACAATTTCTCCCTTCCACTATTAGGCAGCTATGCCCCAGGCTCAGGTAACAGGATAGGAGAACGAAGGTTCTATAACACTCCAACAAATTAGGAACAAAGTCACAAAATTGAGTTAAAAAGGTTTACTTGTTATTTTATTTATTTTGCGTATGGCAATACAGCGACAATATTTTATATAAGTACAACAATATGTAGACGAAATGTATAAAACAAAACAATGTGTAAATAGTGCATGTGTAAAAAACAAGCAATAGCACAAAAGGATAAAGTACAAACACTCAAGACAAAGTAACTACACGTTAAAATCTTGGCAAGCTTGACTAGAAACTCATTCATATATTTAAAGCTCAATATCTAGATTGCACAGCCAATCCAAAGCAGAGGGTTTCACATATATAACCTCAGAGACAGGTCCGGCGTATCTTCTTAAGGGGCATTCCTCAATAATATGGCGGACATTCTGTTCTGGTGCTCAACAGTCACAGGCTGGTGAGTCGCATAGACCCCAGTTGTACTTATATGCATTGCATCTTGCATGGCCCGTTCTGATACGGTTTAGTTTAGTCCAGGTACATCTCTTCAGGTCAAAGCCTGGTAATTACAGAGTAGGATCTTGGATACCTTGTTTATTAATTCCAGAATCATTCCAAAAGTGCCGCCATTGCTCCTTGATGTCAGGTTGATGTTCTTGTGTATTAACCCATATAGGCTTCCGTGACTTCAAGCGGGTCGATGGTATTTCGTTCAAAACATCATGGATTGGTAGATTCTGTGGGTAATCTGAGTCATGAATTTTTGACCTCTCTCTTGCTGCTGCTTCTTGCCTTCTCAATTGTGGAGGCAGGATATTGCTTAGAGTATGCAGCCAAGGGACTGGGGTGGATTTAATAGTACCCGTTATTATCCTCGTACACTCGTTCAACTGGACGTCGATTTTCTTAGTATGAGTGCTCGAATGCCAGACAGCAGAGCAATATTCGGCAACAGGAGATACCAGGGCTATTGCGACAGTACGTAAGGTGGATGCTTGAGCGCCCCAAGTCGAGCCAGCCAATTTTCTCAGGATGTTGTTGCGACCCTATAGCTTTTGGCTTAGGTTTTCTATATGTTTTTTGTAAGTCAGGGAGCGGTCTAGTGTTATGCTAAGGTATTTAGGGTTGAAGTTGTGTTTGACTCTTTGTTCACAGAAGTTCACATAGAGTCAAACACGACTTCAACCCCAAATACCTTGGCATAACACTAGACCGCTCCCTGACTTACAAAAAAAAAAAAAAAAAAAAAAAAAACACCTACAAAACATAAGCCAAAAGCTAAAGAGTCGCAACAGCATCCTGAGAAAATTGGCTGGCTCGACATGGGGAGCTCAAGCATTGTCTTTGTGACTTTTTGAATAATGAAGTCTGCAACACCGCATGTAATATAACACTAAAAGGCCCTTAATGGCTAAGTGCAAATAATCGTAGGTAGACTTCAGAGTACATAGCAAATGCAATTTACACCAACTGTCTGTTCATTTCTAAGAGCTCACCGAACAACGTTCCCTGTCTAAGTCATCCCTGGACGATGATCTATAACGAAGTAGCTAGAGCTGGTCTTTTATCTTGCGAGTAGTCTTCTTTCCGTTGTCGTCCGGTCATTGGTGAATTGTACTCGGCCGGTAATTGGCCGAGGCGAAGTCGATATCGTCATTCTCAGCGCCGCCCGTAACAGTGGTGGAACTCGTGCAAGTGGCGAGTCTCTATGGCACTGGCACCAGCTCGCACCTTTGCGCCTGTGGTGCTTTTTCCCTGGCTGTGTCTTGTTCGGACTACACAGCATTATGCACGATTCCGTGAAAAGAAGAGTTCTAGCATTCGCATGAACTGGCCTTTGGAAAAGCACTGAATACCTGCATCAGCGAGAATGATATCTGAAAGTTTTTGACGTTTTGGCAGTGTTAGGAAAAGGAAGGAAACTTAGAACTAGAGGCCCCGTCAACAATGACTCATTAGAGATGTAGCACAAAGTTACGATTGGACAAAGAATGAGAAACAAAATTCGTGATGTCCTTTTGTACGGAAACATCCCTCTATTCGCCACACATGATATGGAAGTTCATGGAAAACCTAAGTCTGGATCGTTTTCTTCATTTAGAGTACAACAGCCGTATATTTGTTGAAGAACGTTTTGAAGTTTTCACCTAGGCTGTTTACCACGAGTATTACTTTATTATATCTTGCAGTTGGCAAACCGTGCGTGGTATAGTAAAGTGAATACTTGCCAAAAGAGCCGAGATAGAAAACTTCAAAATGTCTTTCAACAAAGCATGGATGGGAGACGGTGACCAGAATCTAGCTCTTGCAGAATGCAAGTCCTTGGCTTTAACCACTGGGCTAGGTGGCTCGGTTGCAATGTTAGGGGTGGTCATGCCTGTGTCTATAGCACTACTTTATATCTCGCTAACGCAACGCTAGGCGGCTTAAATTGCTCAAGTAATAAATAGTTCTCGTAATTGTCGGAGGAAGTGTAGCTTACGTGAATCACTGATGCAGAGATTTCATGCAGATGTAAGACAGACACTCTACGCTACTGGTTACTTACGCTGTGTGTAGAGCACGAGACATCCCTAAGAAAACCGGGGAGGATCTCCGTTATTGTGGTAAAATAATCTGTTGCATCCATAACACTGCACGTTTATGATAGAAGGAAATCTTAAGCCCACGGGATCTGAAACGATGTTTGCGAAGTGTATTTGGTAGTGACTGCCACCATCTTATGCTCCACGGTACAAGGAATCTCACTAAAGGCGAATGAGTCACTGCTCCTCGATTACGAATAGTTAGGCAGGGTACCGGTGTTTATAACGTTCAGTCATCGTGGTTTCCAGGCGGCTTGGCTGGCACATGAAGGGAATCACCAGAGACTTACTAGAAGGATTGTGAATAATAAGCTGTTGTTTGGCGCGTCGTGCAGATTTGTGCACGCACTTTCACGGATTACCTATCTGCGCAGTTCATCAGCCGACACGGTAAACACCGAAAAAGAGAAGCGATGTATTATTACTCATTGACCCCCAACCTCCGCGGCGGCTACACTCGAGCGTTAAACAACGTTGCCGCGACCGCTGCCGCCGCCGAAGCTTAACTGATGCTGGGTAATATATCTGGGAGATATTAAAGTAATGTGTTCCCAGCCATTGTTTTAATTGCTTGTTTGACGTATAGCCTCAGATGAGTAGCGGGGATCGTCCGTTGCGGCCAGCGCCCGCCTGAGTTATACAGAGGTATTAACATCTCAAACGGCCACACGCCACGCTTGCTCGTCCCAAATTTTAAGTACAGACGCCTCGAAACAAAACCGCGTGGCTAATTTTTTCGTCATTTGGAGACAGATTATACGAAGAGCCTGGGAAGGTTCAGGTGTTAGACCCCGTAGACCAGACGGTACCCAGTTCAGACCTTGTATTCCACGGTGATTCACAAGAAAAGTATTGGAAGAGAATATAATGGCTTAGTGAAAGGATAGAAGCAGAGGACCAGGAACCTATTTATAGACACTTACGTTACTTGTATTATACTCAAAGAACAGTAACCGAGCGAGGTGGCGCAGTGGTTAGCACACTGGGCTCGCATTCGGGGCGACTACGGTTCACACCTGCGTCCGGCCATCTTGATTTAGGTTTTCCGTGTTTTCCCTAAATCGCTTCAGGCAAATGCGGTTCCTTTGAAAAGGCACGGCTGATTTCTTTCCCCGTCCTTCCCTCATCCAATGGGATCAATTGCCACTTTGTTTGCTTCCGTCCCCCAAATCAACCAGCTAACCAGTCAATGAACAGTAATTGCCAAGAGACTCTCTCCTACATTCCGGACTTCAGAGTTTTGATCTGCCAAGAAATTTCAAATCAGCGCACATTTCGCTACAGAGTGAAGATTCATTCTGGAAAAATCCCCAAGGATGTCGGTAAGTTGTTCTCCGCAATATCAAGTCTTCTAGCAGTTCCTGCAAGATATACAGGGGAACTTCTGTGAAATTTGGGAGGTAGGAGAGAGATACTAGCGGAGGTAACACATTGATGAGGGTCTTCAGTCGTGCTGGATAGCTCAGAGCATTTGCCAACCAAAGGCAAAGATTCCGGGTTCAAGTCCCGGTGCGGCTCAGTTTTAATAATTGACAAGCCGTAGTAGGCTAGCGATAAAACTAGAGGGTCCATTTGGGGTTTTTAAGCAATTACGCTGAATTAAGAAGCAGCTCGTTGACGAAACTACGTTTTGGTATGCAGTGATACTTTCCGAATAACTGTAAATTAAACACTAGGTTATTCACGTCTCAAGTGTCCGAGGGAGATAAATCTTCTATCTCGGCCACTCAGTTATTCCTAATTGTCTAAATATTTTTAATACCGCAATAATACAAATTTACTCATCAAGCACCACGTCGTCACGTGCAGGTCATTTGAAGCTGTCATCGTTACTGAAGTAGGCCGGCCGGTGTGGCCGTGCGGTTCTAAGCGCGTCAGTTTGGAACCGCGTGACCGCTACGGTCGCAGGTTCGAATCCTGCCTCGGGCATGGATGTGTGTGATGTCCTTTGGTTAGTTAGGTTTAAGTAGTTCTAAGTTCTAGGGGACTGATGACCTCAGTAGTTAAGTCCCATAGTGCTCAGAGCCATTTGAACCATTTAGTTACTGAAGTGATGCCCTAAAAGCTTTCAGATGGCAAGAAGCGCATTTTGATGTAGCATTTAGTGAATAAAATACATGAAATGTGCTATTAAACCTTTTAGTTGGCAACGGTATATGAATTTACGAACTTCTAGCATGCTGGAATAGATGTGGCTCAGCAATTTCTGTTAATAACAACGAAAAACCAATCCAAAGCTGCTAATTTTACTTTTTTTATTCACTCGATGACTAGTTTCGGGGTGAGATCCATTTTCAAATCATCGTAACATCGTCAAAAATGGTATTTCCGAAGATGTAAAAATCATGTCAAAGATGTGCAAGGAACAGTTGCAGCGCATATAAATATCTGCATGCGTTGTAGCTGTTCGTTGCATATTTTAGACATGGTTTTCATATCTTTGACCCTTAGACAATGTGGCTAATAGTGTATTTTAAATACCACAGTATGTCATCTTATGCACTGTATAACATTAAAACACTTGATAATGGCACTTTCAAGCCGAAATCATGATCGTGTAAATGTAACACTGCAAATAAAGGAGGAGGAGGAGATTAGTGTTTAACGTCCCGTCGACAACGAGGTCATTAGAGACGGAGCGCAAGGTCGGGTGAGGGAAGGATGGGGAAGGAAATCGGCCGTGCCCTTTCAAAGGAACCATCCCGGCATTTGCCTGAAGCGATTTAGGGAAATCACGGAAAACCTAAATCAGGATGGCCGGAGACGGGATTGAACCGTCGTCCTCCCGAATGCGAATCCAGTGTGCTAACCACTGCGCCACCTCGCTCGGTAACGCAAATAAAGAACAGTCTAATGGCGGTACTGACTTTAAAGAAATACTTTTCTTATGTTTTTATTGGAAGAAGACACCTAAAATGCCCATGTGAGTTGAAACTGGCTGGTTGTGTTTCTAAAAGGTAATAAAGAAAAATTTTAAGAGCCGAGTTTGTCTCCTTCATCAAGAAATCTCGCTTTAATCTCAGTCCAGTACTTTGGAATGATTGTCCTTATTTATAAAACACCGCATGTGCTTCTTCCGATTTCTTCTCTTTATAATTGTACCCTACAGAGTAGGCATCCCAATTTTTCGAGAGAATTCATCTACACCATTTGTTAACGCTCAATACGTTTAGCTGTACAACAGTCTTTTACGTTCTTAGAGCTGTCAAGTACCACTGGCAAAGACATCGTGACAGCTGTCTCTTATAATGCTGAAGGGAGCCTCTGTAACCGTTCCTGACAAGAAGTCTGCTGTCTATACATTGTCTGAACCCATTAGTCAAAAGACCTTCGTTGGGAGCATTGCTTCTTTCCTCCAACGAATATTACGCATATAGTAGGGCTATGAAGTTTTATTTTGCCCGTTGATGCAAGTGAACAGTTTAGGACTAATACGGATAACAAGCCTCTTTCTGGCAGAGAAAACTCTTCAAATTTTTCTGGCATATGGAATGATCCACACATTTTCAGCAGCGCCGCTAGATTGTTATTATTTCTTAAATCAGTATTTTGGCTGAGGATATGCAGCCCAAAATTTCTTTGTTTCTTCTTCATTTACCTGGCTTGTATCCCGTATTGCCACAGGGTCGGCACCTTAGTTACTGGATTTGTCAATGTTAGTCGTAGAGGGTAGATGCACGCCCTTTTTGTTACTCCCACCCCCCACCCCCCAATCCCTTCTCCCGAGGACGCCATGTGTGTACCCCAGGTGTCTGCGTCTATTGCTATACCGAGTGAAATTGTGCGAACATTTTCGAAATGTTTACGAATCGTGTAACTGAGGACGGACATTGGTATCAGCCCAGTATTCACCTATTCGAATGTGGGAAACCACCGAAAAACCACATCTAGGCTTGCCAGCACAACGGCTGTTGTTAATCGGCGCCGCTGACATCCGGGGCAGATGCTCCGCCCTGAAACCTGGAAGAGGCGTGCTAACGCTCGCGGCTATCCGGGTTGGTTCCAGCCCAAATATTGGTTCATGAGCATTAGTTCTCAAATACTCCTGGAAAATGTTCAGTATTTTATTTATTACAGACAGTTACATCTACATCTGCATCTGTAGTTAACAAGCCTCAGCGGAGGGTTCTGGCGCATAATCATTTCTGTCGCCCCTTTTCTATTCCAGTCGCAGAAGGTAAGCGTGAAGAGAGACTGCCCGTAATGCTTTGCGCGGGCCCAAATTTCTCAAATTTTATCGACATGCGAGATGTGTGTCAGAGAAAGTAGTCTGTATCTGACTTGTTTCTGGAAGTGAGGTCACGAATTTCTGCGAAGGATGCGCAATGCATAGCGTCCCCCTCTGCAGTTTGTTGAGCATCTTTGTGACATTCTCATGCTGAATAAACAAATCATTGATGTATTGTGCAAGCCTTCCTCGATTTTTTCGATATTTTCCGTTAACTCATGCAAGAGACGTAGAGCAACAAAAAACACTGAACGGTTGATCGAACCACGGTATTTTAAGCGGCATCCTTCGTTTGTGAATACCACATCCTTAGTACTTTCTAGATATTGGACATTGCTTTTAGTCACAAGAAGAAATAATTAGCCACTAAACTGAAAGCTCTGATGAAGAGATTTCGAGGTAATCTATTGTATGAGAAATGTAAACAATCAGGTACGACTTCGAGTAAACACGCGACTGAGAAATGACGGACTCGTTTTACTTCATTATAGGACGGCTATGAGTTGTAGAGGTCATCGAGGGACAGAGGTTATTCTTATCGTCAAAGGACAAAAGTAGATTAGAGCTTAACGTCCCACTGACGACGATGTCGTCGGAGGTGGAGCACAAACTCGGGTTGTGGAAGTCTGGGAATAAAACCAGGCCTGTCCTCTTAAAAGGAACTATCCCAGCATTTTCCTTAACCAATTTAAGGAAAACTAAAACATGGTTGGCCTTAGGGGGCTTTGGACAGTCATCCTGTCGAATAAGAGGTCCTTAACACCGCATCACCTCGCCCAGTCCCTCCCCATAAAGGAAACAGTCTTAGTAATACTGGGAAATGAATCCGTGTCCCGTTCAGGACACGCGAAACGCTAGGTCACGGAGAAGAATAAATCATTAATTTGGAAATCTAATATCATCATACGAATCCAGTATTAATCTATAGAGAACTGAAATCGCGAAAACATGCACTGGAAGGTGTGAGAATCTCAAAGCATTAAGTTATGCTTCCATGGAAACGCTCGAGAAGGAATAAACATGGCTGATGACCATAGCAAAGGCGTGGAGCGACACGACGAACACGTATTTGCAGTGGGATCGCGTGCTGTCGGACACAACACGTGTTTATACAGCTCTCGAGTGGCGCTTGTGTACAGCGGAGATCTGGCCAAACAGTGAAGCCGGCCACCACAAAAACGGGAAGTCCCCAAGACAAACGGCGGTGCCCTGCCCTGCCACCGGCTGCGCAAACAGCGCGCCACGCAAGCCCAATGTGGATAGCACTCCACGCGCCGCGAAATAATTACCTGTGTACGTCCGTCCCTAGAACGAACGAATAATATTAACACAAACGCGAAAGCCCTGCTGGAAGTACAATTTCCCTCGAACTTGTTATACGACGCTCCTGAGATTTACGTATTCTCGTTATTCGCCTATCAATTTAACGACATGAGGGTGGAGTGTTAGCAGCTATGTCGACGCTCTTCCTCTGAAAGTTTATAGGGTCATTTACGATAGTAAAAGAGGCTGAAATAATAATATATGCTTGGAACATCGGTTCAAATGGCTCTGAGCACTATGGGACTTAACATCGGAGGTCATCAGTCCCCTAGAACTTAGAACTACTTAAACCTAACTAACCTAAGGACATCACACACATCCACGCCCGAGGCAGGATTCGAACCTGCGACCGTAGCAGTCGCGCGGTTCCAGACTGTAGCGCCCAGAACCGCTCGGCCACACCGGCCGGCCGCTTGGAACATTCCTCTCACATGTTTCTACTTCTGAAGTTGATACTACACTACCGGCCGGAGTGGCCGAGCGGTTCTAGGCGCTACAGTCTGGAACCGCGCGACCGCTACGGTCGCAGGTTCGAATCCTGCCTCGGGCATGGATGTGTGTGATGTCCTTAGGTTAGTTAGGTTTAAGTAGTTCTAAGTTCTAGGGGACTGATGACCTCAGCAGTTACCTCCCATAGTGCTCAGAGCCTTCTGAACCATTTTTGTTGTTGTTGTTGTTGTTGTTATAACGAGGTTGGGTGGTAGAGGCACTACGTGAAGACTGCGTCAAATACGTGCCATTGATGATTTGTTGTTTGGGCTTTGTCTCTAAATATCCTTCGGGAATGAAATCTCGGGTCGGATGACGAAGATGAACTTCATGAGTTACAGTCATGCCTATTGTGGCGTGTTGGGAACGTCGTTTTATGGAATGTACTTCCGTCAAGATTTTGCTGTGCTTGATTCAAGATTTTACAGAAAAGAAGCTGCTTCCCTCAAAATAGTGCTGAACTGTATCTGACGTTTCAAAAGTTTTTGCTATTGCTAACACTTCTTTGAGTATAGGAATTGTTAATATCAGTGACTGTACACAAACTTCTTTCTTTGGTACGTACGTGGTTATTACATCACACACTAACAATTCTGTACAGGATTCTTTACAGTTTTGATTTTCATACGGATATCAGCACTTATGGGTCAGGTCTCTGAAATTATCTGCATATGCTGCATGTAACTGATACAACTTCTTGGGACAACGAAGAAGTGCGAGCCTAGATGCTACGAGCGGTGTTCAATAAATAATGCAACACATTGTTTTCTCAACCAGTTTCGACTGAAAAACGTGGAATTGGTTGTGGAACATCGTGCAATATTTCCGTTTTGGCCCCTATGGTTTCATGAAGTTTCAATCGGTGACGGCGCTGTACGGTAGCCTTCACAACAGTGACTGTATCGGAGGTACGTTACAAGCAGAGAGCTATCATTGCGTTTCTTTTGGTGGAAAAGCAGAGCATCACAGATATGCATAGGTACCTGCAGAATGCCTACGGAGATGTGTCAGTGAACAAAAGCACGGTGAGTCGTTGGGCGAGGCATCTGTCATCAACGCAAAAAGGTCGCGCAGACCTGTCCAAACTCACACACTGTATCTTTTGCAATGCTGTAACGTGCTGACACTCGTTCGAGGTGATTGACGGATCACATTCAAGTACTTCGCTGCTCAACTGCAAGTTGCTGTTTATATTGCTGACTCACTTGTCCACCAGTTGGGATACTCAAAGGTGTGTGCCTGCTGAGTTCCTCGTCGCCTAACAGAAGATCACAGAGAGCAACGTAGGATAATCTATGCGGATTTGATTGCACTTAAGGAGGCTGATCGTGACAGTTTTTTGTCGAACATCGTCACACGCGATGAAAGATTGTTTCATCACTTCGATCCGGAAAGATAAGGCAATCGATGGAATGGTGCCATACCATCTCTTCTCCGAAGAAAAAGTTAAAAGACCTACCGTCAGCTGATACAACCACGGCGACGGTCTTCTGGGACTTTGAAGATGTTATTATGTCAGAATCAACGTCCCAAGGGAAGAGGTACTTTGATTGAGGCCATTCGTCTCAACTCCTGAGGGGTTTTCGTGTCGATTCTGAACAGCGGTGTGTCTGAAATGTTTTCCTCGGCCACCCATAAGGAAATCACGTGGTTCAAACGCTGGGTGTCGCGCTTCTGACCTCCATTGCAGAGGCGTCAACGAAGGGGTGAAATATGTGTAAGATGGTGTGTGACGACCTTCCAGTGCTGTGACACGTCGACGGCGGCGTTGGGCAGAATTATGGTTAAATTTGATACCAATGTGACATCATTAACATATCTTACACCCCACACGAACTTCTGAGCTGTGGTCTTTATCTCTCACATAGGTCGACACATCGCTATCTGAAGAATCGCCGAGCTCAAGGGTGACATCGCACGGTGCCTCAATTTTGTACCATTACAGAGGAAGGTCGTAGTCACAGGTGATACAAACTTCCAAGTTACGCGTTGCCGTGGGAGACAGTTATGGGGTTTCTGAAAACTGATACTTTTTGCGTAGTGTACGTGTCATATAAGTATTTACATTGAAACTGGATAACTGTAGAAAAATAGAGCAAAGAACATGGACTAAATATAAACCACACACTGACTATAGTAAAATTCTGGCCACCGTGGTATAGATTACTTGCAATACTTCAGGCTAGTGTTCGGATGGTTCGCTGAAAAGGCCACTTCCGATTTCTATCAGACCGATGACCTAGATGTGGATGGGAAAAATTTTGATTTTTATCGTCCTTCTGTAGTAGAAGTTGATGAACAAGTTTTTTCGGGGTATATACACGTTTCTGAACCCGTAGAGTATCACATCTTCTTCGTGAATAAGAAATGTTAAGATCAGTTTCAAGTAAACAACAGCCTCTGGACGACGTAAAGGGCAGACAAGATTGTACTCAGAAATTTCAAAACCTGGTTGTCGGTCAAAGTGAAGAATATTGATCGCCTACACCTTTATTTCCATTTCATCGTTTCATCAAATATATTCAGTGAACAGGGGCACAGTTTGGTCTTTGGATCCGGGTCACGTCAGCGCCGCTTGTTGCATAATGTTTATGTTTATTCCAGAGAAAGAGAGAGAGATAGGATTGCAAAGGGTTGGAGGTAGTCAAAATTAAAGACAGTGCTACGCCGAAAGCATAATAGCTCTTACCGCAGGCTTGTCCAGTAGGTGCAATTACTACCCAGAGGCCCGAAATTACCGTTGCCATGTCCAAGAAGCATACTAACGACAAGCAGGCCGGAAATCCGCCATTCCTGCCAAGTTAGCGAACCCCAAGTGCTTCGTCGTCCACGCGTAGCGAGGAAATTCCGATGGTATCTGCCGGCATAGGGAACTGTGCCTTTTCGCCAGCCGCTAAGTGACCTTGGTAAAGTAAAAGTGAAGCACTCATCACTGCGAGTGTAGTTTTAAACACGTGCTGCGTTACTACGCAGGGATGGGCTCGAGACACTGTTTGTGTTCCTCCAATCTGCAGACATCCTGATTGAGTTAGGTGTTCGAGGACCTATAGTGTAGGGCGTAAGCGAACGACAGTGCGCATAAGGACCACGAACACAAGGTAAGAGAAATTAGAACTAGTACGTAGGTTTATAGACAGTTTTTTTCTTCTTGCTCTATTTACAAGGGAACGACTTGCAGTAGTACCGGATAATCCCCGTGGCTTGCGGTGTATGTACGTTTTTGACGTAGATGTACATGTATGACAGTGGACTCATATTCTGGAGAACTGCTGCTCAGACGCAAGTTTCCAGTGGTCCCGCTAAATCGCTTGAGGCACATGTTGGCGTGCCTTCTGAAGAGAATCGGGTCGCTTCTCTTCCCCATATAACACTCCATTTTTCTAGTATGAAATCCGTAGCATTGTACAAGCTGACATCTTCAGAAATTAAGACCGTATTAAGTGACTGAAGAAAAAGAAAATGTTGGACTTGTCATTGAACAATTCTGGAATCTTTGGATTAATGCTGATACACTTAATCACTGATGAATTCTAAATGACTAAAAGCTTTGCCTCCTATTTCTGTTGCTTTGTATTTTCATAAAAACAAGTATTCAGTACGAGAAACATTCCAATATTGCGTTTTTTTCTGTGCAACTTGTCCAGAGTTGAAGTGTAATGATAAAACATTCAGGTGGGGGATTTCTGGTGAAATGTGTTTGTCATCTGGAGCTCGAAATACAAGAAACGGAAAATGTATTGCACGAAATAAAGCATAACTGAAAATAATTCTCCCTGATCGGATGACTACAAAAAGTCCTGAGACAACGATTTTAAGGCTACCTCCAAATAAAATACTGGGCTCCCATGAAAAGAGAGGTTTGTAACATATCATTCCTCGCCGCTCCTGGGCGCTAATTCTGTCCACTATTGCAGCGGTCTCGACAAGTTTGCGTCTGCATAGGAAGGGCCTGAAGATCATGAGTCAATCTTTCCCTAATCCTCCTAAATGGGTGGCTGGCGGAGCTGAGAGAGCGGACTTCCTCACGACGGCCGGTGTTTTCAAAAATGTTCAAATGTGTGTGAAATCTTATGGGACTTAACTGCTAAGGTCATCAGTCCCTAATCTTACACACTACTTAACCTAAATTATCCTAAGGACAAACATACACACCCATGCCCGAGGGAGGTCTCGAACCTCCGCCGGGACCAGCCTCACAGTCCATGACTGCAGCGCCTCAGACCGCTCGGCTAATCCCGCGCGGCCCGGTGTTTTCCAACACCAGTTGCAGAATACTGTACACAGAGGTGACAAAAGTCAAAGGTTGCCCTCTAATATCGTGCGAAACTCCTTTTGCCCAGCATAGTGCAGAAACTCGACGTAGCATTGGCTCAAAAAATTGCTGGAAGTCCCCTGCAGAAATATTAAGCCATGCTAACTCCATAGCCGTCCATAATAGTGAAACCGTTGCACGTGCAGCATTTTGTGTACGGACTGACCTCTTGATTATATCCCATAAATGTTCTATGGGATTCAAGTCAGGTGATCTTGGTGACCAAATCATTCGCGCAAACTGTCGAGAACGTTCTCCAAACCGACTGCGAACAGCTGTGGCCAGTGACATGGCGCATCGTCAACAACCAAAATGCCTTTTCTGCTTGAGAACATGCAATCTCCAAGTAGCCGAACATAACGATTTCCAGTCAATGATCGGTTCAGTTGTACCAGAGGACCCAGTCACACCCCATTATGGAGCAACCAGCAGCTTGCAGAGTTCCTTGTTGACAGCTTGGGTCCATGGCTTCTTGGGGTCTGTGTTAAATTCGAAATCTGCTGTCAGCTCTTACCAGCTGAATCTGGGACTCATGTAACTAGGCCACTATTTCCCAGTCATCTAGGGTCCAACTGATACGATCACGGACCCAGGAGAGGTTCTGCAGGCCATGTTGTGCTGTTAGCAAAGGCACTCACGTCCATCGTCTGCCGCCATAGCCCACTATCTCCAAGTTTTGCCGTACTGTCCTAACGTATACGTTCGTCGTACGTCCCACATTGATTTTGCGGTTATTTTATGCAGTGTTTCAGTCTATCGGTCGGATTTCGGAATCTTTCCTGAAAGTAATTATATAGCTACAAAGCTTTTGATTATTGACATTGGTGTAGTAAGAAGTTTAGCCCTATGGTGCAGGTCAGAGTGAGGCTGGTGACCCTTATTTCGATTGCTTTGATAGTAGCACAGAGCAGAGAATTAATCCGTGTCCGCCAATAAACGATTCCAATTAATTTCGAGGAGCAGATTGTCACTTAATACGTCTGGATCGACGCCCGTCGCCAAGACAGCGTGGATTGCGGCCGCGGTTGCTAATGGCGTTCGCCGCGAAGCCACTGAACCACCGAGACACGGAAGAGAGGAACGTTTCAGTTTTTGCTGACTCAATTAATTTTGTGTCTGCACACATATTCTATTAGTCTCGTGTACTGTGATGTTTACTTCTACAAAAAATGTGCAACCAATCCTATAATTCTACCACACAAAGTTGAGTTATACTGCTGTCTCTTTATGTCGCAACCATAAGAAACCCATAAATGAGCCATTTCTATTCACGACCCAGTCACGATAAAGTGACCACCGCCTATGTTCGACGTCAGCGAGCTGTAACCACTCACAGATGGCATGTGGCAGCACTAGCAGTGGAGGGTATATAAAGAGTGTCGGCGGGGATTCAGAAACAGTGCAACTGTTGTCGTAATGCGGGATTAGAGCGATTTATCTGACATACAAATTGGCTTGATCATTGGCTTTCGGGCCAAATGTGGAAGCATTCCCGAAACTGCTAAGACAGTAAAAAGTTCGCCTGCCGCTGTGGTCAAACTGTACCGTGCATGGCAAAATGACGCTATCCAAAACCGAGGCCGAGGTAACCGTGGTGCACTACGGGCCGTAGATGGCGGGCTTGAATGACGGCTGTGGATGTATGTATGGGAGAACAGTCGTGGAACTCTTGAGCAACTGACTGCCCAGATGAACCAAGGGACTACCAACACTGTCTACTCAACGATCGTTCAACGTACGTTGCTGCGTATGGACCTCCACAGCAGGTGCCTCGTTCATGGAACCATGCTGACTACTGCTCTTCGGCAACAAAGGCTGGAATTTGCACGTCATATCCAAATTGGACGTCCACTGAGTGGCGGTAGGTGACTTTTTCAGATGAATTATGGTTTATACTTCGTCGGACTTATGGGTGTTGTAGCGTACAGGGTGAAACATCTGAAAGCGCAGCACATACCCTGCAGCAATCGTCGGAAGGATCTAGGCCGCAGGATGGAACGTTATGGCCTGGGAAACATTTTCGTGGCATTCCATAGGTGATCTCGTCATTATGGAACGCACAGTCGATCACCAAAAGTATGCATCAATCCCTGGGGACCATGTCTTCCGCTTTATGTAGTTTTCATTTCCTCGTCACGACAGTATCTACCAGCAGGACAATGTAACGCGTCACGCAGCGTTCAGTGTACGTGCGTGGTTTGAAAAGTGCCAGGATTTGTTTACTGTACTCCACTCGTTACCAGACTCCCGAGATTTGAACCCAATGGAGAATGTGTGTGCCGCGCGGGATTAGCCGAGCGGTTTAAGGCGCTGCAGCCATGGACTGTGTGGCTGGCCCCGGCGGAGGTTCGAGTCCTCCCTCGGGCATGGGTGTGTGTGTTTGTCCTTAGGATAATTTAGGTTAAGTAGTGTGTAAGCTTAGGGACTGATGACCTTAGCAGTTAAGTCCCATAAGATTTCACACACATCTGAAGATTTTTTTTGAGAATGTGTGGGACCATCTCGCTTGGATTGTTCGCACCATGGATTATCAAGCGAGACACCGCCAAGGGTCCGTGGAGCTCACTATTTAACATAAATTTGAACCTGATACCTCCACCCGTTCCTGAGAAAAAGAGGTTTTAACAGTCGGATGGACAGGCAGAAAGGCAGACAGACACAGAGACGGACAAGAAAGTGATACATTAAGCGTTCCATTAATACCGAGTGAGATACGGAACATTAAAAAGTAAGTAAGCTGTTTAGTATATCAAACGTAATCGCCATAACCGTTAATGCATTTACCCCACAGTAAGACAAGATGATCAATGGCTTCACTGAAAAATGTTTGCAGTTGCGTACAGAAACATGATTGTACCCAGGCGTGCACATCTTGGTCCGAAGCAAATCAACGGCCACGAATGTCTTTCTTCTGGGCTCCAGAAACACGGAAATCACAAGGAGTAAAATCGGGACAGTTTTGAGGATGTGTAAGGGCTTCCCAGCGAAACTTCTACAGCGTAGTCGAAACAACCTACAGTCCCGATCTCTTTCGTGCGATTTTCATGTTTTTCGAGCCCTGAAGAAAGAAGACATTCGTGATCATCGATTTGATTCGGGCAAGAGGAGCCACGAATTCCTTTCATCAGGACTCCAGAAATATGTCGATAATGGTCTCTTTTGAGGCTCAGATTAAGTTCTCACGAAAAGCTAAGTCAGTTTTGATTTGAACGTTAGTGATCTCAATGGAATCAGAAAACACTAAAATGAAAGATTGATCAAATGTTTTAGCGCAGAAAGAAATCAATATGACAAAACTACTTATTTTTTCTTCAGTGGCCTTGTAGATGCTGCCTCATTACTTTTCACTCTTTATTGCATCTGTTTATTCCTTTATTTACTCTGTCTATGTATAAAATTTTATATGAAACCTTCCTTGCATTACAACTGTTATAAGTTGAGCCGTACCTATAAGTTTCTATTATAGCTCTCACCAGTTCATTCCTTTCCTTCAGCCAAGATTCCTTACCTATGTTATCATCTGTGTTCTGTAGTCATTCGACTGCGTACTGTATCAAGCTGCCAGCCTCAACGAATACTTTACATTAGCAGCGAATAATTCAGAGCACTTTACTTGTGTAGTCAAGCACAATACCAGTCTAATATTTAATATAAGTAAAATTTTAAATAAGAAAAGACATGTGTTTCAGATAGTCTCTCACAAGGATTTTGAAACGCAGTTATGTAATAAGCAGGAACACCAAAGTTACAGACAAGTGACATGTATCATTTCCCCTAAAGAAACTAGCTTCTTGGGCACATTTTGGCGTACGGGAAAATAGGAAAGAATGCTTGCTCTGATATTAAAAGAAACACCCCAATGTTCGGTAATTTGTCTTTCACTGTTTCAATGTAATCTCGAACAACTTCACCATATGGCGCGAGATTCCTAGAGAGAAAGCTAAGTGTATTACTCTCTCCAATAGTATCCTATAAACAAATGAAGCCGTGGAACTCAAGGTGATCAAGCTTTGTCGAGTATATACTGAAAACACTAATTTAAATATTGATGCGAATACAATGCAGATGTGATTGAAAATCAGGTTCAATTATAGTAGGGCGTTTTACGGTTAGAGTGGCGCGGTCGTTAGAAACCAGTGTGAACTGTATGTGAAATGCAGCTCGCTTAACAGTCTCGCGGGAGATTTCCCTACCGTTAGAACTGAAACATTCCGAGTTAAACGCGTAAAGGGGCTTCCGTAATGCATTCATGTTTGCATAATCAGCTGTTTCACTCGATTGCGTTTCTTTTTTCTCTTAGGCGAAATAATATACCCGTTTCTAGCGACATTATTAGCTCTGATGGTGTCAAATTAGACTTTTGATGACGCCTTCCCGACCGCAGCGCCTGTTGGACTCAGAAAATAAATCAGGATTTGAGTGTAAGTAAGTGTCAGAACAATCTGCAAATCAAAAATATACCAGATTACATATTTTTGGTACTCAGTGTATTTTCAGTGATACATCCGTAGTTTACTGGAGTCGGATTTTTGTTTAAGAAAAGAAATTCTCATGCGGAACTTTTAGTATGCATGCATTAGATCCACAACAGCAAAAATATTTAATTTCACATTAACAGGTCATGTCCAGATCTAACGGGTTAGTGAACCGGAAAATGTAGCTGTCTACTCAAGAACTTACTTCTGTGTGTTCCTTCATCCTCCTACAGAGCTAACTGTTCAGCAATACTTTACAAAAAGGAACAGATATTTAAATTTTACTTGTAAACAATAGATTTCAGCTATCAGTCATCCTTTTGAAATTTTTATTGGCAGATCTAGATTTGAGCTAGAAACTAGCCATTCAAAATGCACTATAATTTTTTATCAATGCATGTAATGCCTGTTGGTCGGGCTTCATCCACAGTTCATTGATCAGAAAAGCAGTTGGAGGCGGTCGTGTTTCAACGAGCCAATGAAGACGTCGGAAATGAAATAGGCCAGTTGCTGGCCTAAGAACAGTGGTCGTAAAAATATTATAACCGACAGGGACCAGAGACGTGTGGCAATCGGTTTCAAATCCGATAATGGACATTTGGAATCGGGTTACCTCGAAAAGGCTATTTCCCACTACGTCACATAAAGCTGCACTTAGTCAAAGGGTTAACCAGTATAGAGACGACCTCCTCGTCCACGCCGTGAAGGCCCATGGGATGTCTACCGGCCGCCGTGTCATCCTCTGCCTTGCGGCGTCATGCGGAGGGACGTGTGGTCAGCACATTGCTCTTCCGGCCATTTTGCACAGTTTTCAGACCGTAGTGTCGCTGGTATTCGGTCAAGTAGCTCCTCAGTTGGCACCAGGAACACCTTACCACTCCTTCCACCAAGGAAAAGCTATTGATAGTATCGGGAATCAAACCTGGAGCCTCCACATGGCAGCCACTTACTCTAACCACTCAGCTACGGAGTTTACAGACAATATACACTATTGGCCATTAAAATTGCTACACCACGAAGATGACGTGCTACAGACGCGAAATTTAACAGACAGGAAGAAGATGCTGTGATATGCAAATGATTAGCTTTTCAGGCCATTCACAAAAGGTAGGCGCCGGTGGCGACACCTACAACGTGCCGACATGAGGAAAGTTTCCAACCGATTTCTCATACACAAACAGCAGTTGACCGGCATTGCCTGGTGAAACGTTGTTGTGATGCTTCGTGTAAGGAGGAGAAATGCGTTCCTTCACGTTTCCGACTTTGATAAAGGTCGGATTGTAGCCTATCGCGATTGCGGTTTATCGTATCGCGACATTGCTGCTCGCGTTGGTCGAGATCCAATGGCTGTTAGCAGAATATGGAATCGGTGGGTTCAGGAGGGTAATACGGAACGCCGTGCTGGATCCTAACGGCCTCGTATCACTAGCTGTCGAGATGACAGGCATCTAATCCGCATGGCTGTAACGGATCGTGCAGCCACGTCTCGATCCCTGGCTCAACAGATGGGGACGTTTGCAAGACAACAACCATCTGCACGAACAGTTCGACGACGTTTGCAGCAGCATGGACTATCAGCTCGGAGACCATGGCTGCGGTTATCCTTGACGCTGCATCACAGACAGGAGCGCCTGCGTCCGTGTACTCAACGACGAACATGGGTGCACGAATGGCAAAACGTCTTTTTTTCGGATGAATCCAGGTGCTGTTTACAGCATCATGATGGTCGCATCCGTGTTTGGTGACATCGCGGTGAACGCACATTGGAAGCGTATATTCGTCATCGCCATACTGGCGTATCACCCGGCGTGATGGTATATTGATGTCTCAGGATCTATGCACTCAAATTGCGTGAAAATGTAATCACATGTCAGTTCTAGTATAACACATTTGTCCGATGAATAGCCGTTTATCCTCTGCATTTCTTCTTGGTGTAGCAATTTTAATGGCCAGTAGTGCAGAAAGTGGACAATAATTTACTGGAGGCGTGCGGTGCGGTCTAACGAATCGCAATTTTTTCCGCTTAACGAATAATGCGAGACATCGTGTTCACCAACGGCTCAATGAGGCGTTTAACCGCAGTGTACGGAGGATGTAGTTCTGTTCTTCGTACCACGATTTGGATCAACTCATTCTGGTTACTGTGAAAATGAACCTGGTTTTTAATGTTCTCGATTACCTGATGTTGTCCTTTCTTCTACATCTTCATGGTAAGAATGCTGTGGAATCACTCGCCTTCTGAGATGATAGGAGTTGTGTTCACAGGGCTGTACGCATGTGTTCCTGGTTTGATGAACATTCAGGTTTCCAATCGCATCTGGACTGGCGCACTGAAATCACGTGATTTCAGTCTCATAGAAGATGGCTGGAACTATCCGGAACAGCAGGTCAAACGTATCATTTAACATTTATGTAACTGGATATCTCTCCCAAGAGCCTTGCCGGAGTATTAATACCAGTTCCCGTTAAATCACAGAAGTTAAACGCCAATGGCAGGGCTAGTACTTGGATGGATGGCCGTCTGGGTCTGCCGAGTGGTGTTGGCAAGGGGAATGCACTCAGTCCTTGTGAGGCCAGTTGAGGAACTACTGAGAAGCAGCGGCTCCAGTCACGAAAATTTACAACGACCGGTAGAATGGTGTGCATCCAGTGACGCCTATGGGCTGAGGATGACATGGCTGTCGGTTGGTACCAATGAGCCTTCAAGGTCTCTTCGGATAGAGTTAGTTAATTTGGCACCTCTGCGGTATCTAATCATCAGTGTGTGGCTTCAGCTTGATATGGCATACCTGAAGAAACCTGTGGGCTTTCTCCCTCGCCAAACTGAGGCTATTATCAAGTCTGCAGGCGCTGTTACCTTATATTGAGGCGAATTCTTCTGGGAATGACAAACTTTTGTGTACAGTATTTATGATCAGTATGAGGTGGCTTATTACTACAGGTTTCAAGAAGATTTAGTAGCTTCTCATCGAAACAGCAGAGGCCACCGACAAGAACTCCATATACCTTAATGACGACGTAATGCTGTTGGTCTCACAAATTTATTGGTGGAACAGAAGGGCCGACTCTTAAAAGGAACGAATAATGTAATGTTGACTTATTATTGCTCGTTTTTCGTATTTCTTGTTGCTCCCGGTTGTAGGAATGAATTAAGCATAGGCGTGAATCGCGCCTTGTGCAGGTTCAGGCCTTACGTGTCGTCGGGTACAAACAGTGCGAAGTAAACCCGGCGAGTTAGTGTCCATAAGAGCGCGGCGGTAGCGCGCCGGGAACTGGTTCTGGCCCGCCAGGTGTCTCCCACACAGACGTTAAACGCCTACCCGCCGTGCTTAGGCCGTCCGAATCGCCAGCAGGGCAGCGCATAGGGAAAAGGAAGCCCCCACCTCAGCGCCCAACGGGTACTGAGCAAGATGTGCCTGTACGACTATAAACGGACGCCTTCCGAGATGAAATAAAACACGAGAAATGGAAGAAGTTACGCTTGCTGTGGCCATGAAGAGGCACCTTTGTAGGTGAAATAAAACAATAAAAGTAATTTCCTCTGGATTACCGACGCAGCGCACGGTAATTTCAGCAGCCTGGTATCCGCGTCTTCATCAACGAAGTGACTCCAGCGGAAAACCGTGGAATTGTGTACTACGCCGAACGAGAGATGTCCTAAATAATTATCGTTAACACTAGGGAAAAAATGGCCGCATCACCTGGAGAGCATGAAGTAACTGCTAATTACATTGAAGGATGATACAACTAAATAACAATGGTTCAGATGAATACTACCAATCATGGTAACGAAATCAGCATTTGGGCAACACTCTGAGTGCAACAAAGATAGGAGGACTTCCAAACACGTTGCTGAAGTAACCAAACCAACGTCAACATAGAATAGTCGAGAAAAAACTCAAATCTGAATAACTCGACCAGTTATATCCCAAGTGCGAATACAAATTCACTTACATTTTCTTACTCGGTTGAAAATATTTTGATATATGTAATACATAGAATTCATTTCAAAACTCCGCCCGGTTTGGATCTTAACTAAATAGTATGGAGTAAAGTTAATACCATTTGTGTAACGCGAAAGAAGAGAGTCAATTGGCTATAGGCTGGGCTGATAACCACAGATTTTCCTAGGCATCGTGCTATTGGAATTGGAATGGGGTATTTTCTTCCTCTGAAAGGTGACGACAAATACAACATATGGAAGGGCAAACTATGTCGGATCTACAATCCAATCTACAATATTCTTTCTTGATTCCATTCTACATTTACTTCTCCCTGATGCACTCTTATTTCACATAATTGTTTAGTCACACTTACTTCTGGCTTCATCTCCCAAATATCTTTAAATTTAGTTGTTATATACGTGCACCTGTTGGAAGCAGGATGCAGTAGTTACTATACTACTCTTTAGATTTCATTTAAAAACAGTTAAAACTTATAAATATACATTCTAAGACAAAAAGCCGCAACACGGAGGAGTTATCCCTACGAGACGGAAAGCGGTGGATGTGATACTTTACAAACTGAGCAAGTCAATAACTCGTTAGTCGATCTCTGGCCATTATTGAATTAGTTATTCGGTTTGGCATAGAGTTTCTGGATACCCTCCTGAGGATATAGGGCCAAATTCAGTCCAACTTGCTATTTAAATCGTCAAAATCCAGAAATCGACGGAGCGCCCTGCCCATGATGCTGGAAACCTTCTCAATTTAGGAGAGATCCGGAGACCTTGCTGGCCAAGGTAGGATTACGAAAGCACGGTGACAAGCAGTAGAAACTCTCGCCGTGTGCGGATGGGCATTATTTTAGCCATGAACTGCAACGAAACGGGGCGTGAGTATCGGCGACGTACCGCTGTGCTGTAAGGCTGCAGCGGATGAGAACCAAAAGGCTCCTGCTATGAAATGAAGTGGCAGCTCGGACCATCAGTCCTGGATATTAGACATGTGGTGGGCAGCAGTCACGTTGGTATCCCTCAGCTGGCCGGGGCGTCTCCAGACACTTGTTCGGTGGTCGTAGGGGCTCAGTTCGAAGCGGGAACCATCACTATAGACAATTCTACGCCAGTCAGTGCAATTCCAGGCCTAAAACGTTTCTGGAGACGCCCTGGACAGTCGTTATTTTTTTTCTTAGAGTGTATTTTGATGAGGGAAAAGTGATGATGAGATGAATCATGGGACATTGATGGTCTGCAGTATCATCAAAATTGATGTGATGATGTATCCTGGCTGTACTTTTCATTTAAAGGCCCTGGGTAAGAGACTGTACGGGATTAAGCGTGGAAAAGGGTAGAAAACATCTCCTTGCCATAGGAAAGACGGATAATATGTAAATAGATGAATGAGGGCAAGACTGACAACTGTAGAATTTCTTTTGGGTGGTTATTAGATACGAGCTCAAGTTAGTTTCTGATCAAGGGCTGGTCCCTGTTATTTTGTTGTAATCTGTGTGAACTGGAAGTCTGCCGATCTTTAGGTACAGGCGTTGGAAGTAATACGTTTTTTTGCAACAATTGCTGGTGTTTATTTTGGCTTACTGTATCTGATCAAAAGTACCTAGACATCCGTACGTAATGCGGAATTGTCAACTAGATGTCACTAGAGGAAGGGAGTATCGTTTTGTCAGCAAAGAGGCTGTGACAGCAGGATGCGTCGGTCAGGAGTGCTCAGGGACTTCGAACGTGGATAAGTCATTCGATGTCACCTGAGTAACAAACATACAAGGAGAATCTCAACCCCTCTAAAGCTGCCCAAGTGGATTGCTGGTGATGTAATTGTGAAGTAAAAAAGGCGAAGAAACAACCACAGCTGAATCAAGATCGGATAGACCTCATGTACTGATGGGCACGGACCGTCGATCATTGCGGAGTGCGGCTGTAAAAATCGCGTGAAATTTGCGGAAGGAATTACTCATGAGTTCCAAAGTGCTACTAGCAGTCCAGTTAGGGCAATAATTGTGCGTATTGAGTTAAGAAATGTAGTATAATGGTGGAACAGCTCCTCGTAGGTCGCACATTTCTGTAGTCATAAAGCAGCATCAGTGAGGGAACGATTTATGGGCAATAACATTCCCGAAATGGACTGACTTGTTCACAGTCTCTACCTGAAACCAATGGAACGACTTTACGATGACATAGAACGTAAACTTCGCTCTAGACCGTAGCGTACGTCACTACCCCCCCCCCCCCCTCCCCCCCCTGTTTTTGATTCTTCAGTTCTTCAGGAAGCATGGGTTACTATTCCTTCACATACATTCAGATTTCTCACTGTAAGTGTCCTCAGAGGATATACCGCAATATTAATGCAGTTGTCAGGATACAATCGATCAAACAGTGTGTAGATGAATACATTTGGTTTCTCCAGTAGGTGATGTTTCCGAAATGACCATTGGGATTATCTTCTGATTGCACAACACATTATGAGAATCTAGAAGCTGTAATCTGTCGCTGAAATACCCACCTTTGTTGTCGAGGTCACTAACTCAACCCTGTGGAACTTAGAGGAAGCTGGCGTTGATCCTGGAGGAAGGATAACTAAACACGTAACTAACTTGTAAAACAGGGCGTCAGCCACACCAAGATCGAATACGCGCTGCGTTGGTCTCATTCACCAGACGTGTTGTGTGTGCTTTTCAGGAGGCTTTACAAGTTTGTTTAGGTAATTGCTGGGCTTGTACCCCATCTACGCTTCAGAAATTGCCATACAAAGATATTTCAAATTGGTAACACTCAGGACAAAGTTCACACTATTCACAGGCAACCGACGCACACGACTTTCTCTCACTTAGGTAACTGAAAACCTCGGTGATAGGCAGGGAATATGGCCACAAAGTTAAATAAAATAATTTTTTTCGAAGTGTGGAGAACATACGACAAGATAGACGCTAGGAATGAAGGAGGCAACTAAGTCATTAGAGACGAAGCACGAGCTCGGATTGAGGGAGGATAAGGAAAGAAATTGACCGTGCCTTACCAAAGGAATCATCTCGACATTTACCTTAAGAAACTGAGGGAAATTACGGGAAACCTAAATCTGCATGGCTGGATAGAGATTTCAACGGCCATCCTCTTTAATACATGTCAGAATCTTACCACTTTGCCACCTCGCTCGGTGGAATCCTGTTGGTGGAAGAAGTTTTCATTGCTAGTATTTGGCCGCCAAAGGGTGCATAGATGGTGACATGCCATCTCCGATCTCCACAACTCTGTGTGGTGTCTCTTGGAACCGGCACTGCTAATGGTGACATACGTTTCTGCAAGTGGGGGCAAGAGGGGACACTTGACCGCCCCTGGAATCTAGAGTACAGAGCTTTTATTTATTACAGAGTTCTTACACACTACTAGAAATGATTTCCCGCCTCCTCTCTTTAATCGTCAACAACAACAGAAAGATGGCACTAACCTCTGCGCTCACTCGTGACAATCAACTACACTTTACATATACACTCGAGATCCAGCACTCACACTTCACAAAAGAAAAGTGTCATTCTTCACGAAGGAGTTCCTTTGCCATTAAGTGGATGAACAACGCCTGGTGCGTTTTTCCAGCCAACATAGGTATACGACATTATTTTGACTTCTCACAGAGACACATAGTGTTTTCTTTTTTACGTCCAATGCTGTGGGAACTGTGTCTGGCGATCAGCAGCGGAAACTTCAGTTGATAGCGACATCGAAATTAGGCAAGTTTCACTCCTTTTAACGGCATTACTTTGAAACCGAAAGGATTATCGTTGTATCGGATACTCATCCTCTACAGAATCGCCTCGTCCAGAGTCGAGGCGTGAAACGGGGTGAATGCAGCGCCGGAGAGGAGAGCAAAAGGAAGGCATTGTCTGGTAGGGGCACGTGAGTCAGCAAACCGCGCGGGCAGCTGCCTGTGAACACAGGCGCCCGCCATAGCCATGTTTATCACTTAGTCCGGAAAGCAGGGGCCACACGCGCCAAGTATTTTTACGCGAATGTACGATATTTCTAATTACGCTCTTTCCATCGCAGCGCGGCGTACGTGCCGGGAGAAACAATTTGTTGCGAAGTGTGATGGTATCTGGCGACCTCCGCGACTCCCTAGTGCGCCCTCTTTGTGCGCCCGCTTATCTCGCGGCTCTCCGGTTCCCTTAGCCGCTTCTTCCACTACCGGCCCGCTTGTTTTATTGCTGCAGTTATTCATTACCGAAATAAGATGTTGCTCATGCAGAGAGGCAGGATCCTCTAACCATGCCTGAGGCGAATCTGCAGAATGTAAACATTTCGGTAAGTAAAGCTTTTATGAATACTTGCAGAGCCGGCCGCGGTGGCCGAGAGGTTCTAGGCGCTGCAGTCCGGAACCGCGCGACTGCTACGGTCGCATGTTCGAATCCTGCCTCGGGCATGGATGTGTGTGATGTCCTTAGGTTAGTTAGGTTTAAGCAGTTATAAGTTCTAGGGGACTGATGACCTCAGATGTTAAGTCCCATAGTGCTCAGAGCCATTTGAACCAATACTTGCATAAACGTAGTGTTCTCTTCTCATCTGCAGCAATGTCGGTACTAGCAATAATTTTAGAACATGCCCAGATGCCAGAAGGTAATGTGTTTTCTTATTACTTTCTTTGTGGTGTTACTCTATTTTTTCTGGGTCGACACCTACTGAATCTTTGCACACGATGAATTTGACAGTGTTTCTGTGGTCAGGTGCCCTTATTGACTCCGTAAGACTACCAGCATTTGTAGTGTTGCTTCCAGGCTGGGGATGATAAGAAATGTTCAAAGGTGCAAAAACAAAGAGGTTTAGATTATAATTTAGTCAGTACTAAACTATTACTAAACCATAGATATTTGGTTAGACTGTAATATCTATTATATCAATATCAGCATCATCAGGGAATATGACATCCACTGCTGAATAAAGGCCACGTCTAGCCTTTGTCATGCAGTGTGCTCTTCAGCGATACGAATCTATGCTGCTCCGACATGTTTTCTAATACGATCTACATGCCCAACCTTCCAATAGGTCGTGGTCTCGGTTTTATTTCTCTTGGAAACCAACAAGGGACTTTCTTGGTCCGACTGCCACCTATTTGCATGTCTGTATGTCCCATCCAACTTCACATCATTTCAGTTAGTCATAAATACACTATCTGCTCAAAAGCATCCTGGCACCCCTAAACAATGCGGGAATTGCCCAGTAGATATCACGAGAGGCGGACCCGCCACTACAAAAGGAGGCGAGAAGTAGTATGCTGTCAGTAGAGAAGCAGTCACAGCAGAATGAGATGATCAGGAGAGCTCAGTGACTTCGAACATGGACTAATTACATTTCATCTGTGTAACAAATCCGTCAGAGACATTTAAACCCCTCTAAAGTAGCCCAGGTCGACAGTTGGCGATGTGATTGCGAAGTAAAAGCGCGAAAGGAGAGCTACAGTTAAACTAATACCAGGCATACCTCATATTTTGTACAGGGACCGTCGAGCATAGTGGAAGGTGCTTGCAAAAAATAGAATGGAATTAGCGAAAGGAATCACTCGGGAGTTCTAAAGTGCTATCAGCATTCCAGCCAGCACAGTGACTGTGCACAGGTGGTTAAAAAGTATGGCTTAGAAAGGTCGAACAGCTCCTCATAAGCCACACAGTTCTGCAGTCGGTGGTAACTGATGCTCGAAGTGGTGTAAAGAGCGGCGATAGTGGTAAGTGGGAGGCTGGACACGAGTGATGTACCACACTATCCAATGGAAGGAATGAGGTTTGGCGAATGCCTGGAGAGCTTTACGTATCATCATATGGAGTGCCAAGGGTGAAGTACGGTAGGGGTGGTGTTGCGGAGTGGGAGTGTTCTTTTGTGGTTAGGGTGTCTCCCCGTCATTGCATTTGAAAGACACTAAATGCGGAAGAATTTGAACACATTCTGCAGCGTTGTGTACTGCATACAGTAGAGGAACAGTTCGGAGCTGATGATGGTTTTTATCAGCATGTCAATGCAATCTGTCATAAAGCAGCATCTGCGAGGCTGTGGTTTATGCACAGTAACACTCCTGAAAATCACTGGCCTGAGAAAGTTCCGTCTTCAAGCCAATGATACACTTACAGGATGAATTAGAATGTCTGTTTCGTTTCGTATTACAGCGTCCAATATCACTACCATCTCCGATTTCGATTCCCAGCACAATTCAGTGTCCACTAGTAGGTGTTCGGATATCTTTGGTCAGATAGTGTATGTCTTCTGTTCCAGCCTGTTCCCTGATTCATTTGTTTGTTTTTCTGTGTCTCGAGGCAGTTAAGAACATACATTCCTCAATTTCTTGCTGAATAATCTTGAGGTTGCGAACGGATTTGGCACTGAAAATCGGTATCTCACTGCCATAACTTGAAACACAATTGTGAAGAAGGATTGCAGTCAATGTAGAAATCTGTAATTTATTGGCGATCTAGATTTCGACTATAATATAGTCATCATCGGTACATTAGCAGCGTAGTAATATGGGCATAACCATATCTGAGGATACACAAGTCGCTCTTGACGCTAGCAGTTAGATGGCAGGAACATAAATCGTTGCAGGTAAATGCCAGCGTCAATTGCCACATGTATGTGCTCTGACACGGTTATGCCTATATGATTCTCCTAGTAATGCACCGATGGTTACTATGTTATAGATTTATAATAAAGTACGGCTTTCTGCAACTGACAGCTGTCCTTTACATCTGAATATTCAACGGTCGCTACGCACCACCGATATCCGATGGATTCCAATTTAGTTTAAAAACACAATGATTATAAAATTTATATAACACACTGAAAAGTTGGTTTTGGTGTCCATCCACTCATAGTAGTCGTAACGTATCAGCAATAAATACTATTAACAACCATTTTCTTGATTTGGAAAATCGTTAACTAAATTCCTAATTTCCAAGACCATTTTACTGGTCTCCACGAAGACAGCACACTGAAGATATAAATTTTGTGAAACAGAACTGTTAAAATTTTGGTGAATTGTTGGAGGCAAGTATACATTATTACCGCAAAAAAGATGTAAGAGTAATAATTCCATTGGCTACTATTGGCAAGTGCCAAAGTAGATTTTTGCTACATCGGTAATGAAAACAAAAGGGAAGAACCGAATATGCATGGAGCATGACTAACGTGTGTGGTTAGACATGAAACCGAATATAAAAAGAGTAATTAGAAAAGGACAGTACCAATCCTCTCATTCACTCATTATTTATTGTTTTAATAAAATTCCGACAAAACACGAAAGTTTCATTTGAATGATAACTACGTATTATTTACCTTCGGTTACTTTACAAATAGGAATTTGAACATTATAAATCTAAAGTTCAATTAATCTACGAACTTCGTTGGTGATATTGGCTGTTATCTGATCTCATTGTTTAGTAACTGACTCCAAATGGCTGGGTACCAATGATAGATACGGAGGAATTTGCACCATCGCGTGTGTCTCTGAATCATGAGAACTTCTTCAGAATATTTTGTGTGCAGCTGTGTTTTATACGTAAATGAAAACGCTGCAGTCGATGACTGGTTCAATATATGTGCGTTTTTCGTATGTTTAAACCTGTGTGTCACTTGAGGGTAGCGAATGTTGACCAAAAAGCATTGCACCAGCGTACCGGACGAGGAGGCAATTGATAGTGACATCGGACTCACATTTGGAAGGAGAATGGTTAAAATCCCCATCTCACCATTCAGATTTAGATGTTCCTTTGTTTCCGTTAACCACTTAAGCGTTCACTTTAGAAACACAGAGCCGGTTACTTTCCGCATGCATGTGCTCTGTCTCTGATGACATGGTTGTCGACTTGATGTTAAATCCTTCTTACAGCTTTTATTTTTTGTGCCGACCAGGATGGGTGGATGGCAATTTCGGTCAGTGGTTGTTGGCCTAAGAACCTGAAGACAATATTGTTAAAAATGTGTCTGTGAACAATAATGCACGGAAAGAGAGATTGGGTACGGTGTTTCCCTTCATATGTAAAGGTTACAGGTTATAAATTAAGTTTCGGAGCATTGCTGTGTTTCAGAAAGGAAAGAATATTGGAACTTAAAGTGCCGCTGACAGCAGAATTATCAGAGACAGAGTATGTGCACTAACTGAGTAAGGATAGGGGAGGAACCGTTCTTATATTTGCTTTTAACGTTTGCTTGGTGGCCCCCGATTCTATGGTAGGCTGGTGGTGAAAAAAATTTCATCGTTAGTGTTTGGCCTTCAGCGGAAGGAGGGATCGTGGTACATAATTTTTTACCACTATTCTATATGGTGAAGTTCTAGATTAAATTCTAAAACCCCTCGAAGCGTTTCATTGGATCAGGGAATATGACGATGTTGATGACGATCTGTCCGTCGTTTCATTGGATCAGGGAATATGACAATGTTGATGACGGTCTGTCCGTCGAATAGGGACGTATCTCAAATAATTGCAGATGTACTTAATAGGATTATGGTTAGGTAACCTGATAAGCCACAAAAGCACCCTAATGTGTGTCGAATGTCTCTCAAACAATTTATCCAGTGTTCTAAAATGACAGAGTAATGCAGTTTCTTGTCGAGAACACAGAAATGTGCTATGTTGGGAAATGTGTTACATGTGTTTTCAGCATACTCGCATCCAGCCATCAACCCGTACCGACAGTCCAGTCAACGTTATTCTATGCTAATCTGTACGTCCTGAGACGTGTAGTTAGCAGAAACGCACACATGTGGAAATAGAAATTTGCGGTAGGGTCTTATGGGACCAAACTGCTGAGGTCATCGGTCCCTAAGCTTACGCTCTACTTAATCTAAATTAGATTTAGAACACACATACCCATGCCCGAGGGGGGACTCGAACCCCCGACGGGGTGAGACACGCGGACCGTGACAAGTCGCCCCCTACCACGCGGATACCTCACGCGGCACACACATGTGGCCAGTGGCTTCTGTACAACATGACGAGCAAGTTGTTGTGGATGGTAAATCGGACATCAGTTGGTGATTTACAGTATTGAACTGATAAGTGATTAACTGCGAAACGGTCTTTCTGTCCACTGATCCCATCTGCGTTAGTCGACAATGAGCTTTGTCACCAACATAACGTTGCGCGCAGTTTATCGATGTGGACGTACTCACAGTGCATCCTAGACGCAATGACATCTTAGGATCTCAGTCTCAGAACTGATCTCAGACGTGGATTGTGCCAAGCCGCAAGCACCTACACTGTATGATAAAAAGTATCCTGTCATCCGCTAAAACATACGTTTTTCATATTAGGTGCATTGTGCTGCAACCTACTGCCAGGTACTTCATACCAGTGACCTTAGTAGTCATTAGACATCGTGAGAGAGCAGAATGGGGCGCTCCACGGAACTCACGGACTTCGAACGTGATCATGTGATTGGATGTCACTTGTATCATACGTATGTACGCAAGATTTCCACACTCCTGAACATCCATAGGTCCACTGTTTCCGATGAGATACTGAGGTGGAAACGTGAAGGGATACGTACAACACAAATGCGTACAGGGCGACCTCGTCTGTTAACTGATGAAGGCCGCCGACAGTTGAAGAGGGTCGTAATGTGTAATAGGCAGAAATATATCCAGACCATCACAAAGGAATTCCTAACTGCATCTGGATCCACTGCAAGTATTATGACAGTTAGGCAGGAGGTGAGAAATCTTGGATTTCATGGTCGAGCGGCTGCTCATAAGCCACACATCACGCCGGTAAATGCCAAACGACGCCTTGCTTGACGTAAGGAGCGTAAACCTTGGCGACTGAACGGAGGAAAAACGTTGTGTGGAGTAACGAATCACGGTACACAACGTGGCGATCCGATGGCAGGGTCTGGGTATGGCGAATGCCCGGTGAACATCTGCCAGCGTGTGTAGTGCCGACAGTATAATTCGAAGGCGGTGGTGTTATGGTGTGGTCGTGTGTTTCATGGAGGGGGCTTGCACCCCTTGTTGTTTTGCGTCGCACTATCACAGCACAGGCCTACATTGATGTTTTAAGCACCTTCTTGCTTCCCACTGCTGAAGAGCAATTCGGGGATGACGATTGCATCTTCCAACACGATCGAGCATCTGTTCATAATGCACGGCCGGTGGCGTAGTGGTTACACGACAAAGACATCCCTGTAATGGGCTGGCTTGCACAGAGTCCTGACCTGAATCCTATAGAACGCCTTTGGGATGTTTTGGAACGCCGACTTCGTGCCAGGCCTCACCGATCGACATCGATACCTCTCCTCAGCGCAGCACTCCGTGAAGAATGGGCTGTCATTCCTCAAGAAATCTTCCAGCACCTGATTAAACGTATTCCTGCGTGAGTGGAAGATGTCATCAGGGTTAAGGGTGGTCCAACGCCGTTTTGAGTTCCAGCATTAACGATGGAGGGTGCCACGAACTTGTAAGTCATTTTCAGCCAGGTGTCGGGATACTTTTGATCACATAGTGCATGACTAGCCGCGCTAGTGTACACTGGAACGCTTATGATGCTACACATTTTGCCCTCAACCGGCACACCGAGAGCCTGTACAGCATCTGAAAGACATCCCAGTCACGTGGCTTGCCAAACTATTCCATTCACTCTAGTGAAAGGGGTGACAATTATGTGGCCCCTCGAAACACACCCGATTATCGCACCGACGCCCAGTCCTGTAGGATATGCTAACCGCCATAGTGAAATAAGCACTATCTGTCTAGCACAACAGCTCTCTCTAATTCAGTTACTTGAATTTTTTCCATTTAAGTTGCACGTCTTTCCTCCGCCTCTCTCCTTTTTCCCCTCTCTTTCCAGATATTGTTGTCTGCGCCTTCGAATGTTATTTTTCTGTTGACGTTATTGTTTTCTTCCGAAGTTTAATTCCTGGGTTGGGCAGGTATTTCCACAGAGAAATATTTTTTAAAAAATTTATAAGTAACTTTGTACAATGTCTGCCGAAAGTGTCCGGACATCTCTGTGTAATGCGGAATTTACCAGTAGATGTTGCCGGCCGGGGTGGCCAAGCGGTTAAAGGCGCTACAGTCTGGAACCGCGCGACCGCTACGGTCGCAGGTTCGAATCCTGCCTCGGGCATGGATGTGTGTGATGTCCTTAGGTTAGTTAGGTTTAAGTAGTTCTAAGTTCTAGGGGACTGATGACCTTAGAAGTTAAGTCCCATAGTGCTCAGAGCCATTTGAACCAGTAGATGTTGCGGGAGGTGAACCCACCAGCATAAAAGGGGGGGGATACGGCGTCGTCAATCATCAGAATATGTCCGTCAGGAGAGCTCAGTGACTTAGAAAGTGGAATGGCTGTTATACGTCACCTGAGCGAAAAATCCATGATTTCAACCCATCTAAAGTCGACTGTTCGTGACGTGATTGAGAACAGTCACAGTTACACCCAGACTAGGCAGACCTCATGTAGTGATGGACAGAGACCGTCAAGCACTAATCAGATAAAGGAATGACTCGTGACTTGTAAAGTGCTTCGAGCTGTCGAGCTAGCACAGTGACTGAGCGTAACGAGTCAGGAAGAATGGGATGCAATGGTCGAGCAGCTTCTCATAAGCCACACATTTCCGTAGTCAGTGCTACGCGACGCTTGAGGTGGTGTAAAGAGCGATGCCACTGGGAAGTGGATGACTGAAAACAAGTAATTTGGAGTGATGAATGACGCTGTACCCTGCGGCAGTCCGATGGAAGGGTTTGGGTTTGAGGGATGCTTGGAAAACGTTACATGTCATTATTTATAGTGCCAACAGTGAAGTACGGAGCTGCTAATACAACATGGGGATATTTTTTCTGGTTTGGGTGTGGTCCCCTTCAGAATGTACCGAAGGATATGAACACATTTCAAAGTACTGTGTAGTGCATACAGTAGATGAACAATTCAGAACCAATGATTGTATCAGCACCACAGTGCATCCTGCTATTAAGCAGCAGCTGTGAGGCAATGATGTGAAGACAATGACATTACTGAAATGGACTGGCCTGATCGTTCTGACTTGATCTCAGTGGAACGCTTATAGGATGAGTTAGAACTTCTACTTCACTCCATATTCCAGCGTCCAACATCACTACCTCCTCTGGTTTCGGCTCTTGAAGAAGAATGGGTTGCCATTCTTCCACGCATTCATACACGTCGCTAAAAACGTCCTCAGTAGAGTTCAAGCCGTCATAAAGCCGAAGGGTGGACACGTCCCATATTAGTGTCAATTAATAGGCGTCCAAATAATTTTGATCAGATAGTATATTCTATTTCAGTACGCACTGCTGCAATCCACGTTGCTATCTTAGAATAAGTGGCATCGTCTTGCTGATTTTCTTATGTCACTTCCGTTACCATAGTTTATCCACTACAAGAATCACTTGTAGAGGGTCAGATTTTCATGCTGAAGCCGACTATTGCGCAGAAAACCTAGTGAGTATATTCAGTGATTTAGATGCTGGATATATTTTCGGGTGGCCCTATCCAGTCACGCTGACTTAGATGTTTCGTAGTTTTGCAAACTCGCTTCAGGCTAATTTTAAGGGTGGTCCGATTAGCAACACGATGGCAGAAATTGTTTCCCGGATGTCTGTAATATTCTGGATCCAGATGGCAGGTCAGTCCTCGCTTCCTAGCCTATACGCGCTACATAGTAATACATCGATACTTGGTTCGCGCGGAGAGGAGCAGGGCGTGAGTGAGTAGGACGCCTGGTAGCCCCGCCACCCACAGCAGGCAGATGCGCTGCATTCCGATCTTTGCAGAAGGTCAAGCGGGGAGGGACTTTCACTGCTGTCCAACGAGTAGGGCTGTGCCCCGTACTGTCTCGGTCAATGACAAATGCTCATTTTCATTTTTTCGAGCGCTGTCCGGCAATTTTCCATGTTAATTTATAAGCAGGATTGGTTGTGCCACACTCTCGGAACAGCCTCCGAAAGGTCATGTAGTGAATATTGTTGTAAGACTCTGGTCTTTTTCCACTCGTAGCTTAAAGGTTCTACTCGAGCCCAATTCTCATTTCCGTCACACTTATTTTTTACCATTCGCTTGTGTTGTTCTGTCTTTTGGTAGGCCACGAAGTATGTGGCTTCGCAGTATGTCGGCCTTTCTTTTAGCACTGTCTCAAGGGTTAGCAGATCACAAAATAAAGTAAACAACGGAATTTTCTATAGAAGAAGCTATAAAAATTTTCCACGATCCCTGAAATGAACTAATGTCTTCACCAGTTTTGTTCCCATATACAAAGTGAGGTGCCTTATTTTCTCACCTCGGATTACTTTTAACTCGACACTTAAATCAAACTTCCTGGCAGATTAAAACATTGTGCCGGACAGAGACTCGAACTCGGGACCTTTGCCTTTCGCGGGCATGTGCTCTACCAACTGAGCTACCCAAGCACGACTCACGACCCGTCCTCACAGCTTTAATTCCCTCAGTACCTCCACGACCCGTCCTCACAGCTTTAATTCCGCCAGTACCTCGTTCCTACCTTCCGAACTTCACAGAAGCTCTCCTGCATACCTTGCAGAAATAGCACTCCGAGAAGAAAGGATATTGCGGAGACATGGCTTAGCCACAACCTAGGGGATGTTTCCAGAATGAAATTTTCACTCTGCAGCGGAGTGTGCGCTGATATGAAACTTCCTGGCAGATTAAAACTGTATGCCGGACCGAGACTCGAACTCGGGACCTTTGCCTTTCGCGGGCAAGTGCTCTACCAACTGAGCTGCAAGATATGCAGGATGGCTTCTGTGAAGTTAGGAAGGTACCAGGTGCAGTGACGGTGGCTACGGATCCGTGTTATTTTAGAACTGCTGTGTGCTGTTCAGGTGAATACTTGGTGTTATGGGTTTTGTAGAACTCATTAAATGTCGAGGTACTACTCTCCACTTGACCTCTAGTCCATCCTGGGATTCAAAACAGTAAGATGAAACTATAGATCTGACTGATGCCAAAACCGACGTGAATTGGGTAATTCTAGATGTTTTATGTTCGTTACCCTGATGCGGGAAACACACGATTCAGTACAAAATCGTAGTGTGAAAATGATTTCTACTGAATCTTCTGTCCTATCCTCAATTCGTAATACAGTACGGACAAAGTCAAGGAGCAAAACCGTCGTAACTTCCCACTGAAGTCGTTCCCTGGGTACTGCACAAAAACCGTTTGGTGTGACTGACTGTTTGATGGAAGCGGCAGTCAATTACTTCTGTACATATCTTCTTAAAAAAATGGCTCTGAGCACTATGGGACTCAACATCTTAGGTCATAAGTCCCCTAAACTTTGAACTGCTTAAACCTAACTAACCTAAGGACATCACACACATCCATGCCCGAGGCAGGATTCGAACCTGCGACCGTAGCAGTCCCGCGGTTCCGAACTGCAGCGCCAGAACCGCACGGCCACCGCGGCCGGCTATCTTCTTAAACTGAGCTATTTCGCCAATAGTAACGACTCGTACTCAAAACAAATGGCATGCTAGGAACAAGTGTACCATAATGCTGTTTAGCCAAGAGTCCTGTAGTCTCAGCTATACTCCATGTCTTCCACGCCAAAATGTTAGCATCTGGAAATGCTTCAAGGCCACCATAATCTGCATGATTGCCCCATACAACAGCCAGTGTCAGCCAGGTACTACCTCCAAACATTGCTTGCACATCACAGGTGAAGTTCAAATGGAGTCCACGAAAAACATTTGGACCTCCAATCAATTGCTGCTTATTGAACTCCCCAGCCAAGTCAATATCAATGGCCTTCAAACTGCGATACACAGGAGCGCTGCGCCGCCAGCGACGACGCCATGCACGTCGCACAGGCATTGCTGTGGCACGTTAACACAAGTTGGCTTGCTACGTTCACTTGTGTTAACGTGCCACAGCAATGCCTGACGGGATACCAATTCGATTCTACACAGAGTACGCGAAAGAACATGCCCCCCTTTTAACAGCCGTGTACCGCAAGTCTCTAGAGGAACGGAAGGTTCCAAATGATTGGAAAAGAGCACAGGTAGTCCCAGTTTTCAAGAAGGGTCGTCGAGCAGATGCGCAAAACTATAGACCTATATCTCTGACTTCGATTTGTTGTAGAATTTTAGAACATGTTTTTTGCTCGAGTATCATGTCGTTTTTGGAAACCCAGAATCTACTATGTAGGAATCAACATGGATTCCGGAAACAGCGATCGTATGAGACCCAACTCGCTTTATTTGTTCATGAGACCCAGAAAATATTAGATACTGGCTCCCAGGTAGATGCTATTTTTCTTGACTTCCGGAAGGCGTTCGATACACAATGACTCTGAGCACTATGGGACTTAACATCTATGGTCATCAGTCCCCTAGAACTTAGAACTACTTAAACCTAACTAACCTAAGGACAGCACACAACACCCAGCCATCACGAGGCAGAGAAAATCCCTGACCCCGCCGGGAATCGAACCCGGGAACCCGGGCGTGGGTTCGATACAGTTCCACACTGTCGCCTGATAAACAAAGTAAGAGCCTACGGAATATCAGACCAGCTGTGTGGCTGGATTGAAGAGTTTTTAGCAAACAGAACACAGCATGTTGTTATCAATGGAGAGACGTCTACAGACGTTAAAGTAACCTCTGGCGAGCCACAGGGGAGTGTTATGGGACCATTACTTTTCACAATATATATATAAATGACCTAGTAGATAGTGTCGGAAGTTCCATGCGGCTTTTCGCGGATGATGCTGTAGTATACAGAGAAGTTGCAACATTAGAAAATTGTAGCGAAATGCAGGAAGATCTGCAGCGGATAGGCACTTGGTGCAGGGAGTGGCAACTGACCCTTAACATAGACAAATGTAATGTATTGCGAATACATAGAAAGAAGGATCCTTTATTGTATGATTATATGATAGCGGAACAAACACTGGTAGCAGTTACTTCTGTAAAATATCTGGGAGTATGCGTGCGGAACGATTTGAAGTGGAATGATCATATAAAATTAATTGTTGGTAAAGCGGGTACCAGGTTGAGATTCATTGGGAGAGTCCTTAGAAAATGTAGTCCATCAACAAAGGAGGTGGCTTACAAAACACTCGTTCGACCTATACTTGAGTCTTGCTCATCAGTGTGGGATCCGTACCAGATCGGGTTGACGGAGGATATAGAGATGATCCAAAGAAGAGCGGCGCGTTTCGTCACAGGGTTATTTGGTAAGCGTGATAGCGTTACGGAGATGTTTAGCAAACTCAAGTGGCAGACTCTGCAAGAGAGGCGCTCTGCATCGCGGTGTAGCTTGCTCGCCAAGTTTCGAGAGGGTGCGTTTCTGGATGAGGTATCGAATATATTGCTTCCCCCTACTTATACCTCCCGAGGAGATCACGAATGTAAAATTAGAGAGATTAGAGCGCGCACGGAGGCTTTCAGACAGTCGTTCTTCCCGCGAACCATACGCGACTGGAACAGGAAAGGGAGGTAATGACAGTGGCACGTAAAGTGCCCTCCGCCACACACCGTTGGGTGGCTTGCGGAGTATAAATGTAGATGTAGATGTAGACTGTCAAATTTAATGTAACGGGTAATCAGGAAAAATGTATTCTGAGCGAAGTTTATTGCTTATGAGAGGTACCGAGTGTATTCGGACCAGAGGCATCAACATAGCAACAGAACATTTAACGTTCATGAGGTAGTTGGAAAAGTATTACAATTGACATAGTGAAGATAGTAAGGTAAGGAAAAATGTTTCTCTTCAACATATGACTACATGTAATGTAAAAAACGTCCTAAACAGTGCAACGTATTTGATGTATCAACACAAGGAACTTGTAACGGAAAAACTCGACGTTGGCGACAACAAAAGTCAATTGAACTGTTCAACCAACAGTCGAGCCTCGCCACCATAAAGGAAATTCAACTCTCCCCCTCTCTCTATAAGCAACTGCCATTAACCAAATAACGACAACTGGCCACCTCTAAGCGGATCTACTTTTCGATTTCAGTGTCGGAACTGTACTATTGTACATTCAAGATTTTTAGTTTTCTCAATTAGAATAGTCACAGTAGATAGCAATCTCTAAATTCACTGAAAATTGTAGACTGAATACATTCGTGTTTACAGTAAGAATAATCACAGAACGTAAAAATGTTTAAATTCACTGAAGATTATAGACAGAATAAGTGTATTACAGTCAGTGCACGTACAGGAATAATCGGTCTTTTATTATTGATGTTTGCATTTTAGTACCATCATGTCCGTTTGTAAACTTCATATTACCTAGCTAAAATTGTCAAACTGAAATTAGACACTTTTCATTTAATATAAACCAAGTTTATTTGAAAAAGTTACAAATAGACCCCTGGCAAAGCTCCAGTAGTCAAATTGACACTATAGTTTCACACACTGAATAATATCACTATTTTCTACAGGTAACTGAGATTCATAATTTGATCATTTAAAAACAATAAAATTAGAGCACCATACAATAATGTCCTTTCGGAGTGTCACACTCAAAGAGAAACAGTATTCCAATCACTTTATGTCGCTACCTCCATCATTCGTTATTATGATTCTTCTATCACCCATGATAACTCCATCGTTTCACGTGCCTCTCTCTCTACTCCCGATTCATGTTCACTCCTCCGACAGTCCAGATCCACATCGATCGCTCTATATTTTCGGGTCGGTCGAGACTATCCGTTAGCCGATGCTGCGCTCTAATGAAAGGAAACGGAAGCCATCCGGATCTGTTCTCCAAATACGTATGTTACTCCGTTATAGACTGTAAAGTGGGAAATTTTAGAATCTTGAGACGAGATATCCCCGAAAAGAAGTCAACCGATAGATGATTTTACTGCGGAGATAGCTCAGCGGAAAAAAAGTGAATGTGGCATTCATTAAAAACTAATTTTATAGGAATTCCTTTCCCAACGAAAAAATGAATGTATGTCCACATTTTAAACAGAAAACGTGCCTGAAAAGTGAAGCGACAAATCTAACACAGTGTAGTGACTGGGGAAACGAAACTGTAAAGAACAGAGTGGATTACCATCACTTGGCAGCATTATTGCCTGATACCCGTCTGAGGAACGAGCGTTTATTTAAGAAAAGGAAAATGTAAACCGTCACTACTCACTCCTAGTTTTATAGGGCTGACGCTTTGGCACACAAAATTCTACCATTTCACGTTAACTAAAATATGTCAGTGGACACTATATTGCGAATAATTTGATTCTCGCGTGAAATTGCTTATCTGCAGTTGTCATGGTATCAGTAAGGCTTGCGTCTTCTCTCTACCTTTTCGCCGGTAACAAGACATTTCGTAACATTTCTCTACCTGTCTGTAGGTACCAACATAGAAAGTAATTCTATAGCCATTTTATGACCCTTAGTCTGATGTCAATCTACTCTGCATTCCACGCCAGAGAATCTATATTTACTAGAAATCATTGTTTTTCAACAGCTGTCAGGTCTCATTCAGTCTTAGTGAATCTGTAAAACTAGGAACATGTGGTCCTATATTTCTGAAACGAGAAAAATAGCTTGTACAGTAGGGAAAGCGTTATTTCCAAATTACTGGCACGACCTGGATGGAAGCCTAGCGCCCCCGTTTGCCAGATCCGTTTGCCTTTCGGAGACTGTAGCACTAAGAGCAGAGAATCAATATCTTAACGCCGAGAAGAAGCCCATACCATACTAAATCTTGCTTTTAATTTCACATTTAGAGACCATGAGTGCTGGTAAACAACAGAAATTCCACAGATTCAGTAGGTCCACTGGACAGTCACAACGTGTAAAATGATCCGTCACTCCCCATGATGCTTTGTCAATTCGCTGATGTGCTTTGGATGCTGTCAGCTGCAATCGATCGGTTTCGTTGACCTTGGTCAATGTACGACAGGTCACGAAAGCAATCCAAGCGGAAAAACTACTTGGCAAATGTGAAGAATTCTGTCGTCATTTACAGTCATTGTCAATTAAAAATCTACGATCATTTGCTATATGAACTAATCGCTTGAAATTGCCACAAATGAATAGATCAACAAGCTACATGTGTCAACGGCTTTCTTGATTGGTGCTGGGGCGTTGAAGTCCCATGGCATCTCAACTGCACCACTAAATTGTTTGCTATTGAAAGTTATATCTAACCCGGTCTCCCCAGCCTTTTTCCATACCAAGGGCCCCCTGTCCTGTTTCTTCTCCGTGGCTATGGCCTTGCCTACGTCTAGTTACAGCTTACTCTGTCGCATTACATTAACCCCCTCTTCCCAATACCCTCAACTGCTGAGTGTACCACTCAGTATTCCCACTCCAAAACTATCCTTCCCCGATGCAGTTCCGTCCTGTTAATATTAGTTTTACCTTCAGAGTTTTATCGCCATTATTTAAATGAGATCGTTGGAACTATACAGTGTTTTAGTGTCATAAAGTTAAGTTTTAAAATAACGCAAGTAATTTTCCGTTTCATATTTTAGATCGTTATTCTTTTACTCTTTTCAAGATAAAAACAATAGAAAATTTCACCTCTGGCAGCCAAACATTGTCCATTACAGCGAATGAATGAAATAAGAGTAAGGCAAAACGTCACTAAGTAAAATCACAGTTCTGGTAGCTGGATCTTAAGAACTTGGAGCGTCGAAAATTTTTCGTTAAGTTGGACCAAAAACGGTAATAGATCTAAAGCTTTATGGTAATAAATCATATTTAAATGCAAGAAAATTTTTAAATTGATTAATTTGCCCATTGGTCCGAAGTATGAACGCTAGTGTATTGATAATCGGTTTGGGGCGGTTCCAGGGTTTCACTATTGACGTGGAAGATCTACTTGAATACTTGTGAAATCAAATCGATGTTTTGACACCATCTCAAGGTGTTCTAGGTACGAAATTCATAGTGCGAAATTTTAGAGTAATTTTAGGAGGAATGATGAAACTTCCCTTGTGTGTGAAACATTCAGAGCCAAAATATACTGTATCGTAAATACGTCAAAATGAATTCATCGTCAAAGTTTCACTTGCGTGATATGTGATGGAATACTCTCAACGCAGTGGTACGCTTCTTGTTGTCGATATACAACTGCCTTATACGGGCGCCAATGCAAACGATAGTATAATCCGTATACTTAAGCACGTGAATGCTCCGATGGGTGCGGGAAGGCGGAACGGCAAGGAGGAACCGCAGCAGCCTTGTAACATGTCATTGGCCATGCACTTGAACGGACGGGTGTAGATGTAGATGTCGGTGAGGATTACTGGGGCAGAAAGCTGAGCTGGCCGTTTCCAGACTGCGAGATCGTGTCGTTCCCGTTAAGCTATGGCGTTGGCTGCGCGCCAACCAGACGCTCTGTGTCCTGTAGGCAACACCGCCGGCCCGACCGTGCGTACTCCACTGCTGCTGCCGCTTTCATCCACTCAAAGAAAGCACATGCAACCGTTTCGTTGAAGAGAGCAAGGCACTGAAACATGCGAACATTGGAAAGCTGTGAGAAAGCATAGAAAAAATGGAAATTAGTCCAGGGTGTATTCAAAGTTGTTGCTATAAATGCTTAAGCTTCCAAAGGATTCTTTAGAAAATATTGATATTGGCGTGTTACTATTTCCAGCTGTCATGCGTGTCATTTACTTCACAATGGAAAGCAACTAAAACAACGTTTCCACAGACAGCACACTGAGACGGAGTTCTGTGACTGACACAACCGTCTGCCTTTTAGCGAACTTTTATTTAATGCCTGCTAATGTTCCGTTCCTCTCCTAATACCTAATGTTTGATCCGTTTCTCTCCTTTTGAAATCACTGATCTATAGCATCAAAATCCACCGCTCTTAACTGAGTCCAAGCTAAAATCAAGGAAGCTCCCTATAAAACGATCCACCTTTGCACTGAATCAGTTCACAGTGTTTCCATAAACAGCGTAAGGCAAACACGTGTTCCCAACAGGAATTTAAGTTTGCATCATTTTCTAAATTACTTAAGATGAATTCCGGAATGATTCATTCGGAAAGGTCCTAGTCCATTCCACTGACAACAATTCTTTAGCGGAAATAGTGTCTGTCTCTAACACCCTGGATGTTGACGAGGAATTCACCTCTAAATTTAGTTTTCGTTTCTCATAGCACTTTTATAAAGAATATAATTTTTTTAATAATTTTAACAAATATTTCACCTACCGCTGTCACTTCCATAAAAGTGTAGAGATTGTGTACAATTAATTTTGGTTCTCCTTTTTTCAATGACGAAAATCAAACTTTCAGACTACTAGTTCCGATTGTTGCTCCTAGAAGTAGGGAACAAGGGAAAAATATCTATTTGCAATGAATCTTTGCTAATGAGATTCAACTCATCTTTGTTTTCCAAATTAATACATCCCAAATCCAATAAACGCTCGCCTGATAGGAAAAAACTAAAATTCTCAAAGTTGTGTTTCTGTAGCGATCATTTTCCTCCTCGTAAAGCTTTCGTAATGTTGACGCGTTATTTGCTTCACTGATATGTATCTTGTTCTACCTCAGCCATCTTCTTCATTTCCTTTTGCACAATTGCTAGCCAGTCGGCTAGAAATCTACTTTTTCCTAACTTACTCCTTAAGACGCAAAGGCTTTTCTTCTCGACGGCGTCGCATGATTTACGTAAGACGTGGTCGTAACATGTCGGCCTGATTTCTGTAATCTTATCCGTGATGGGTGCTATTTTTAAAATTACGTTTCACATGTTTATTAGTGTCCATGTCAGTAAGTTTGGCTCCACATGAACATCATAAAGTGTGTATCTTCGTTGGATTCAGTTTATGCTACTTCTTCGCAACCCATACCTCATTACCGTAGACTGTTGGTGGTCCAATGACTGTTTTGTATAGTATGTATTTCGTCCGAACAGGCGTTTTTCTGTCACACAAGACCCAGTGAATATGCGTCACTGATTCCAAGATGTGGTTCTCTAACAGGTAACATCTACATCTATAGCTCAGTGATGTGTTACTACTCGTTCCAGATATTTGAACGTGAAACCTTACAATTTCACTCCGTCATTCTGGATCGTCACTGTGCAGGCAGGGTATTGTGCTGTGAAAGATGGGTATTCGCAAATCGGGTTTGGTTTTACTGCTTCTCATAAGGAAAGAAAGAGATCTCGTGATATCCTTATGACTATTTAAAAAGCCTTCTAATCATGAATACACATCGTTCGACAAACAATGAAATCGTCTGTAAATTGCAGTTTTCAGTAGGGTGACCATTTATTACGACACAGCAGTAGCTTCTTCGTTACCTGTCTCTGACTCTAAAGTTTACCCGAAAATAACTTGAAAAGTGTTGTTACAACTGTAATTTTTCACATAATGATGTGAGAATAGCCTTCTAACAATCACAGCCGCTGTAACGCTGCTAAGAAGCTCAAACGTCTTGAAAGATTAGGAAACCGAAATCTGTCAGAATTTCTGAGCGGGTCCATGTGTTTGTAGCAAACCAGATAAAACTAATTTTGATCCAGAATTAGTATGTATAAAAGTTGAATTTTATGTAATCTGGGTGACAATCTACATTCTTTTGGGTTTATTTGAATTCCACCGTGTACTATTAGTCGGTATGATCAAGGTAACTGTCAAAGACAGGAGCCTTCCAGAGAGCGACTTAAAATTTGTAGAGAGAAATTACGTACTGTTTTTTGTCGCCGTAGACTTTGTTCATTGTTTCCGATGATTTATTTTGCTGTTTGCAACACCTTGTCTGTTTACGGATTCGCGTATCTTCGTCAAAAACGATAGCATGCTGGGACACAGTTGAAAGCTGTGTTATAAAACATTATAACTAAAACATACCCTTGAGATTACAGCCGTAATTATAACAGAAAAATTAAAACAAAACCGTGGATAAAATGTAGACAAATTTGGAAATTAAAAATATTAATCACAGAATTTACGAAGCGTCTTCTTTCACCAATATCGTTGTTACCCAATATATTACTGGCCGTCATAAGCTGAATCTGTGCTTATCATTCGTAAGGACATTATGTAGCCTGCCACGAGCTTACTTCTTACATCAGGCATGCTAAATGTACGCTGCTGCCTTAGCTCCCTTGTGTCAGTAAAAATATTTTAATATGCATCTGCAGAGCACCATTCTCATCTCATTAATTTTCGCACATAGAGAAGGTACAGGGTGTTTCAAAAAATGACCGGTATATTTGAAACGGCAATAAAAACTAAACGAGCAGCGATAGAAATACACCGTTTGTTGCAATATGCTTGGGACAACAGTACATTTTCAGGCGGACAAACTTTCGAAATTACAGTAGTTACAATTTTCAACAACAGATGGCGCTGCAAGTGATGTGAAAGATATAGAAGACAACGCAGTCTGTGGGTGCGCCATTCTGTACGTCGTCTTTCTGCTGTAAGCGTGTGCTGTCCACAACGTGCAAGTGTGCTGTAGACAACATGGTTTATTCCTTAGAACAGAGGATTTTTCTGGTGTTGGATTTCCACCGCCTAGAACACAGTGTTGTTGCAACAAGACGAAGTTTTCAACGGAGGTTTAATGTAACCAAAGGACCGAAAAGCGATACAATAAAGGATCTGTTTGAAAAATTTCAACGGACTGGGAACGTGACGGATGAACGTGCTGGAAAGGTAGGGCGACTGCGTACGGCAACCACAGAGGGCAACGCACAGCTAGTGCAGCAGGTGATCCAACAGCGGCCTCGGGTTTCCGTTCGCCGTGTTGCAGCTGCGGTCCAAATGACGCCAACGTCCACGTATCGTCTCATGCGCCAGAGTTTACACCTCTATCCATACAAAATTCAAACGCGGCAACCCCTCAGCGCCGCTACCATTGCTGCACGAGAGACATTCGCTAACGATATAGTGCACAGGATTGATGACGGCGATATGCATTTGGGCAGCATTTGGTTTACTGACGAAGCTTATTTTTACCTGGATGGCTTCGTCAACAAACAGAACTGGCGCATATGGGGAACCGAAAAGCCCCATGTTGCAGTCCCATCGTCCCTGCATCCTCAAAAAGTACTGGTCTGGGCCGCCATTTCGTCCAAAGGAATCATTGGCCCATTTTTCAGATCCGAAACGATTACTGCATCACGAGATCTGGACATTCTTCGTGAATTTGTGGCGGTACAAACTGCCTTAGACGACACTGCGAACACCTCGTGGGTTATGCAAGATGGTGCCCGGCCACATCGCACGGCCGACGTCTTTAATTTCCTGAATGAATATTTCGATGATCGTGTGATTGCTTTGGGCTATCCGAAACATACAGGAGGCGGCGTGGATTGGCCTCCCTATTCGCCAGACATGAACCCCTGTGACTTCTTTCTGTGGGGACACTTGAAAGACCAGGTGTACCGCCAAAATCCAGAAACAATTGAACAGCTGAAGCAGTACATCTCATCTGCATGTGAAGCCATTCCGCCAGACATGTTGTCAAAGGTTTCGGGTAATTTCATTCAGAGACTACGCCATATTATTGCTACGCATGGTGGATATGTGGAAAATATCGTACTATAGAGTTTCCCAGACCGCAGCGCCATCTGTTGTTGAAAATTGTAACTACTGTAATTTCGAAAGTTTGTCTGCCTGAAAATGTACTGTTGTCCCAAGCATATTGCAACAAACGGTGTATTTCTATCGCTGCTCGTTTAGTTTTTATTGCCGTTTCAAATATACAGGTCATTTTTGAAACACCCTGTATGTTTCAGGTACAACTATTATTAAGAAATTAATGTTATCCTCTTAAGTGACCAACGGCAGAACTGTCAACTGTGAGAGAACAAGAGTGGTCCTCAGATGCAGTCAACTTATTCAGATTTGACGTTGATCGGGGACGGAATTTAGTTTCGAGTTGACCAAGGAAAAATGTTCATGCCAATCTCGCATAATACTGATATTGCACTCGCATTAAGCGAAGAGCGAGGCTCATGATTTGTCTTCCGATCTTGGTTATATTTCACATAGATATTCCAGATAACTTTGAGGTATTCGGGTAATTTCATTCTCCGTCTTGCCCAAATACAGCTGGTGCACGGTCTGTACAAAATCGGTTAACAGTCCTTTTTTCAATAACAAATCGAAAGCAGGAAATCTAGAAATTCGCGGCAACGAGAGCTGAACCACGGCCATCGTATGGTGTTTCCATTGTCTCACCGCTGCGGCTTCTCGTTCGCTTACCGCAATCGTACGGTTCTGCTTTATCACACGTGCAATCAAACCAGAGGGGCAATAACGGTGTGAGCTTGCACAACAGCCTAGTTCTCACGAGTTCTAAGCACCGCACCTTTGTTTTATGTACTAAACCCACGAAAAGAGCGTAGTTTTCTGCTGAGTTGTAGTGAGGAGTTGTGCAGTCGCCTTTCTCAGCCCATAAGTCTGCGAGGCGGCGAGTTTGATTGTGCGGCGCGGTGTGTTTGGCGCGGCTGAATCATTACTCACCAGCACAACACCTCACGGATGACGCCGCCTCCTCTGTTCCGTGTACTTTTCCCCTGGCGTCCATCATACCGCCGTCTGCAGCGTTCTCTGTATCGTCTGGAGTACTTAGCTGGTAACAGCCGGCTATACATTACAGTGTGACGACTGCCGTACGAGAACACGGCCGAACATACGGTCCATGTCTTCGGCGACACGGAATACTTTTTTCGGAAGACATTTTACAAAGGTGACGCCGTTCTAAGAGAAGTGACTCGAATCGAGACTTTTGATCTTCGACTACTGATTCAGCTCCTTCCGTCGACATTTGCATAGTTCACTATACAGCTCTGTCACTGCGGTTACTTCAAGTTACGCTGTCTCCAGTACTTATCAGTCAACTAAAAAATTGGTAATGACTATAATGGAATGAACCGTTGACAAAACATCTTGAGGAGATAATTATCATATAATTTAAGTGTTTCGAGGGACAATAAATTAAAAATAATGAAATATTTAACGGCTTAACGAAGACAGCCACTCGTATGGGTCCATTCAAACATATTTAACTGACATCACCGTGTCTTGGGCCACTCTGTATGCAAGAATAAGACGACATGATGCACTGAAAAGTAGTACAGGAAAATATGTTGGACCAATAGAAACGGCTATACAACGAAGCCTTCGTTCCACACAGTTAAAGCGAGTAAAAATTAATAAATTCTGCGATAAACACGGGATCTAATCACAAATAATTCCAAAGTCACAATCACCAGATAAATGTTCCAAGTAACCTTTCTTCACGGTGTCATTACAGTGAATATAAATCATATTTTCTTCGCGGATATATTGTATGGAAACTAGCAAACGGAGTTCTTACAACAGCTCATTAACCTCTACCAACAAATATGGTGGTGCGCCTCAATGAAAATCATTTATCGATATTATTTATTATTTTGAAAATTTGTGGTAAGTTCCCGTGGGACCATACTGCTGTGGTCAGCGGTCCCTAGACTTACACACTACTTAATCCAACTCAAACTAACTTACGATAAGGACAACACACACATCCATGCTCGAGGGAGGACTCGAACCTCCGACGGGGGTGATCCGCGCCAACCATGGCAAGCCGCCATAGACCACGCGGCTACCCCGTGCGGCATCAATATTAACAACAGCCATGTTTTTAAATATATGCATCCCTGTTAAAGAAGATCGCTACTGGAAAACCACGATGAAACTTGATCTGAAATTACCCTACTAAATTGGGCAGGATGATGTAGCGAAATGGACGTATTCTGTTTAATGAACCATTCTAGCATCTGTCTAGAGTGAGTGAGTATAAGCATGGGTAACCTGAGTTAGAATGAAGGATGGTGATTCGACACCTACTTCTCGTAGATATAAAGACTATGTTTTTACTGGTCCATTGAAGGCCAGTGATAAAATGAATTTTCATTTGGCAGTAAAAGGGAAAAGAGAGCACGGAGCTAATTCCCAACGTGATTCAACAACTAGTGCTCTAACAATTAGACGTACTATTTACCGTTGTCCTTATATATTCCAATACTAAAATCCCTCTTTTCTGTTTGTAGAGGTCATTCGACTTGGTGCACAACCACGGACACGACAAGGATAAGGAAATTGGTCATTTCCTTGCGATCTGTAACTGATTTGGGAAAATCGCGGAAACCTACATCGATGTAGCTAGATGGAAATTAAAGTACGTACAGAGAGAAAGAGAAAGAGAAAGAGAGAGAGAGAGAGAGAGAGAGAGAGAGAGAGGGAGAGAGAGATACAAATGACAAACGTTGTTAAATTAACATGTTTTTCACATCATAAAGTCTATTGTGAATATGTTGAATGAAACACGGAACTTCCTTGCTAGGATTCTTTCATCATAGCGGAGAATAAGGAAAGGGTTCAGTATGTGACGTAGGCTACTGGTATTCAAAAATGAATTGACAGTCAGGTTAGGAATACATGGAGGATCATACCGAATGATGCATGAAGTAAAATATGGAAGAAATTCGATACTGTTTTCGAATAAGTTGAACAGTCACAGAGACTATAAAAAATAACGTGACCAATAAATAAATATTAAGTTTCGATATACGACTCGTTTTTGAGGCGTTGTTCCAACATCAGGGGGTAGTATCGTTGTTACTTTCGGAAAAATTAATCAAGCCGACATGTAAAGAATATTTTATCCCTTTGATTGCAGAGTGCTTTTGTTGAATGTTTATAGAAAGTGTGAGGAACACACAATACAGTATCGCATAAAAGTATCCTGATACCTCTGTATTATACACAACGAGCAGTAGCCGGCCGAAGTGGCCGTGCGGTTAAAGGCGCTGCAGTCTGGAACCGCAAGACCGCTACGGTCGCAGGTTCGAATCCTGCCTCGGGCATGGATGTTTGTGATGTCCTTAGGTTAGTTAGGTTTAACTAGTTCTAAGTTCTAGGGGACTAATGACCTCAGCAGTTGAGTCCCATAGTGCTCAGAGCCATTTGAACCATTTGAACAACGAGCAGTAGATGTCACGAGAGGTGAACGCGCCAGTATATAAAGGAGGCGACGAGTATTTTGTTGGAATTAGAGACACAGTAACTGTAGATGGGTCCGTCAGGAGAACAAAGTGACTTCTGACGTGTGCTGGTCATTAAATGTCACCTGTGTAACAGAAGAATCAGAGACATGTCAGTCCTTCTAAAGCAGCCAAAGTTGATTGTTGGTGATGTGAGTGTGAAGCGCAAACGCGGAGGAACAACTACAGTTAAACTAGGAGCAAGCGGACCTCGTGTACCGACGGACGGGGACCGTAGAACAGTGAGAAATGTGGTTGTAAAAAAATCGCATGAAATCTGCGGAAGGAGTCACTCGTGAGTTAAAAAGCGCTACGAGCAGTCCAGCTAGGACAACAAACGGTGCGTAGGTCTCTAAAAAGAACGCGTACAATGGTCACGCAGCACGTTTCTGTAGTCAGCGTTAAACGACGGTTGAGGTGGTGCAAAGAGCGATGCCGCTGGATAGTGGATGAGTGGAAACGAGTGATTTCGAGTGATGAATCACGATTTGGCGAACGCCTGGTGAATGTTACTCAACGTCATGTGTAGTGCTGGCAGTTAAGTAAGGAACAGGTGGTGTTACCGTATGAGAGTTTCTCGTGGTTGGAGTATGGTCCCTTTGCTGCTCTTTCGAAAACGTTCATTGAGGGAAGATATGAACACATTACACAGCATTATGCATTGTCTACGGTAGAGGAACAGTTCAAAGACGACGATTGTTTGTATCAGAATGACAGTACACCTTGTCACGATGCATCATCTGTGACGCAATGTTTTGTGGACAATAAGATATCTAAAATGGACTGGCCTGTCCAGAGTGCCGTCCTAAACACAATAGAAAATCTTTGCAATGAAACAGAACGTCGACTTCGCTCCCGAATCCTGCGTCAGACATCAGTACCTTCTCTGGTTTCGGGTATTGGAGAAGAACGAGCTGCCTATCCTCCGCAGACATTCAGAAAGCTCACTGGAAGTGTTCCCAGCAGAGTTACAGCCGCCATAAAGTCGAAGGGTGGATACACCCCATATTAATGTCCACAAATAGACGTCCGGATACTTTTGGTCAATAGCGCATATTCAAGTATATTATAAATTCAGTCGCAACCCACAAACGCAATTCATATGTAGGAAACAAGTTTCCGCTAGGCAGTACGAGTCCGCGTTATTAAAGTGCATTTGGCATAGAACTCCGTAGAAAATATGGTACTCTATTTGCCAATACTAACAATAGCGATATACTTGCCAGTACTAACAAGAACCATAGTTATTATTGGCTGTCCCATGTGTCCCCACTAGAATGAAGGTATTTACAAACGACTGAGGCACTAGGTGTCAGCAGGTCAAAACTAGAACTCAGCATAAGAATTTCCTTTCACCTTGTCACGAATCGTTGGTGCTTACCTAATACTTTCACCTCCTCAGTCTTGGTCGCGTAAGAAATTAGACATGAAGTATGATACTGAGTTCATGCCTATTATAAAATGAATGGTATTTAAAGAATGTTCGCTATTAGGGAACGAACGATTTCAATACACTTATATTCTAGAACCTTCTTCAAAAATGATATCATTTAAGCTACAGTTCTTCTGTGGAATAAAATATACGTAAAATAATCCTAAATAAAATTTGTACTCAATGATAAATGAAACGATAAAAGAAGAAAATATTCTTTATTTTTGTGATAGTGTTGTTACTAAGTTTTTGACTACCATCTATAAATACAAATAATGTTTTTTTTACGTTACATTTATATATGATTTTTTTCCTTGTTAATTATAGTTCTAAGAAATGATTCTAAAATGTAAAATCTGGCTAGTTACGATTAATAGGGAATTACTAGTAAGTGAATTTTACGCCCTAATGATTCTAATGATTTATTTCTTACGATTTCACATGCTTTTCAGCACGCTAAGGATTTCTTTTTTGGATAAGAGTGTGAGGAGGTGTGAAGAGAGAGAGATGTTTGGTGCTTTCTGATTGCATTTGTAGGCTAATTACAGTCTTTTAACTGACAACAGCTTAAATTCTCATAACCGTCTTCACAGAATATGTCCTCAGATACCGCGTACACTTATTTTATATGGTGAGATACCCAATACCGGCAGTTCTTAGGTAGTTTACGCATAACGGAGAGCCATAATGCCATAGAATGAAAGAGGAAAAAACTCGTACTCCAAGTGCTGGTTCTGAAATTTTCATCACCTGTTTACTGTTTTATCTCCACGGCAGGTGCACTCATCTGTAGTGATCGTATAAAAGTTAGCGAAGAGGAAAACAGAAAAAAAGAGGAAACATTAAGATCAAAATTGCTTCGTACTTCGGGTGTAACGAAACCCACATTTGCATATTAAAATGGCATAAAAGATTGGTTAATCTTAATTAAAATTTTAGGGACATTAGGCAACAATAGTTACGTGTTTTAACGATGTATAAAATGAGCAACTCTCACCAAATTATATAAAGTAGGAACATTATACGGAAATTAGTTCGTATTTTAGCTTAAGGTGCTGTAAAGATATTCATTCTATTAAGCGACTAATTTCTGGAGCTTATTAGTAAGTAGGCCGGGACATGAACAGAAAATTAATGCGATGGGCGATCACTCGTGAAGACTCAGGGATGGCCAAATATTCATATACACAGCAACATTGTTTCGAAGCTACACACCTTATAAAGCCTGCGTTTAGAAGTTTTGTTTGTAAACTGAATAAAATCCGACAGTGAGACGATAGAAAAAGAGTACTTGATAAAGATGACTTACAGTTAAAATCGATTCCGTCAAGGGTGATAGTTTTACAGTTAGAAGTGAAATCTCTGTAATGGGACGAGAGGAGCTCCGGAAAAAGGGGCTTATGTTTGTGTACTGACTGTACCTGCGTGCCGTTCTTGTCAGACGAAGCAAATCAAAAGCGTCCTGTTAGTTTACCGGTCACTTGACAACCACTGTAATTTTACCCTGACACTGCGGTCGGCTGGAACAACGTCTCATAAGCATTAAACATGCCAATTCTTCAAAACACTTTTGCGAAACTATTAAACATTTGATACCTCGTCTTGAATCATATGTCGTATTTCAGGCGTCAGCCCACTCCTTATTTAAAGCGAGACTGCTACTTAAACTCAAGTTTTTATCACCCGTAAACATCTGCAGCGTGCTCAACTTTGGCGGCATGCGTCACGTAATAGCTACAACGGCACTTCTTAAGCCTATAAACAATATAGAAATGCATTTAGAAACATTTATTGTAGTATTACTTAAACTAAATTATCTTTTGTGACATAATACTGGTTGTATGTGTGTCTTCAGATGGTGATAATTTAAAGAACTTCTTGAAAGATATCATTTTCGTCAGTGTAGCTATTTTTTTATTTGAAAAATACTTTTATTTCATTGTAGATTAGCTAATGTCGCTCTCTTCGGGATTCCCACGGAATATCCACATGTCAGCACTGTGTTGATCCACATACCAGTGTGGAATTATCAATGTACAACAAGGTCCCACGTTCCCGTCGGCCGCCTGGAGTGGCCGTGCGGTTCTAGGCGCTACAGTCTGGAACCGAGCGACCGCTACGGTCGCATGTTCGAATCCTACCTCGGGCATGGATGTGTGTGATGTCCTTAGGTTAGTTAGGTTTAATTAGTTCTAGGCGACTGATGACCTCAGAAGTTAAGTCTCATAGTGCTCAGAGCCATTTGTTCCCGTCGACTGGCGTAATGTCATACAATCACACGTATCATGATATATACCAATAAGGAAAAGAATTGCAACGATATCACACAGCTCCTCGTGGGACGCCATAATGTCGATCTTTCCATACTGCCGTGTGGACATACTGAGAAACAGAAGTATAATGTAATTTTTGTGCTGTGTTGTTCGACAATGCACAACACGCTGAAGTTAGCTAATCGTCAATGAAATAATGTGTTGGTTGAAATAAAAGCTGCGTAAAGATGAAAAATGTCTTTTTTCAGGATATTTGTTCCAGCTTTCGACCCAACTATAAAAAAAGGCAATTAATAATTTTAAGTTTTGTATCACACTGCTCTTGTAAAATGAGCATTGGGTTTTTAAAATTAACGAAATCTGGATGCAAGAAACCGGTAGTTGAACACGGATAAAACTATTTCATTCTATCAGTTCTGCTGCATTTTTATTTGTTGCCTCTAACTTGGCTAGCGAAATTCACAGTGTGAACATTAATTTTCGGTGACGACGAACATATGCTCCGTCAGCAGTACGATTACCATCCCATCCATGCTGCAGTACGGTAGTTTATGTGAATGGTTAATGTGGCTGGATGTAAAACATATCTGTATGTCGCGTCGAGCGAAGTGTTTCGTTGGCGGTGAGGCAGTGATCAGCCCTGTAGTACTTCCCAAGGAATGGATGGAGATATTCATTTAGTCAAGATAAATTACGAACTGAATGATGGTTATAAAACATTACAGTCCTTATTTGTGTACTCCCCGGAGAAAGAATACAATACAATTAAAAAGAAAACGACGTTCTAGCTTATAGCTCCTCAGGCACTTCCAAAATACGCTGTCGATGTAGGCGCACTCGTGTTATTCTGGGCGAATACGGATGGCATTACATCAGCTATGTGTTATATCCACATTCTCACAACACGGTCCATATAACTAACGTCCGTTAGTGTGTTGGTGCTGGACGCAGTGGTACATTTCGATTAGAATAACTTTGTGATTGACGTTTTAGTGAGTCGTGCTATATGGACTAGCCGCCAGTCACTCGAAGTTTTTTCTCGAATAGCAAGTGTTCGGTGTGTTGCCTGTTTCGCAGACACCTTCAGAGCCTTGTCAGTCGAGGTTGGTTGCTCGCCGGCAGCACGGCCCCAAACTGTCCGTAAGCGAATTATTTTATTCGAGCTGTAGTTGGTTCGAATTCCGGTGGTGTAAGAAATTTTCATCGATGGGATTTGGGAGACTAGGACAGGAGAGTTTGTCACATAAGTCCTCCATCGACAGAAAGTGCGCCAGTGTTGTGGATCAAATTCCAAATATCTTGGCAATAAGAAAAATGCTTCAAATGGCTCTGAGCACTATGGGACTTAGCTTCTGAGGTCATCAGTCCTCTAGAACTTAGAACTACTTAAACCTAACTAACCTAAGGACATCACACACACACATGCCCGTTGCAGGATTCGAACCTGCGACCGTAGCGGTCGCGCGGTTCCAGACCGTAGCGCCTAGAACCGCTCGGCCACTCCGGCCGGCTGGCAATAAGAGTAAGCGATACTGTTGACTGTGTTTCTCCATCGAATGGAGATCAGAATTTGTAGCCGCCTTGCTGCCACTCGAGAGGAGCGGCCTACTGTTTCACGTTTTACTTCCGTCCTCAACACACAATACAATCTTTGCACTCTCTGCGTGCACCTCATCTACAATGAACACACACACACACACACACACACACACACACACACACACACACACGAAAGCGCTTGCGCGCGCGCCGGCGCGTGAGCCACCGAGTGAATAGTTTCAGTACGCAAGAAAAAGAAATCCTTCTCAACATGGTGGCTGAATAATCCATGGTGTCACCCAAACAAGAAACGCGTACCTCTTTCTTCCATTTGTATTCGAGTATCTGTTGTTATTCTTGTTTTGTAAATAAAGCCGCCTTTTCCTGCTGGCACTTAATTTATCTATCCCAGACGCGTTTCGCCTTTTCCTTGTTCTAAGGCATCACCAGTGGGATCTTTAAGGCACAGTTTTGTTATTTTTAGAATATTAAACAGTTCACGTTCCAGTTTTCTATACAAAAAATTAATTACTTACGATTTGCTCTGGGGTAAATAAATTAAGTGGCAGCAGGAAAAGGCGCTTTTATTTACAAAACAAGTTTTCAATGCTTGCTGCAGATGATGGCCACGCAAACAAAGTTGTTATTTGTTTTTATGTTTAAAAAAAACGGCTCTGAGCACTATGGGACTTAACATCTATGGTCATCAGTCCCCTAGAACTTAGAACTACTTAAACCTAACTAACCTAAGGACATCACACAACACGCGGTCATCACTTTTATGTTTCACTCTAACATTTAGTAGAATGGCGTTTTATGCTCGTTAACAGAAACAGCAATATGGTGTGTCTAATTCACTCGATCTTAAGCTCTTGCGGCCACCATTAATGCAATATTTTAAAGATTAAAGCTGTTAAGAGAAAAGGAAATGTACTTCATTTATCTCCTTATTGTGTTTATACATCTCCGTGGATATCTATCGAACGCTATCAGATTTATTAGCGCCATATTTCAACCTGTTGAAATAGCCACTTCATATCACTCGATCGTCGGTATTTTATTGGCAATGATCTTTTAAGGAGCACAAAGGCTTTTTTAATGTTAATTTTCCACTCATCTGAGTTTTTTGTTTAATTTATCTGCATTCGATTTGGCAGCCTTTCATGGCTTCATCTAGAGACACTTAGAAATAATTATCGAAGTGGTATACACCAGCAAGTATTTCGTGTTGATGTACAATGGCACCCTCGAGTTTGGAATATATAAAACTGTAATAGACTGGGTGACAGTCTTATATTTAGCATACTGGAGGACGATGTCGAACAGGAACAGAGTGTACCTGTATGTCTCTATCATTTCGATAATTGTACCCAAATGAGTAAAGATCAAGCCGTAAAAGGTTTTGAAATAGATTGCAAATAACGTGAACAGCAAACACAACTGGGTGGAATGAAGAAAGCGTTTATGCTCCATAACAAAATAATTCACATATTAAGTTCCCACTACTCAGCCTCACGGAATCAGCGGAATGATCTAAGAGTGACTGCACACTTGATTTTTAAACCACGTAAAATGTTCAAGTTCGATTCTATTTTTTCGATATCATTTATGTAAATAAAAATTCGGGAGAAGATCTGTTACCAAGGCTTATGTTTCCAGGATGTGATTAGTATGAAATAAAGCGTTGACGTTACCAGTGTGATTTAATCTTCCTTAAAGAACTCATTTATATATTGAATCCATGTTTCTAAGTCATCTAATGTGCTCATATACACACCTCAAAAGAAGTTTTGCATCACCCCGGTTCCCAGAACTTCTCAAGATAGACGTTCACTGTGGATATTGTATCACAGACACTGTCCCTTTGACTGTTCAGTGACGTCACTAAAACTGGCCAAAGATGTAAACAACCATGCATGAGCAGCGCCTATTAGACGGGGGTGGTCTGACAGCCGATCAGTTCCAGTCATTCCACCAGGAAGGAGGTACATGGCACGTGTTGCCTGTAGGTCAACCAAGCCTAGGCAGTAAATACTGCGGTTCGATCGCGTCCGCATTGTTACTTTGTGCTAGGAAGGGCTCTCAACAAGGAAAGCGTCCAGGCATCTCGGAGTGAAACAAAGCGATGTTGATTGACATGGAGGAGATGCAGAGAGAGAGGAACTATCGATGACATGACTCGCTCAGACCGCCCAATGGCTACTACTGCAGTTGATGACCGCTACCTACGGATTATGGCTCAGAGGAACCCTGACAGTAACGCCACCATGTTGAATAGTGCTTTTCATGTAGCCACAAGACTCACTTTACGACTCTAACTTTGCGCAATAGGCTGCATGATGCGCAACTTCACTCCAGACGTCCATGGCGAAGTCTGTCTTTGCAACCACGACACCATGCAGCGCTGTACAGACGGGCCCAAAAACATGCCGAATGGGCCGCTCAGGATTGGCATCATGTTCTCTTCACCGATGAGTGTCGCATATGCCTTCAACCAGACAATCGTCGGAGACGTGTTTGGAGGTAGCCCGGTCAGGTTGAACGCCTTAGACACACTGTTCAGCGAGTGCAGCAAGGTGGAGGTTCCCCGCAGTTTTGGGGTGACGTTATATGGAGCCGACGACGTACGCTGCTGGTGGTCATGGAAGGAGCCGTAACGGATGTACGATACGTGAATGCCATCCTCCGACCGATAATGCAACCGTATCGGCAGCATATTGGCGGGGCATTCGTATTCATTGGCGACAATTCGCGCCCCCTTCGTGCTATCTTGAGAATGACTTCCTTCAGGATAACGACATCGCTCGACTAGAGTGTCCAGCATGTTCTCCAGACATGAACCCTATCGAACATGCCTGGGATAGATTGAAAAGGGTTGTTTATGGACGACGTGACCCATCAACCACTCTGAGGGATCTACGCCGAATCGCCGTTGAGGAGTGGGACAATCTGGACCAACAGTGCCTTGATGAACTTGTGGATAGTATGCCACGACGAATGCAGGCATGCATCAATGCAAGAGGACGCGCTACTGGGCATTAGAGGTACCGGTGTGTACAGCAATCTGGACTACCACCTCTGAATGTCTCACTGTATGGTGGTACAACATCTGAAGTGTGGTTTTCATGAGCAATAAAAAGCGCGGAAATGATGTTTATGTTGATCTCTATTCTAATTTTTTGTACAGGTTCCAGAACTTTCGGAACCGAGGTGATGCAAAACTTTTTTTGATGAGTGTACAATGAAAGCTCATTTCCAAGTGAGCAATGTACGGAAGATGCTTCATCAGTCGTCAGTCGCCCTCGTGAGTCTCCAGCAAGTATTAGCTATTCTTGTGATGCAGGAGACCATAAAGCAACTAGGAACGCATAAATACTTATCTTAATAACACCAGAATAAGATACTTGTTTTAAAGTGCTGTTCTTTTGATAGGTATTGGATATCCTGTAATTAGCAAGTCCGATTGCTGCATTTGTTCCCAAGTATCTAGCACAACTTGTATAGTGTGAGATCTTTCGTATCTACATCATTTCCATTTACAAAATTACTATCAGTATGTACAGTGTCTGCTTTTTCCTCCATGTCCGAAAGAACAGACACCATTTTGACACAGCAGCCAATATGAATTAAGATACAAAGGAATTACGGACGTTGGCTATGAGTGGGCACTGATTTAAATTGCTGGGGAAGTTAGAAAATTGTACCGGTTCTGGATTCGAACACGGGTCTCCTGCTTACTTCGCAGATGCGCTGGCCACTGCGCCATCCGGACAGTGCACATTAGTGAAACTTCCTGGCAGATTAAAACTGTGTGCCGGACCGAGACTCGAACTCGGGACCTTTTTGCCTTTCGCGGGCAAGTGCTCTACCAACTGAGCTACCCAAGCACGACTCACGCCCCGTCCCCACAGCTTTACTTCCGCCAGTACCTCGCCTCCTACCTTCCAAACTTTACAGAAGCTCTCCTGCGAACCTTGCGGAACTAGCACTCATGAAAGAAAGGATATTGCGGAGACATGGCTCAGCCACAGCCTGGGGGATGTTTCCAGAATGAGTGCACATTCTGGAGTGCACATTAGTATCCTCTGTACAGTTGAACTATCGTGTGTTAACATTATTTTGACAGGTTCATTATTTAAATCACGAAGTAAGCCCAAAGAAAAAGATAGTCTAAAGACCTTTCTTAAGTAGTGGTTCAGTGTTTGTTACTTTAATCCTCGCATGTTATATTTATACCAGCTTCAGAAACCACGGAAAAGCGGTCTTCAGCACGTAGGCTGGTTTGACGATGGTGATTTAACCCAGTCAGCTGTAGGAAGATCTACATTAACGTGTAATCCGAACCATGATGCTGCTTTGGTTTTTCGAGATACACATATCATTGCCAGACGTGAAATATGCGATAAGTGACAAAAGACCCCAGTGACCAACTGAGGACTGAACACCGAACTGCAGCATTTTTAGTTTGACACTTACCCACTTGAAATGCAGATTAAATGGTTCATGTTAAAGCCTCAACCGGCAGTTGTGTTTTTTGTGTAAAGAATACAGGTAAAGGGAATTTCATTTGACGAAGAAATTGGAATTTTTTGTGAAATTCATACTCTGTATTTAAGAATGGCTCTCGAAATTAAAATAATAGTAGTTACATAGTATCTGTCAGTTTTTATAGTACCGAATGATGTTTGGGTAATTCTGAGACCGCTGGATATTTTTACTGCTCGTAAATAATACAGTGACACAGTGTTGGTTACGAGATATGTAACAAGTTATCGTCGTCCATCGCAAGCAGTGGAGGTTGAAAAATTTGTGAGAAGGCCGTCAACCATGTTGAAGAAACATCAGCTTTTGCAAAAGAAATAAATCGCAATGTAAATCTACAGCAGCAGCGGAACATTGGTCTGCCGTATCAAAACTTTTTATTCTGTTATTGAGATCTACATCAGACCACATTACACAATTCTAAGAGTACCCTACATGTGAATTACGTGGTCTGATACGTAAGGTAACAGAAGTCAGTTACGGTTCAGGTGTTTTTGCAAAAGAATATTCGATATGAAAGTCCACATTATTTTGTGTTTTCATTACTTATTGCTTTTAATACACCGGCGATGATCGATTTTCTAGTCATTAATAACATACTGTAGTTCTTGTCACAAAAGAAGCTATCATATTCGGATCTGTGGTCTTTCAGGGGCTGTCAACAGCTGAGCGGTGTATGTATCCATTTAAGGCGCAAGTAGTGTTCCGTGGACAGCCCTGAAGTGCTCTACATCTGCACGTGAGCCGGGTACTTTCTCTCGGGCTCCGTTCCCACGCGCCTTGAAGAAAGCTCAAGTATTTATGTTGCGATGTTATTTTTCGCTCGTCCCGCCGACCCTCACATGTCGCAGGCTCACTTTCACAGTATCGCTCTCACGGATCATAACGACGCAGCGTCCGTGGTTCGTGTGAAGGGTCGGGGGCAAACCGCAATCCCATTCTTAATTGTGGCAGCGCGTAAATTGCCGGCGGACAGGCTGCCCTAGGCTGCACTTCGCCCCCGGCGTGTTCTCGGGCCGTTAGGCAATACGTACACGACGAATGGTCTGCAGCCTTCTACACTGGCAGACTGACTAGATTTTCTACGCATTCATTGGAACAAACTCTGTCTGACGTTATACTTAGACATGTTTGGTGGACTGTTTCCGTGATTGCTTCAAATATACGAGTATATCACAAACACCAACAAAAGCACTTTGCAATCAAAGGAATAAAATACTCTTTACTTGTCGACTTGGTTAATTTCTCTTGGAGTAACCGCACTTGTGCTGAAGAACGATACTACCCCCCTGATGTTGGAACAACGCCTCAAAAGCGAGTCGTAAATCGAAACTTACTATTTATTTACTGGTTACGTTATTTTTTTTATGGTCTCTCTGACTGTTCTAACTTATTCGACAACAGTATCGAACTTCTTCCATATTTTACTTCTTGCGTCATTCGGTATGATCCTCCATTTATTCCTAACCTGACTGTCTATTCTTTTTTGAATACCAGTAGCCTACGTCACGTACTGAACTCTTTGCTTATTCTCCGCTATGATGTACGAATCCTGGCAAGGAAGTTCCGTGTTTCATTCAACATATTCACGATAGACGTTATGATGCGAAAAACATATTAATTTAACAACGTTTGTCGTTTGTATCTCTCTCTCTCTCCTTCTCTCTGTACGTACTTCAGTTTCCACCTAGGTATACCGATGTAGGTTTCCGCGATTTCCCCAAGTCAGTTACAGATCGCAAGGAAATGACAAATTTCCTTATCCTTGTCGTGTCCGAGTTTGTGCACCTACTCGAATGACCTCGCTGTCGGTGAAACTTTAAACCCTAACCCTCCTTTTTTTCTTGCTTCTGAAGTCCTTCATGGGACAACGCTTTAATCAATGCTTGGTGGCACTACTGATTTCTACGATATTTTATTTCTAAAATTTACGCTCTATGAAAAAGTGAGATTCGTTAGAGAGTTGATAGTATAATTTTCATTTACAGCGTTGTATTTGCATTTTTCACTCTTGCCGTCAAGTTCGAATGGATTGTCTAGTCTGAGGACAGGTACAACTGTCTTCTGACGACCAGCATTTTTTCAACAAGACATCTCAGAAGTGAGCCCTTGTAAACTTGTTTGCTAGATAATTAAAACTCAAATAATGACTAAATGGAACTCCATTGTATTTATCTCGGAAACCAGTCTTTTCTGCGTTACAAATCTTAAGCTGACATATCGAAAGTCAGTTAGTTTGAGCACAGGTTACGCAGAAATATTTCTTAATTTTACTTACACCAGCGTATAGGTCAAATACCCAACTTTTCCATGAATCATTTGTTCTTCTCGATCTTATTTTTATAGTTACATAACCAGTTTATTCTGTCCTTTATTTCTCTATTCCTGTTACATTTTTCATCTCTCTTTTTACAGTTTTGTACAGTGGTGTTTTACTTTTTATTTGCCTTTTATTTTGCTTCTGTTTCCTTTCAGTAAGGACTTCCATTGTTGGTTTCGGTAATTTAGTTTTTCTTGGTAATTGTTGTTATACTCGAGGTAGGAGGTAAAGCGTTGAAGTAAGGCTGTATTTGTTGACTGTTAATTTCAGCAACTGTTGTAATATTGTTTTCGGGCCCACATTTTTGAGACATTGTAAAAGATCCAGACTGATCATTGAGTGGTGTTGCAACGTTAGGTGACCTTTCAGATTTTCACGTTGATTCAGTTTCATCAACCGATTTTGGCCTGATTGATCAACAATATACACAGTAATCGCTATAAAATTCTTCTCTATCACATGACCACAAAGCTGTCGCCTTAAAATCATTTAGTGCTACGTCCATACAAACTGATCTGGAGTATGTAATAACCAGGAGTTCTGCGATGTTTGCTTGGTTTATGACACACTGCCAGTATGTGAAGGTAGCCAGGAAGAACTGTTTTAAAGAACGATCTGTGCAATGGCTGTAGACGTTGCGTCGTGTGGACAACAAATGATTGCGTGATTATACCATAACCTCGAGCCAAAAGAATTACCTCTAAATTTTTGTTTTGTGTTTTCTGTCAATCTAGTTAAAGAAAAATTGGTTTCGGGTTCCTGTTTTATACTTGTGTGCATTTTATGAAATGTTATACCCATCGGATTCACAGTCCTGAAGTTATCCATTCATTTATCGAGCATCCACGTTACGTATTTGGTCAGCAATAAACTTACGTTCATATAGTATATCCTCATATTTATCAAAATCTCATGAATACGTTCTTTATTAAATCCCTCCATTCGTGCAATTAATATTGCTTCAGAAACTCGCAGTACAAAGTGGGATGATTTTTCATAAACCTGTAATTCCATTTTTTACTGGCTACCTTATTCCCTTGTTGAAGCGATGTGGTAGATGATATTTTTCAGCAAATCTGTAGGCGAGTTTCCTTACTTCAATAATAATTAATCCCAAGAAATCAGAATTTCAATTAATTATATGCTGTGCTAATTCATCTTCCATTTCTGCTGTCATATCATTAAGTCTTCTAAATTTTATGTTTTCCTTAAACCCTTCAAATGACGATCTAGTGTAGGCTTTGGTATATTATATCTTATACATGCTTCATTAAATCTAATTTCACCATTCTAGTGTTTCAGTAAAGCTTTGTCTATACCCTTCTGCTTCCACTTACTATATGCTCTCTTCATCATGCTGATCAGCTGATAGAATTATTTTAAGTCGATAGGTAATTACCATCAACGCCAAAGTCATACGGGCACGATTAACGAATTCTCCACAGGTGCGACATGGACAGTAAGATATCTACCGTTTCAAACCAGATCTACTTGCACAGCCTCAAAATTTGCTACCGTTAGGTTATGCTGAAATAAATGCAGAGTACCACGAAAATAGACATGATACAAAAACAACTGCATAATCATCACCTTCGCCTCTGAAACTGCTTACAAATGAGAGAGAGAATGTAATGAAAACAGACAAACAAATTTACTTTTTCATTATATTTATTTCACGACAGCCAGCTGTCCGCTGACTTGAACGTTCTTACTCGTACGACTGTTTAGCGTAATTTTACACCACATGATTTTGCATTTTATAAACGTCGGATCAGATACTACTGGAGTACGATTTACGCTGTGGTATTAGTAAAGTAACATTACCCTAATCTATCCCGTGGCGAAACATACCATTCTTCGATTGATGCTTAACCCCTCTTCTATCAATCTTAGTTGATAAGAGTCCCAGACTGATGAACGATAGGCGAGAGTCGATGGTACAACTGTACTGTAAGCCACTTCTTCCGTGGGAGAATTACATTTCTTTAAAATTCTCTCAGTGAATCACAGTCTAGCATCTGCTTTTACTATTTTTTTACGTAGTCATTTCACTTTAAGTCGCTCCGAATGCTTGCATTTAGCTATTTTACAATAGTCACTGTTTCCAGTGATCTGTCAGCAATAGTGCGATTGACAGTAGTGGATGTCTTCACCTGCGAAATGCATTAAATTTATTCGCGTTCAGGTTGCACCGCCAGTATCTTCACCACTCCTCGATCCTCTGTTGGTCTTCCTGCATTTCGCTACAGTCTTTGGGGGTTGTACTGTAGAAAAACTTACGTATTAAATTGCACGCCTGTCGACACGTTACGGGGTAGTAAATCCATTTATCCTCCAGAGTTACACTTGTCAAGCCAGCCAATAAATGAAAAGATACTCGAGGCTTCTACTCGGATATTTTTTTGTTTCAACGGTGGCCGGAATCCGATTCCGGGCTTTCGGTGCGCGCGCGTTTTTGTGGCGCGAAGTAATTAAGGGCACATTACAAGAGATGGCCACCGTGACTGACGCCGCCAGACCCAGATGCTCCTGGAAAACAAACTCGCGCGCCCCGGTGTCACAGCGCACCTCCTGCTTTTCATATGGCAACTGCTGTAGCGTTTCGCTTACAAATAGCTTCATTAGGCCTGTAGATACGAAACATTTCACTTTTTACTGACACGCGTACTTGAAACGGCAAGGTTAGAAGCCTGAAACTTTTCTTATACCTGGCTAGCCAGTATTCACAAATTCTTTTAAAGCAGAACAAACACGTTGACTATATTGCATCGAGTCAAGTAAAAGACAGATTCATTGGCAGAATCCTAGGGCAAAGTAATTCACCCACGGAGGCAGCTCACAAAAACACTCTTCGAGTGATTCTTAAGCGTTGCTCGTTAGTCTGTGACAATTACGATGGAGGATTAATAGAGCAACTGGGGAGGAATTCCGCTTAGCAAGTTCGAAAATAAGAACTGCAACATCCACAAGATGATCATCACTAGAGGAGATGGATAATCCAAAGAGCAGCACCGTTTTTCGTAACGGATTCGTCTCGTAACTCGAGAGCGCCAGGGAGGAGCTCATCCAATTCCAATGACAGTTGCCGCAATAGAGCCACTTTGCATCACAGCAATGTTTTCTATTAAAACACAGAGATTGTAGAACTCAAGAATTCTAGCAAGAACGCAGTATGGCGCCCTTACGAGGTAATAAAATTAGTGTGAAAATAGAAGTGTTTGTTTATTTTCGACCAATAATACAAGAATACAAGAAGCCTAGAGTAAGGACTTAACTCTGCTGGCAACTGCTGAAGACTGTGGTGTTGAACACCTGCAGAATGGAGTTCAAAGGTCAATAATTTATAACACGCTAATACCGTATATTACGAATCGTTATCATGTAAGCAGCCGACTGATATTTGTAAATTATTTAATAACAATAATAAAAATAACAATGCAATTTTGGTCTGTGTGCAGCGAGCATCTAAACGGCAGAAGATAATAGCGAGATGATAGACACAAGAGTACAAACGATTAGGGAATAACTGGTAATATGGAAGGAATAATTTAAAATATATATATATGATAAGGAGCGATTTGCGAGGAGACAGGCAGAACATTAATAAGGGAATCAACGATAGTAGTTTCATGGACAGGGTCATTGGGAATAACAGATACTTTGAAACTGGTGTTGTAGTTTCGATGAAATTATAATTGGAAAATACCGATCACAATTTTAACATGAGTGAGTATACTATCACAGATTTTATAGACAGACGATGTAATTTATTTTACGATATGATAACAGTGCATAATTCATCGTTTTACCACCTGACGATAATGATGTTATATTTCGCTTAACATGACGCTGTGAATACTTTTACGAACCTGTTGATGGTCAGACGACTGAAACTGATTGTGTGAATAAAGTATTTTACCAGCAGCTCAAGGCCATAATATGACAGTTTTCGAATATATAAGAGATGTAGGGCATAACCTCCTGAAAATCTAAGTAACTGATTCGGTGGGGAGGCATTTAAGTAGTTACAGGTTGATGAACAGATGGAGAATATGCAGTTTGTGAGAGTCGCGCTGTACACGCATCAAGGCAAAGTGAGTATGGTCATGCGGTCTGTATATATCGTAAATTTATCTCATTAAGGCGTTCGTGGTTAGCTCTACACGCAGGGAGTTGCTGTTGTTCGTATCCCATAGAAGAACTATATCACAGTAATTATTATGCTTCAGGTGGCACTAGTGCACTAGTTACAGTTCCGTTAGAAACGTGTTCCTAAATTTTCGAAGAGCATACAGAGGGCGAATTTTTTTCACACACTGTGATAATGTTTTCCTGGTTCTCGTTTACAAGACTATTTTGGGGACTGCCACTCATTAATTTGGAAACGTTGGTGGGATGCCATTCAGAATGACGGGAGTAAAACACTCGAAAAATGAGTGATGTTGCACAAGTAGCTAGCATCCACTGAACTGAATTAAGTATGGTCAGTCGTTCATGTATGCTGTGACGTAATTTCTCAGCAGTATTGATGTAATTCAATTCTAACGTAATTTACTATTGTCTTGACACAGCTGAGAGAAAAAAAAAGTAATTTTGTATCACTGTTTCATTCCAATATTCTGCTCAGCTGCGTGTAAGTATGTCGGCGGAACGGCTTGTGCGTGGAAACATGAGGCGATACGATCAGCCGCGGAGGTGGACCGACGTCGTATGTTATCATCAGGCCGATTTTATCCGCACTTGTTACAAATTATGTGCCAAACCACCAACATTTCGAGACGCCGGAATCTGGCGTGCCATCTTGTTTTACAGCCGCTCAGTCGCCTGCAAATAAGTCGAAGTAGAGACTGTGACTCTTTGTGACACTATAGAATTGTGTGCTAGAGAAAGCCAAAACAGCGGCTCTGGATTTCGCGCAGCACGCTTCACCAGTAGATGTATCTGAGTATGCTTTACATGCTCACTTCCACTGAAAGAGTTACGTGATAACAGAATCTCATCGTAACTTTCGACTATCTCATTTCCTGACCAGAGTTTCCTATCTCAAATACGGGTATTTGCCGTTCTTCATCAAGTCTTAAGGTTCGTACTACCGTCACCGGAACACGCCCGAATAACGTATTTAAAATAGTTACCTTGGACACATATCGATCCTTCTTCAGAGGGAGAACGGTTTTCCATTTGATCCTGAGTAACGTGTGGGCAGTAGGTCTGGATATACTGTTCTTGGCCACTAACGTATTCTGCTAACCAGCAAGTGCCAAGTGTTTTGATACACTGAAAATGAATATCAGCCGGTGAGACACGCTTTACACTTCTCCTGCTGTGAAATTTTTAATGTCCCATACCAGCTGAATGCCGGTGCAAAAGGAGTGGAAACTGCTGAATGCATTTTTTTGAGCACGCGGCGAATAACGGCAACCTTTAGAAAAGTGAGAAAGGCCAACTATGTTGACTCACTGTGTATATATCTCTATTATCGAAGGACAGATGGCACCCTTTGTCTACTGCGTTTTGTTGATGCTCAGAATCTGGAGCATTGTTCACAGATCTACGCACCAGTGGAAAAACAAGTTAATCTTTGTGGCAGATTAAAACAATGTGCCCGGCCGGAACTTGAAAATCGGACCTTTACTCAGATTCGAAGTCCGATCCGGCTCACGTTTTTAATCTGCCAGAAAGTTTCAAATCAGAATACACTCCGCTCCATAGCGAGAATACATTCTGGAAGGACAAGTTACATCGGACAGAAGATACTCTGTTGATACAGGGTGTTTCAAAAATGACCGGTATATTTGAAACGGCAATAAAAACTAAACGAGCAGCGATAGAAATACACCGTTTGTTGCAATATGCTTGGGACAACAGTACATTTTCAGGCGGACAAACTTTCGAAATTACAGTAGTTACAATTTTTAACAACAGATGGCGCTGCAAGTGATGTGAAAGATATAGAAGACAACGCAGTCTGTGGGTGCGCCATTCTGTACGTCGTCTTTCTGCTGTAAGCGTGTGCTGTCCACAACGTGCAAGTGTGCTGTAGACAACATGGTTTATTCCTTAGAACAGAGTATTTTTCTGGTGTTGAAATTCCACCGCCTAGAACACAGTGTTGTTGCAACAAGACGAAGTTTTCAACGGAGGTTTAATGTAACCAAAGGACCGAAAAGCGATACAATAAAGGATCTGTTTGAAAAATTTCAACGGACTGGGAACGTGACGGATGAACGTGCTGGAAAGGTAGGGCGACCGCGTACGGCAACCACAGATGGCAACGCGCAGCTAGTGCAGCAGGTGATCCAACAGCGGCCTCGGGTTTCCGTTCGCCGTGTTGCAGCTGCGGTCCAAATGACGCCAACGTCCACATATCGTCTCATGCGCCAGAGTTTACACCTCTATCCATACAAAATTCAAACACGGCAACCCCTAAGCGCCGCTACCATTGCTGCACGAGAGACATTCGCTAACGATATAGTGCACAGGATTGATGACGGCGATATGCATGTGGGCAGCATTTGGTTTACTGACGAAGCTTATTTTTACCTGGACGGCTTCGTCAATAAACAGAACTGGCGCATATGGGGAACCGAAAAGCTCCATGTTGCAGTCCCATCGTCCCTGCATCCTCAAAAAGTACTGGTCTGGGCCGCCATTTCTTCCAAAGGAATCATTGACCCATTTTTCAGATCCGAAACGATTACTGCATCACGATATCTGGACATTCTTCGTGAATTTGTGGCGGTACAAACTGCCTTAGACGACTCTGCGAACACCTCGTGGTTTATACAAGATGGTGCCCGGCCACATCGCACGGCCGACGTCTTTAATTTCCTGAATGAATATTTCGATGATCGTGTGATTGCTTTGGGCTATCCGAAACATACAGGAGGCGGCGTGGATTGGCCTCCCTATTCGCCAGACATGCACCCCTGTGACTTCTTTCAGTCGGGACACTTGAAAGACCAGGTGTACCGCCAGAATCCAGAAACAATTGAACAGCTGAAGCAGTACATCTCATCTGCATGTGAAGCCATTCCGCCAGACACGTTGTCAAAGGTTTCGGGTAATTTCATTCAGAGACTACGCCATATTATTGCTACGCATGGTGGATATGTGAAAAATATCGTACTATAGAGTTTCCCAGACCGCAGCGCCATCTGTTGTTGAAAATTGTAACTACTGTAATTTCGAAAGTTTGTCTGCCTGAAAATGTACTGTTGTCCCAAGCATATTGCAACAAACGGTGTATTTCTATCGCTGCTCGTTTAGTTTTTATTGCCGTTTCAAATATACCGGTCATTTTTGAAACACCCTGTAGCAATAAATAAGGAAGTTAAATATATCGAGCTATAAATCAATTATTCAGTAGAATCCTTTGTGGAAAGTTACTTATCAAGAGTTCCGTATGTTATAATTTGTATCATATCAATGATAAAATACGCTACAGTTCTAAAGACTATTTTTTCTGAAAAGGTAAGTACAACCCGGTTTCAATATATGTATCCCATCTTCAGTTGGATATTAAAATGTAAGTCCACAAAGGATGCATGATTGAGGCTAACGAAGCTCCGTTATTAAATGAAACAACAAGTTTACTGTTACCCGTCACCGTTCTGTTTATTTTCACGACGCGTTTCAAAGGTTTAAACCTCCATCATCGGGTGGATTTACATTAGTTAGTATGACATTTGTGTGTGTGTGTGTGTGTGTGTGTGTGTGTGTGTGTGTGTGTGTGTTGTGTTACGATTTTTGGAGGAACTTGTGGCACTGTCTCCAGCGGTCACAGGACGCCATATTTGTTTACAAATATGGCAGTATACATGTGATGTGTTACGACAGCGAAAGGAACCTGTGACCACTGGAGACAGTGCCACAAGTTCCTCCAAAAAATCGTAACACAACACACACACGAATGTCATACTAACTAATGTAAATCCACCCGATGATGGAGGCTTAAACCTTTGAAACGCGTCGTGGAAATAAATAAAACGGTGACTGGTAACAGTAAACTTGTTATTTCATTTAATGTCAATAACAGTCACGGTAAAGCCTAACCTAAACTGTTCGCATTGAAAGTACCTCCGTTATTTAAGTTTTAGCCTTAGTTACGCACCCTTTGTGGACTCACATGTTAATATGCACCTGAGGATGGGATACATGTCCTGAAATTGAGTTGTGCTTTTCTTTTTAGAAATAACAAATTTTTACAACTGTAGCGGACTTTATCATTGATGGTGAATAACAGTTGTCGATGTCCCGTCAATAGAAACGTGCGTTAAATTTTTAATTATGTCTTCTTACTGGTCATCATACTTATTCGAGCATGCACGATAAAATATTTTGATTGTAATAAGGTCCTCAGCCGCTACAAATTGTCTGACTGATAACTTTTTACTACACTGGATGCCACTGGATGTATTAAAATTTTTTTTCAACTGTTGCACAGCTTTGACTCTGAATCACTTTTCAAATGTTTGTATACGCACAAGGTACAACCCATCAAAATCCTTATACTTGGATTAGAGTCCAAATAAAAATCATATCATCAGTGGCGTAGTCTCCCTATGTTATTTGTGTACGGATTGGGGTTGGCCTGTTCATACAACCATCCTGACAATTACATGTAGTGATTCACGGCAAACACGATAAACCTGAATCAAGATTCACGAACATGGTTCCTGCCACGCTGCCGCTGAACAGAAGTCAAATATTCAAAGTACTACACCATCTCACTCTGTAAATAACCTCTCGAGACCAGAAGGACTTTTCAGTATGGATAACAATTTCACCTGAACGTGAACAGAGGCGGTCAACAATTTCTCATCCCCAACCTTCCCACAGGATAGGCCGGCCTGGAGCGAAATCTGGCGTTGTTAATTACACCGATGTTGACAAGATGTCGGGCAGCAAAGCTGTCTTCCCGGCGTCCGGATCGCTGCATTAAGAAGTGAAGGAACGCTCCTGCTTGTCGGCGTGTAGGAGAATGTTGCAGGCAGGATTACGCGGGCCTGAATGCTGCGCATAGAGCAGTGAGCACTGCGCACACGTGCGCTTTTGTTGGCGCGTGTGAATGCAGCGGCGCGCCCCAGGTGTCTTCTCCTAATATAGACGCCTCAGTTCCAGCGTTCCGCGCCCTCGCTGTCATAAATTAGGAGGCTGCCTTCCGTTATTTATAGCCTGACATGTACGTCACTACCTCTTCTAAGCATTGTATTCCCATAAACGAAGTGATGTTGCAGATTCGAACGATAATGCGGCTGTGACTAAGCCAGATGTAACTCGGGCGCCAAATTTGGAACGGAACGCATCCGCTGCCGTTCTCCGTTCCGATTCTTATTCGGATATGCCTTGTACGTCGCTCATATTTATTGACAATGTGAAGTACTTGGGAGAAGCGACTTCACAATGCCACAAGTGTAGTAAATATTGATTGTGATGTGATTAGTAGCGCTAAATTCTCGGCGAAGATCGTTCAGAATTGATTCACATCTACTTCAAAATAATTATTTGATGTTCAGACTCTGCCATCAAATGCTTATACCTGTTAAAGAAATACCCGCTTCCAGGTTTCGAGACAAGTTAACTCTAAATCTTCGCACGGCCTTGTATATATAAGGATTCCGTGGCTTAGCTAAATAACTGCAGGTGACTTCAGAGATGCTTGATCTGAGAAGTTTCGTTACAGTGTCCTGCCTCACCCTCGACCATTTCGAGCCCCTTCTCCGTCTCTAATGACAACGTCGTCGACGGTACATGTTTCTTTCTATTTTTGCTTGCGTGTTCCGTGGACCGCCGACTGTAGTGGGCGAGCGGTTCTAGGCGCTGCAGTCTGGAACCGCGCGACCCGCTACGCTCGCAGGTTCGAATCCTGCCTCGGGTATGGATGTGTGTGATGTCCTTAGGTTAGTTAGGTTTAACTAGTTCTAAATTCTAGGGGACTGATGACCTCAGAAGTTAAGTCCCATAGTGCTCAGAGCCATTTGAACCATTTGTTCCGTGGACCATTATTTGGTCTCTCACTGTGACGTGTAATGATTTAGTTACAGTTAAAGAGTAAAACCGAACTCCTCCAACAAAATTTCGGGATCTCGTTCAAGGATAATTTTGATATTTTCTGAGTGTTTTGATATAAGATCTCGGATGGCTCGTTACTGAGTAATAATTTAATTACAATTCATTCAGCTTGCCGCCGGCCGGACTGGCCGTGCGGTTCTAGGCGCTACAGTCTGGAGCCGAGCGACCGCTACGGTCGCAGGTTCAAATCCTGCCTCGGGCATGGATGTGTGTGATGTCCTTAGGTTAGTTAGGTTTAATTAGTTCTAAGTTCTAGGCGACTGATGACCTCAGAAGTTAAGTCGCATAGTGCTCAGAACCATTTCAACCATTCACCTTGCTACACAATTACTTCTGTTCTGCGAAGGTACCTTCACAACAGTGAAAAACCTTACAATATCTTCAGTTACAGCTCTGAAGAAATCAGTTTCTCGCAGGCTCCATTTTCAGCTGCAATAGAGCCACGGGTGACGTCGTCGTGGGAAGAGCTTCGCTCAGAATAGTGTCGTCGTGCCATTCATCAACTGCCTCCAGTGAACTCATACACGAGATGCATCTTGGCCAACTCGTTATCGCTTAACATATTCATACTGTTGTGTATCACTGTCAACGTATTACTAACACTGCCGTAAGAGCGAACCCGGGACAGAACCGAGCAGAACGGAATACACGCTTGAGGGAGAAGAGTAAAGTGGCCATCAAATGGCTCTGAACACACATCCATGCTCGAGGTAGGATTTGAACCTACAACCATAGCGGTCGCGCGGTTCCAGACTAGCGCCTAGAACCGCTCGGCCACTACGGCCGGCATAGCCGTCACTGTCATCAGCTGCATGTGTCATAAGTGAATGGAACAAGTTTGTTTGCAAATAAGAAATACAGCCTATATCGTCAACATTTACACTGTAGCGCAGATATCTTCAAAAAAACACAGGTAAAAGACGAATGGAGGTAAGAAATCGAACGAAGTGCAATTAACTTGTAACGAGCCACCTGAGACGACAGGTCTTTTACATGATTTTTTTTTATGGATTTCGAATTCAACCTGTATAAGACACCTTCTCAGTTGAATACCGGGTGTAAAAAACTACTTATACAAATTTGTAGAAACACTTTTGCTGTGCGAAGCGAATGTGACAAGTGCACCGTATCCCCTCTAGGGATTCTTGAAGAATTTGTCACTGGACTTCCCTTAGGCCAACGTTCACAACTGTTTTCACTGCTTCGTATGCAACTCCTTGACAATAGATTCTGATTTTCAACTCTGTTACATCGTGCGACTAAGAAGAGTAAATTTTCATTATTGCTAGCGGTATCCATGTCCCTGGATCAGCAAATAAAATCATCTCCGTAATTAATGCACATATACCGATCAACCCTAAAAATGAAAGAAGGAAACAGAAAAAGTAAAAAAGTCATTGAAGGAGGAAGAAGAGACAATCTGTAAAATAACACAAAACCGTGTTAAAATTCTAGTGGGCTCATGCTTCGTAGACATTGAAGAGGAGTGTCTGCGAAGCGTAAGCCTTTCAGAGCTAATTTAAGGTGAGGAAACAAAAAGATGTCTGCCGGCGCCAAATGTGGAGAATGGGGGTGCAGAAGAAAGTCACCTTGCTTTGAGTGAGAAAGATGAGCACGGCGATATCCAACAAAGCGTTACCACTGTGCTTCGAGCGATTCCACAAGAAGTGTTTGCCGTCAGTCATTTGCTACCGAGCCTTACAACCGATGTCGGAAGTGTGCTTTAGCTAATGGCGATTACTTCGAAGCCCAGTAAAGGTGTTCTGTTTGTACCTCTTGTTTCCTTTACTTTCTGAGACCATGCACGGAACTTTTCAGACGCACCTTTTGTCTCGTACTAATATTCTCACGATACTCTTAACCTAATTCGGAGTTTATTCAGATGGTATATTGAGTTTCAGTTCTTATATATTCGGGGTGAGGAAGTGCGATTTGCAGAAAAAAAGTTTTTGTAGGAAGCATGATATAGTTCATGGGAAACTAATGACGTTGAATATTTGCTTAGAAGAATAATGAACTACCTCCATATATCAGACACATTTTTCATTCGGCTGATAGTCATTGATGTTCATTTCACAAATTCCAGAAAAGGTGAGCTATGACATTTATTGAGATGAAATAGTCATTATGAGTATTATTGTGTGTACCTCGCCCTCAAAAATACAAGTGAATTTCTGTAAGAAGATTTTTACATGATGTTATATGAATACAAATACTAAAAGGACAGCGTCGTCTTGAATAGACACACGAAAAGTAGCTAAGTATATAATTTAAAGTGAAACTGAAAATTTCTTAATGCTATTTTGCTGTTCATGTAAGGTTTAAAGGTGGATTACGGTTCACAAAGCTATCCTCAGGTAACAGCTAACGCCGTTCGCGATGAAACCGCAAAGAAGAAGAGGTTTTATATTTGTAATCAATGTGGGATGAATGAAATCTCTGGACGTGTAAAGCATAGATAGAACTAAACATAAAACTTACATATATCAGAAATACGAACGGATGGGAGGAGTTAGGGTTGTATAATGAGGACGTCCATAAACATAAGAAAACGATGGAAAAGAAATTGAAATACGTCAATAAACAGTTTCATCGTCTTTCATGTCATATTTCCTACTAACAAAGAAGTGCACATCTCATATTGTATCTCAAAATAGAGAAGAAATGTCGAATATTACATGCAGATGAAACTGTCGTACACTCATACAGTTTCTGTGAAGGAGGATGGAAACTACTGTTTGCTCTTGTCTTACCAGTACCCTGACTTATGAAAGAAGTATATACTCTGTTTAGTGACAAACACGGCGATGAACGTCTTCAAATTCATCTGTTGGACGATTGGTAACAACTGATTGTTGATTATGAGAACTTGACGGTCTATGTTACTTGCAAACGGACAGCGGGCTTCTGCCGCGGTAACCCTGGAGTCGCAACATTCATGCACTGCGATTCAGTTGCTCTGCCAGGAACTGAAGTGAGAACTTCGTCCATTCACAAAGAAGAGTAGAGCTCACCTTACTCGTTGCTTTTACACCTATTTCGCAGCCTGAAGTCGGTTTCCAGAAGGTACTGAAATAAAGGGTGATACGTAGCGTTCTAGTGATTTTGGTGGATGCTCTAGCCAACCATAAAGTTAAGTCATACTAATACAAAATTAGTTAACAAGGATTTGAGAACTGATATCTTTATATGGAACACATAATTCAAAGAGATTTTAATTCTGATATCATTGACAACGGGAGCCAACGGATATCGCAAGAAGAATCGCATGACTAAACAAGTCTTCAAACTATTAACAAAAAAGTCATCTTAGTACAGAAACTTGGAAAAAATGCCTAGTCATTTATTTTAAGCGATTTAAGTATAGATGTGAAACACAGGCCCTTGGGAAACAGGAAAGGAGCTCATTAAAAGCAGCATAGATCTAGCAATGGAGCCCGCATCTCGTGGTCGTGCGGTAGCGTTCTAGCTTCCCACGCCCGGGTTCCCGGGTTCGATTCCCGGCGGGGTCAGGGATTTTCTCTGCCTCGTGATGGCTGGGTGTTGTGTGCTGTCCTTAGGTTAGTTAGGTTTAAGTAGTTCTAAGTTCTAGGGGACTTATGACCACAGCAGTTGAGTCCCATAGTGCTCAGAGCCATTTGAACCATTTGAACCATCTAGCAATGGAGGAGAGTCTCATCAGCGTGCCATATAGAAATGAAATCAAATGAGCCACTGTTATAAGAAACAAAATGAGAAAAGGACATTGGTGAACACTACATAAAAACGGAAAAACAAAAAATCAAAAAGACAAGTGATTCGGCACAACAACCAATCGAGGTAAAATGCTGGGAAGAAAATCAAGCCTCGGAATATCAGTGTGTGATCAGCGGTATGAACTATAAAACTACTAACAAGAAGGCTAGGAACAGAGAAGAACGACTGCATTAACAAGTATTTACTTTCGTGGATATTTACGACGGTGCAGAATGTACTCTACCGTACTGAATATCGATGAAGCGACAATGTTTTCATAGTATTTCAGATCAATACAATTCTTTAAAAATTTGTTTAAAGTTGTCGACGTACTCTTATTATTTAACGTTGCCACTCAGCTTTTTAATTCATTTTTCATCCCAAGTACATTTGAAACTAAAGTGTCAATTTTTGACGTTTAACTTCAGGATTTCAATATTATATAATATTATGATTCTCGCCCGTACCGTTTTGCCATTAACTCTTCTTAAGCGAAGTACAGACAGTATGTCATGTGCTAACGTATGTAAATAATATCATTACTTGTTTGGGGACGGTGTAAATTTGTTACCACGAAACAGTATAATGTCCACGTTAGTTCAGATTTCTGGTCATCCTTCGTATGCTGTTGTGGTAACGGCTTAATTCATTACGTAATACTCTATCAACTCCTGTGGCACCACCGCTAGCTCACCTACTTCTCCGCTATCCTAGATAATAAATTTGGATCTATGTGTTTACAAGAACGCTTTAAATTATTATTACCAGTAGTTCATTCTGATAAAGGGCAATGTCATTCCTGCAAGGGAATTAAATGTTAGTTAACAATCAGGTTTCAACAGGAACCTACTTGTCTTCAGTGGCTGAATGTTCATCATTCAACTAGCTCGTCAGTGTTGCTGAGTCGCCACTTTTCAGACTATTAGTCATGGCCACAGTTACCATCGCCGGTCGCCACATTCGTAATGGAAAAATATTTGATTTTCTTCCGCTGTTCTAAACGTTAGTAATTTATAAATATAGGTAGTCACGTTCCACATTTCTGTTCTCGCCATTCATTTGACCGCTATCAATGATTCTAGGAATGTATGAATATTGCCTTAAACTTACCTTTCAGAATTCACTATTAAAGCGAGTCGCAACCTCTACATGTTCATCTATACTCCACAAGCCACATTACGGTGTGTGATGGAGGGTACTTGCAGACGCTAATGGTGCAAGAACGACTGGTAGTAATTATCCATGCGGGATGGAATCTCTCTTCATTCATTCATTCATTTCATTGTTGCCCTTATGGACAGTGTTTGAACTCGAAAATCACATGATGACACAATTTTCACTTCTTTCCTTTCTTCCTCTTCTCTTCCCAAAATCTCTTCATCGTTTGGCTGTGCTCCTGTTTCCTTTGCTCTGTCCATAATGTTCCTTTCTTCTTTCTCTCCTTTACAATAAATTTTGCACTCCTAACTTTGTTTCTGAAGTATTTCCTGTCTCCTATCATTTGCCTGTTGATCCCTATCTGCCTTAAGTCTTCGTCTATTTCATGATACCAATTTGTTTTCTTGCTTGAGCTGTTTACTACATCAAAAATTTTCTTTGTACGTCGGTTGTTGTCCATTCTCTGTATGTGCCCATAGAAAGTTAATCTGCGTTTTTTGATCGCGTCTGTTAGTCTGTCAGTGTGCTGGTACAGCTCTTTGGTAGGTCGCTTCATCCATATGCCATCTCTGTGAATTGGTCCAAATATTTTTCTGAGAATTTTGCGTTCTATTTTTTCTGTGTCTATGATGCCTGATGCTCCAATTGTGGTTGTTTCTGACGCGTACAATGCTTCTGGTAATACAACTGTTTTGTAGTGCCTAAGTTTGGCCTGCCTCGATATGCTTTTCTTATTATAATGTGACCATGTGAGTTTGTATGCCTTCTGGAGTTTCTTCGTTCGTTCCATGTTAGCCGCCTTGTTTGATCCTCCCATTTGTATGTACTCCCCTAAATACTTAAATTTTTCGACTCTTTCTACGGATCCATATACCGTATGCATGGTGTGTACATTGTTGGTCTGTCGTTCCATATATTGTGTCTTCTCGTAAGATACCTGCAGACCTGTTTTGGCAGCTATTTCATGCAAGCATTCCAGTGCTTCCTTTGCCTCCTGTGTATTATTGCTGAGTATGGCTATGTCATCTGCAAATGCCAGACATTTTATGATTGTTTTGGTTTCACGTGTTCTTCCCAGCTGTATTCCTTTAACTTGTTCCTCCCACTGCTTGATAATTGTGTCTAACACCATGTTGAACAGGATTGGTGTCCTTGTCCTTGTCCTTGTCGGACACCTGTGTGTATGTGGAAGGGTTCCGAAATTTCTCCCATGAACTTAATCTTGGAGGTAGTGTCTGTAAGCGTCTGTTGTATAAGTGCCCTGGTTTTTCTGTCGATACCATGTTCTTCCAGTACGTCAAAGAGTGTCTGTCTGTCTATGGAATCATATGCTTTTTTAAAGTCCACAAAGGTAACTACAGTGTTTCTTGCCTGTCTGACTTTCAAAAGTGTTCTCAAGTTCCAGATCTGTTCGATGCATGATCTCCCTTTTCTGAAGCCTGCCTGGTATTCCCCAATTTGCAGATCTGCTTGTGGTTCTAGTCTGTTTAATAGCACCTTAGAGAAAATTTTGTATGTAACTGGTACTAGCGAAATGCCTCTGTAATTGTTTGGATCTCTCTTATTTTACCTGCATGATATTTCCGCTAGATATCTGTAGGAGGAGGCAGTATGTTGGTTGACTCTTCTAGGAAGCATGACCTTGGAATTTTAACAGTAAACCACAACGTGATGCACGACGTCTCTTGTGTAGTGGCTGAAATGAAGTTGGATGACCTCTTCCTTGACATTTCCGTACTTAGTAATCTGCCGGCACCGAACTAAGGGTTCGATTCCCGGCGGGGTCAGGGATTTTCTCTGCCTCGTGTTGACTGGGTGTTGTGTGGTGTCCTTAGGTTAGTTAGGTTTAAGTAGTTCAAAGTTCTAGGGGACTGATGATCATAGATGTTAAGTCCCATAGTGCTCAGAGCCGAACTAACCCACCTACTTGGGTTTTTAATACACGGTTAGAAGTAATGCTGTATTTTTAAAACCAAGATTCTTCAAAAGCAACTGAGTGTTGCTTACTATTCGTTCACGCTTATGTCATGATGTTAAGCCAACTTAAACTCAGATGTGCCTCCTCCATTCGACTCACGCAAATGCCATCGTGTATGCAGGTATTCTTTCAAACTTAGTATCAGTTTCTGTGTTTCCTTCTTAATCGCATTAAAATACATGACATATAAATTTAAAATACTTCTGGGTTAATTGTAAGAATATCAGTAGCAAATCCGGTACATGGGACTTTACACCAAAAAAATAAATTTTTAAGTTAAGAAACCAGTTTGCATTGTACCTAACTACGTTTATCAGATGTTAATGATAGCTGTAACCTGCTTTAGTAACTGGTGCCTATTCTAAGAACGTATCGAGCGATCCATTAAACCACATGAAAAAAGCTACTAACTAGAGGTCATACACATTAGGAAAATATTCAACAAACAACATGGATGACCTGCAGAATTTTATTGAATTTTAAGAGTTCCATTCGTCTAAACATTAATTGGGCGTTAGGGCAGTAAAGTTGATCAAATATTACAAGAAGGTTGTCTAAAATCGGATTAACACTGAAGATTTTTTGAGAGTGGATAGAGACTAGTGGACAGGTTTCATCGCATTTACTGTGGCCTCGTTTGACCTCTACAAACTGCTTGCACATTGTAAGAAGTTTCTTTCGAGTAGCTTAGCTGCATCTTTCGTTACCATAATTTTATATATTTTTGTCAGCTTCACAACTATAATATATTGCGTTCAAACTTAAAGTGTTAACGGGGCTCAATTAAATTACTGCGTTGCGGTGGAATAAGGTCAAGTGTAAGTCGCGAAACACACAAGATGAGCCGTAGCATCTTCACCCAAGAAAGCGACTTAAATAATTCTCTTTTTTCTCGCTATACGTCAATATTCACAGTTTTCTACGATTTTGTGGCCTGTAATTACCGTAGTGTCCATGACGATATATATATATATATATATATATATATATATATATATATATATATATATATATATATGGCCAGAGATGATGAGTCAAGTTAAGCTGCCAAACCATTGTTAATTATGTAGACGCGCCACCTTGCGAAGGCATACTTACTTCTTAATGTTGCTCATTCGTCGCCTCTGAGCGCGAAACAGTATTTAATCTCCGTTGGCTGTGACACTTCAGTGCGAATTATCTATCAGGGTTACTGCGGCGCGCTACACAACACCTCTTGTTGTCGTTCTACACGTCTTAACCTTTAAGCCGCTACGTGAGCACATTTTAACAGTAGAAAAGTTGAAAGCACAAGTAAATATTATTTATATATAGGTAGTAAGAGCTAACAATAGCAACCGAAACGGCAGTTGTTTGATCTAATTTTTTGCTTTTCAAAGGAATACAAAGTATTATAAATGTGCTTACTCTGCAGGCTTGGTAAGAACAGCTAATATTTTACATATTTATTGAGCTCTGAAACTCCTTCTATTGTAGCTAGGACCGGCGAGGTGCAGAAAACTATGTAGCGAACTGGCAGCACATGGAGAGCCATTGTGCTGCACAAAGCAAAGAAGGTCTGGAGCCGCAGGCTGGCCGGGCTTTTTTCTGCGGGCCGTAGCACGTTTCCAGCCCTCAGCCAACACACTGCCGTCGGATTTGTCTGAGCCGGCGTATAAGCCCCGTGATCTGTCGCGATTGTTAAACTGCTCCAAATCGATTGAGTACAGCCCCCTCAGCCAGCTCCAGAACGTGACACCGAATTCGGTCTCTGTTCCTGGAAAGGCTGCACTCAGAAAAACAAACGCGGGATATTGTCATGAAGAGTCGTGCAATTGGCTGGCGAGTTGATAGCACACTTCCCACGCTTCGCCATGATCCCATCAGGCATTCCGCATTAACTGCGCGCTACCGTTTCCGATAGCTAATAAAAAACCGACGGCAATAATACGGGGCTTCCCTGAGAAGGTCGATATTCCTACGCCGGTAGAATCTGCAGCTGCAATCCGCGGGCGCTATTTTCGTCGTTTCTTATTTCCATAAATGAGTCTGCGTGGTTGTAAATTGTATTAAAATATTTTGGTGACCGTGACTGAGCAAAATCGGGACGGTAACTGCAACACGTCACAGCTCGGGAGAAGCATCGTCATATTACACAACCAAAATAATTTTACGAAAATATCGACGTCGCGAAAGTTGAAATTAAGAGGTTTGTTTAATATACCCTGCACTGTTTTACAATACTGAAGATTATGAAGACACAGAAAACGTTAGAAATATATAAGATACCACTGAAGACTGAGAAAGAAATCAGTGTTTTGTTTCAACTATAGGACAGTCTTTCCCTTAAGAAGCACGCTATTCAAGTGAATCCCTCATCTGTATGGTATAGTGACTGATGCAGATCAAAGGCTCTACTTTAAGATGAAAACTTCACCTGCCAAAAACCTCTTGAGGTGAACAGCAGTTCAGGTGCTCAATTAAAAGTGTATCCTGATAACATTTCTCAGCAATCTAATTACTCCTATGGTTGTGTGACCATAAACGGTAATCCATAACTGCGAAGAAGGCGAATGAATTGAGAAACTTACTTCATTCTCGTGAACGTGATGTATCTCTGACCAGTATGGCAAGAGCTGCCAAAGAATTGCATCAACGTTAGTATTTTAAGGGTGGCAAAAGAAATGAATGTAAGGAACGTTTCTATCTTACCACCCATACAAACTGAAACGACTGGCAGCCTCCCTTGTTCAAAGATTCGACGTTAGAGGCGATACATTCTTGTGTATAGCTTTTTACAGACTTAGAATTGGAGTTTAAATCACAGTCCAATCTGTGGAGAGGTTCTGCTTGACCCTACAGAATATACATAATAAAACAGACACCAAGATGTCAATGGTAGAAAGCTTGTCATGTACACTATCTGCTCGAAAGTAAGCGCACACCTATTAGTGGACACTAACACGTGGTGTGTCAACTCTTCACTTTTATGACGACTTCAACTCTGCAGGGGACGAATTCCTTTTGGTGTCTGAATGACTCTGGAGAAATTGCAGCCCATTCTTCCTCAACAGTCGAACTCTAGGAATGGATCTGAGCGCTATGGGACTTAACATCTGAGGTCATCAGGCCCCTAGAACTTAGAACTGCTTAAAACTGACTAACCTAAGGACATCACACACATCCATGCCCGAGGCATGATTCGAACCTGCGACCGTAGCAGTCACGCAGTTCCGGGCTGAAGCGCCTAGAACCGCTCGGCCACCGCGGCCGGAGAACTCTAGGAGGTAGTGATGTTGGACGCTGGGGTACGGAGCCAAGTCGATGTTCTAACTAATCCCAAAGGTGTTGCATTGGGTTCAGGTCGGGACTCTGGGCAGGCCAGTACATTTCAGAATGTTATTGTCCACAAACTATTGGCTCAAAGATGCTGTTTTATGTCAGGGTGCATTGCCATGCTAGTGAACGATCACCGTCGTCGAAATGTTCCTCTACTGTACGCAGTACACAAAGCAGCGAAATGTATTCATATCCTTCCGAATTTAGCGTTTTCTTCAGCACAGTAAGCGGACCACATCCTACATACTAACACGCTCATACCGTACCACCACCTCCTCTGACTTCATTGGCGGCACTACAAAGGGCGGTAGTTAACATTCTCCAGGCACTGACCAAAACGAAACAAAAAAAATGGTTCAAATGGCTCTGAGCACTATGGGACTTAACATCTGAGGTCATCAGTCCCCTAGAACTTAGAACTAATTAAACCTAACTAACCTAAGGACATCACACACAGCCATGCCCGAGGCAGGATTCGAACCTGCGACCGTAGCGGTCTCGCGGTTCCAGACTGAAGCGCCTAGAACCGCTCGGCCACACCGGCCGGCAAAACGAAACACTTCTATCGGATTTCCACAGGGTCTAGCGTGATTCATCACTCCGGATCACTCGTCTCCATTCATCCGTTGTCCATTGACGTCGCTCTTTACACTGCCTCAAGCGTCGCTTAGAACTGACTACAGAAATGCGTGGCTTATGAGGAGCTGCTCGACTATTGTAACTCCCTACGCACAATCACTGTGCTAGCTGAATAGCTGGCAGCAGTTTAGAATTCACGACTGATTCTTTCCGCCGATTTCATGCGGTTTCTTATAACTAGCCTCGGCAATGCTCAGCCGTCCCTGTCCCTCACTACATTATGTCTGCCTGATTTTGATTTAGCAGTGACTGCTCCTTCGCGTTTCCACTTCATAATCCCATCACCAAGTGTCAGCTTGGGCAGCTTTAGATCCGTTGCAGTGTCCCTGATGGAACTGTCACCCAATTAACATCCAATGAGTAGACAACGTTCGAAGTCACCGTTCTCTCCTGATTGACCCATTCTGCTGTTGCTGCTTCTGTACTGACAACCAAATACTCCCCTCCTCCTTTTGTGCTGGCAGGTCAGCCTCCCGTGATACGCAGCGGTCAACTCCGCATTTGATACGGGTGGCCTGATACTTATTTATTAGATAGTGTATGGGGTCTGTTGTGAAGGGAGCGGTGTAACGTCAAGGAAGAAATGGAAAATACTACAGTCGCTTGTAAGACTGTTTAGAGCAGTATATCGGTTGTAGCTGCTGAACAGATTTTTCGGGTGACGTAAGATTTTCTCTTCTCCATAGAACGTAATTTTAACAGAACTTCGCCAGCGACCAACACGTTATCATTAAACTACTCCTCATGTGACGTTAACATGGTGAGACTGCGAAGGATAGAAGAATGGTTCGCATATTCATCTGTTGTTGCATAATTCAGACCTCTTCGCTTAGTGTTAAGATAAATGCGATTATGTAAGCTCCGGCTAGGTTTTCTGAAATAGTTTTTCAAAAAAATGGTTCAAATGGCTCTGAGCACTATGGGACTCAACTGCTGTGGTCATCAGTCCCCTAGAACTTAGAACTACTTAAACCTAACTAACCTAAGGACATCACATACACCCATGCCCGAGGCAGGATTCGAACCTGCGACCGTAGCAACAGCGCGGCTCCGGACTGGAGCGCCTAGAACAGCACGGCCACCGCGGCCGGCAAATAGTTTTTCAGCTTCTTCTGAACATTGCTTGAGGGCAATGATACAAAACGCGAAAAAATTTTGGCATAATGCTAGATCTTATAAATGGTTGCTGAATTGGTGTAGACTTATTTGTCCATCTATTATTTTAAATTAATTTCGTTACTTACTTACGGACTTTCCTCCATTTTCATCCTAGATGATAAATGCTCATAAAAAATGAAAGACGTACGTATTGTCATTTGAAAGGACCTCACACTTAACGTTAAGCATATATATTTTTATACAAGATTTTGTGCCGTGTATTTACACTAATGACAGTAAACTGATGCGGAATGGTTAGCAGAAGAAAATACACGAACGTCGTTCTGTAAACGAAATCAGTATCTGGGACGAATATGATATGTAGCTGACAATACATAAAATAAGGTAATGGAGGAATTTGGAAATTTGTGGTAAGTTCCTATGGAACGAAACTGCTGAGGTCATCGGTCCCTAGGCTTACATACTACTTAAACTAATTTACGCTAAGGACACACACCCATGCCCGAGGGAGGACTCGAACCTCCGACGGGGGATGGGGGTAATGAATATATCGTAGACATACAGCATTTTTTAGATATCTAAAATATGTCAGGTTTTAACCGCTGTATCTTCAGTTCTTTGTATGAAGAACAGTCAGTAGGTCTTTAATTATGAGTTTAGTAAATACATATGTGTGTTTTCAGAAAGCGTTAATGCGAGATGTGATACCTTTGTTCTGCTCTGTCATGAGGTTGATACTACTAATGTCCTTGCATAAGTTTCAAGTATTAGGAGGAACATAAATTTATGTATTTTTCAGTGGTGGCAACTATTACAAGTATGTGTAGGTCAGAAGTTTATTTCAGCTTTCATTCAGACAGGCTACGCTCTATGATCTTTCCTTGGAGATGTTTCATTAAGTTACTTAGTCTCATTGCAGTTTTACCTCAGGTTATAGTTGCTTATGGTCTTCATTATCAAATTCTTTCATGGTCAATCAACACGTGTCCACCTTCTTCGTTTCTAGATTTCTGTTTTCATAGACAGTGCCGCGACTCATTCATACAGTGTGCTCTTTCTAGTTTTTTTTTGTTATGTCAAATTATATTTCGTAGCTTACAGACGTTCTAGTATTATCTAGTTACGCTGTATATTATTCTATATTTTCTTCTACAGCCTCTCGCGAGTCTAAGCAATCTCATTTCTGAACCTGAACTGGCCCTCCTGTCGTCTGATAGTAATTCATATTCCACTCGCGTGTAAAACGGATGGAACAGCCAATGCTTTATAAAAATTCATTCTGGTTTTTTACTTTGCATATCGCGGTGAAAATCTCAGCCTGTTGCAGTTTGAAGACAAACTTCATTACTGTTTCCCAAAAGCTACTTTGCCATTGCTCATATAAGACGTCGTTTAGGAAGCAGATTATTCAATTTCTTTTCGTTGACACGAAAAGAAAGAAAGAAATGAAAAAAATGTAATCCTCGTTTTAAAATTGACTCATTAATCAATACGTTATTTTAACAAATACCACACGCGGAATATAAATCAGATGCTTTTTTTATGATGCAGGCTTCCAGACAGAAAAATTAACTGTTTCGAGTAGTCGATAATAAAAAGTGCGTGGCCTATCGTGTCGCAGTCGGCTATGTCTCTTTCTCAGCGGACTGTAAGGTAGACTCGATAATCACACCCGCAAGTTTACAATTTTTGGTCTATAGTTCTGAGCGTATACTATAAATCAGTGCTCTGGAAAGTTGCCTGATTTATTTCCCGTAGTCAGAACTGGGAAACGGCGTTACGCATATATGAGGTCCCGCCTATAGCCCATCCTCTCGCTTTAATTAGACGTGAGGGATGAGCCAGCGCTTTCCAGGACTCAGCTATAATAAGCTGAACGCAAGTAGCGTTTCGTAGAACTAGGAGAATTGTTTATTAATGGAACAGCTCCACAATTGTTCTGTCGCTATACTGAAAAGGACTTTCAGAGCTCTTTCCTCGTCTCCTTTTTTTGAATTCCTTTCCTCTGAATAGAGAAGAAAGAAACGAGTTCCTGTAGAGACTCTCCCCACAGTGATAACCAAATGCGTTAAAAGCAGTCGCACACGTTCATTTCGTCTCTATTCATTCGTGCATAATTCCGCGAACAGGGCAAATGGCCATTAAAACTGATATTCAGCTATGATTAAACACACGCATACGGTGTTACAGGGTTTCAAATGGCTAGTATTGTGTGAGATGCGAGAGTCTGTACTGTTTCCTGACAAAGGAACTCCCATATGATGAGCGGGCTTGTCTGGAAAATGTTATCTAATATTTTGCCTCATCGTCAGCTGCGTGGAATGTTTTCAAGACCTCCTCCCCTCCTTCTCCTTCCTCGACTGCTTCTCTTCCCTCATCCCCAAGAGTCTTCTTTCGGTGCAGTCCTTCATAATACGACCGATAATCTGCACCGCACCATAAACAATCTGTTTCCTCGCTCTAACGCCGTATTTCTTCTTATTGTAGTTGCACAACCTCTATATAGTCCATTTCCCCTTCAACAGTACCCATAAATTTCTGGTCACCAGAATCATTGGTTGTTGGACTTATCACACGTTAACTATTACTCTCTCTACCTGACTTTCTCCTGTTCAAATCGATGTTATAATCATCTTGTGGCATCTTCATATGCTGGTCTCCGTGACTAATTCTATGTTAGGATCTGAAGATCTGACCAAATTATGGTATTCTCGTTCTTTACAATTTTTTCCCATTAACTAATACTAAAGTCCCTTTTCAAGATGTGCTGGCCAGTTATTTGAGATTACTGTAAGCCAACTAATAGCTGTTAATCCGATGGTTGAACAGATTGTCCTCATCGCTGATTTAGGCACTCCCCAGCTTAGCTAGTATATCTGCTTTCCAATCATACTGTTCAATAGTAGCCCGCGATAGAGAAACTAAATGCGAGGGAAATGGCTGTCTATACATCGGCTCCACGAAACGTTTTCGTAAGCTTCTTCACAAATGAGTAACAATAGCAACTCTCAACACTGAATAACCACTCAAACTATCGTAAATTATTACAATTAAAAGGTCAAGAATGACGAGGTGTTTCCAAAAGCCACAAGCTGTATGAAGGTGCTTTATTCGCAACTACTCATTTCACGTCAATACAGATACTTCTTCAGGTTTGTCTGTCAAGAATACAAATCACTGTGTGAAATTTTTGAAATGGTGGAGATACTGAACAAACAAACAAAAAAATTTCGAGTACTCACAATGGTTGTATTTCCATAATATTGTTCTGGATAGATAATTACGAAGTCCCAGCTTTCGGAAGTTATCCACGTTGAAAGTCAAACCACAATGGTGGACCATCATAATACAATTGAGTGTACCCAAAACTGCTTGTCAAAATGTGGGGTCGGAGCTGAAAAACGTGGTAGATGGCGATATTTTAGTACTTACTCAATGTAATCCTTTTATATAAGCTCCTCTTGGGACAAGTACCATATTCAGTTCGTACACGGTACATACAGAAGTTCGTGAAAATAGAAAATCCCAGAAATAATAGCCCGAATAGTGCCTGATACGGTGTGGTTGGGAAGATCTCTATTGGACCGAACAAAGAATGAAAACAGGCAATGGGAAATGTATTTGTCACGTAGAGGAATTTCGCTTGCTGTAATGACAGTGATTCATGTGTGAAACCAGTGAGTAGAAGAGGGCAGAGACGAGTATGTGCTGGATCACACGTTTCTATTTCAGAATGGGATTAATACCATCTTAGCTGTGTGGCCGGAACGGAGCCTACATCATCGTATATGTCTTGGGACATAACAACGGGCGTGGACCTACCTGCGTCGACGATGCGACACTCTCTGTTGCGGCTGTACTGATGACACGTTGGTTACATTGGCCAGGAACCAAAAGCGCCTCAGACTACGAAGGGCAGTTGGTTTCCCTGAATGGCAAAATATAATGTTTCTGGTAGAGTTTCCATTGAATCTTCCCCCATGGTGATGGCTACACACGTGTAACACGTTACCGTAATGATTGCTAATTGCCGGCCGCGGTGGTCTAGCGGTTCTAGGCGCTCAGTCCGGAACCGCGCGACTGCTACGATCGCAGGTTCGAATCCTGCCTCGGGCATGGATGTGTGTGATGTCCTTAGGTTAGTTAGGTTTAAGTAGTTCTAGGTTCTAGGGGACTGATGACCACAGATGTTAAGTCCCATAGTGCTCAGAGCCATTTGAACCATTTGATTGCTAATTGGCATCCTGCATTATAGAATGATACATCGTAGAAACGCAGAGTGTGATGGTTTGCGCGCCATTGGGTGGAATATGCGATCTCGTCATCTTATTATTCAGGATCATATAAATAGCAACCATTATAAAAGGGAGTTTTCGGAGACCTCTCATTCAGGCACCTCTACGTGACACATTTGAACAGGCCAATGTACGCATGGCTAGGTGAGCCGGAAAATGTGCAAACGACACGTACTACAGTTTCTCTGGTCTGTGTGTTCAACTGAAATGTCATCCAGGTCAGGATTACGATTGGTCGGCAACTTGTTCGTTACAGTCCTTCTCTAATTGTCGTGCGAAGGGAAGTCCCCTACAAACATAGCCAAGTCCGTTTTGATTCCATTCTACAATGTATAGTACCTTTGACTGAAGCATTTTGGAACTTATCGGGCGAGGCTGGTCAGTGGGAAAGCACTGTAACCGCATGCAGAAGGATGGCGGTTCATATCCCCTTCCGACTCTCCAGACAAATCTTTAAATGTTATCTCTAAATCGCTTAAGGTGAATGCCAGGATGGTTCTTTTGAAAAGAACACGGCTGATCTGCTTCCTTATTCTTCCCCAATCCGAGGGAATGATCTTTCTCTAGTGGCCTCGTCTTCGTTGTGATACTAAACTAATTTTTTCCTCTTTTCACTATTCTGAATTATCACAGTCAGATATCATCTTCAGTTATGTAATGTTAATTATTTGTGTATCGTCTCGTATCTCATCTGTTGTACAGCGTGGCCAAAATAAAATCGGTTGGGAAAATGTTTGTAAGTGTGACGCTACATAAGTTACCCTGTTTAATGAAAGGGATAGCTGCTGTTTTCAGTATAAAGTATGCTGGAAACGGCTGTGTTTGACATTGATCAAGAAAGGCCGCTAAATCTTTTCGGGCCAGTTATACTTTGACTACTTTGTATAAATGAATTTTACGTATGGCGTTTTTAACCGGGGCCAGCTTCTGGAAAGTTCTGCCGACTGGTTCAGATACTTTTGTTCGACACTTCTTCGGCGGTTAGCGCGTCGATGATTTTGCTAACACCACCACATACACACAGCGCCGAGCAGAGAAAATCCTGGACCCATTCGGGAATCGAACCCGGGGCCCTACGGTCGACAGTTAGCCATACTAGCCACAAGACCACGAGCTGCTGATAACTTTGTATACATTTTATGTCCGTCACATGTACCCTTCTTGGTGCTACCATTTTTACAAATACCTTGTATGCTGAAGTATGCCAAGGGTAACTCTTCGATAGTCTGGATACGTGGTGCTTGAAAGTCTCGCTCTTTATATGTGCATTTTCTGCCATTAACGAGGACCTACAAGTAGAAATTCATGGCATTAGTATCGCGGAGTCTGAAAAGTTAGTATGTTAGTTACTCGCTTACAGCTCACAGTCAGTCGAATGACTGGTGGCCACTTTAAGCGACTGAAGAAGAGCGTGGAACTTCTGAACACCCACAGATTAAAGATATTTCGCACTTTCTTTTCACAAAACAGTTTGGTAGCATGACACCAGATTATGTTTTATGGCAGTAGATTACACATTCCATGATAACATGCGATTTGTCTGTTTGTGGTACCCGAATATTATTATTTACTGACCCCGAAACGTGGAACGTGTCTTATTCGAGAAACATAATCCAGACTCTCTTAACTGATTTTGTCCAGCTAGCGAAAGTAAATAAGTTACGTTGCTTTTAATCTCTTGGTTTTATGTGGTTCACCAGTTTACTTTAACATAACATCACTTGCGGTAACCCTACCTGAGTTTGTGGAACCTTGGCTGAACGGAGTGCTTTTTCGCACTATGGATGGATGGCTTTCTACTTTATACATGTTTTAACCTATTCTTTGACATTTCACATGACCAGAATTTTTTTTCCGTAATTGGAGTCTAAAACACTCGTCGAGATCAGATCTACGCCCTCGTGATGGATATTTTTTTCGAGCTGGCATCATATTTCGGTAGACCAATAAAAGCGGTTTTAGGATGACCGACAATAAATGCAGAATTGTTTTCGGAATTTACATATATCGAGGCAATTTTTGGTACACATTGTGCAAAGAGAATTTTCTATAATTACTTATTAATTTAGTCCCATTATGTGTTGTTACAAGTTTTCACTTGACACCACAGTAGATTAGTTTGCGTCTGCTGTTACTCCTCTTAGTGGGCTGATGTACACGCAAAAATTAAGGGACGAATAGTGAAAATCAAAGAAAACCACGTGAAAAACAAACTTGCTTCTGAACAATTGAATAGGATTCTTATTAAGTAATGCTACACTCCATGTGTTTCATGAATAAATTAGTAATACTTCCACTACTGATAAGTTAGAAATCCAACAAAACGTAAGACAACCCTCTCGATTTTTAACAACTCATTGTCCTCGTGTGTTCCTAACTTTTCCGAGTATTAGTTTCCTGGGTAGTGATGCCTTCGTTTGCTACAACTGTATTGACAAGCGTTGGCAAGTTAGAATAACCACTAATTCACAAGAAGATCCACAGAAGATCTCAAGGAAAGATATTCGATTTATGTCAGTTTCCAGAATGGCACATGCTGTGGTCTGATCGTGTGCTAGCAAATAAGACCACTTTTAACATTAGGGGGATCACAAACACACGTTTCTCGTAATATCGATGACGTTGAAACTATGTATTAACTCAAAATCGTGATTTTGAGGCAAAATTGACCCACACCAAATATGAAAGCAGATCCATTAGTAGCGACTGGCAAGATGGAAATTACGATAGCAATTTTGGTGGGGACTGCACTTCTTGGTGGCAGCCTCCAACGTCACACTAGGTTTCGAGAATAGGGTCGAGGCTGAATCAGACGCGACACTAGAAACATAAGAGGCGAAATGCGAATTATCTCTATTAAACAGCAAGATTTGGCTTTTACGGTCTATGTAACTAGGCTATAGTAGCCTGATAACAGGAAAGCGAGAGACAAATCTTTTCACATAATACCACGAGGCGTCTGAAGGACCGGGACTGCTCTAAAAGAGCGGTATGCGTCCACTGCGGCCCTTAACTTGTCTGTCGCAACGTTCACTAACACCATTCATATCCTGGCTGTAATCAGTAGACGACCAGCTCTTACACAGCTCTGACTATGACCGGTGAAGGTCAGCTTCTTAGAAAGGCAGGCAACGGTCACTCTCTGTTGACTAACTGCCACTAGGATACCGATCTCCGGGAACTCTACTAACCATACTACAGCGGATGTTGTACTCCCTGCGGCTATGGTTCTTCTAATCATATTGCATGCCTGTGGAGTATAGACTCAACTGTGCGACTGGATTCGTGATTTCGTGTTAGAAAATTAGCACTTCGTAGTAAAGGGCAGGAAGTTATCTAGTGAAACGGAAATTATATCTGGGGATCCCGAAGGAAGCATTATAGATCCTTTGCTATTCTTCTCCTATACAAACAATTCAGGAGACAAACAGAGCAGCTCTCTTACATTTCATGCAGATGATCCTATCGTTTACACTCTAGTAAAGTTGTCAGAAGATCCAAAAAAATAGCGAAATGATTCAGATAAGGTATCTGCATGGTACGAAAAGTGACAATTGACGTAGAAGAGTAAAAAGTGTGTCTCCACGTAAGTACTAAAAATTTCCGTTAAATTTCGTATATAAATTAAACAAATTTAAGGTTGTTGACTGAATTAAATATGTAGGGATTATAATTACGAAAAGCTGAAGTTGAAAGGATCATATAGAAAATATTGTGGGGGAAGTGAAACAAACGGCAGTTTTCAGATCGGTTTCTTAGAAGGTGCAACGTATCTGCCAAAGAGATGGCTTGAAAAAATGTTCAAATGTGTTTGAATTCCTAAGGGATCAAACTGCTGAGGTAATCAGTCCCTAGACTTACACACTACATAAACTAACTTAACGCTGAAGACAACACTCACACCCATGCCCGAGGGAGGACTCGAACCTCCTTCGGGAGGGGCTGCACGGTTAGTAACATGGTGCCTCTAACCGAGCGGCCACTCCGCGCGGCAGATGGCTTGAATTACGCTTGCTCGTCCTCTTCTGGAGTACTGATACACGGCACGGGACCCTTGCCACGTAGAAGTAGGGCAGTTCGTTTCGTATTATCACGAAATCTGGGAATCAGTGTCGCGGGTATGAAAAGCGAGTTGAGGTGGCAATCATTAAGGTAAAGGGATTTTTCGTTATGGGGAGATCTTTTCACGAAATTTCAATCACTAAGTTTCTCCTCTAAATACCAAATATTCCGTTGACGAAGAAATGACTATGGTGATAAAATAAGAGAAATAAAAACTTGCACAGAGAGACATAGGTTATCATTTCTACCAAGTGCCTTTCAAAAGTGGAACGGTAGAGAAATAGTCTAAAAGTTGTATGCACCCTCTCCCGAACATTTAAGCGTCAAGTGCAAAGTAATGAAGTAAATGTAGATGAAATCGTGTAGTTATCTGTAGGAAATTCCTTAAAATTATGTCAAAAAAGTTTGTGATAGAGTAGGATCCTACTGTGTAATGTTTTCAACATTAAACGACGCCATGCTGTTATGTTACTTTCTTGTAGATATATGCCAGCAAATGTGTAGCTCGTCCGAAAACTTTGGTGTTGCGCTTTTCCCTTTCCACAGCATCTCCAGACTCAAGGAATAGCAGAGATCAGTTTCATGTTCTGTCTGAACTGCTGCGGGTGTATCTCGTTACAGAAGTAATCAGTCTTCTTAATTGTTAGACTATCCATTGACTGTATATATACTGTCAGTTTAAAGGAAAACTGCACCATTCATCACAGATTTTTGTTGCCGGGGAGAGTATACTATGGATATACAGTAGCTTTAGCATATCTTTCCATCTAGAAGAATAGCGAAATTCGCACATGAAATAAAAACCAGGACGTTTTCGCAACTTCATTAATCATAGAATACAGTCATTACTCTTATTTTTTAAATGGATCTATTATATTTTTTGCTCCAGAGCAGCAAATCTCTGGGAGATAAATCCAGTGATTTAGCTGTTTTGTAGGTCAGATGAGAAATTACGGAGTAGAAATACACTGAATATGGATGTTTTTGTTGTGTTGTTGCGTCAGTGTGAATGGCGCACCGCCGGGAATATGCACCAGTCTCTAGCGCCCCTGGTGACAATTATATCACAGCTTAAATACTAATGTTTCTCACAACACGGTATTAACAATAGCATACTGTTAACTACACAATAAAGAGAATGGTTGCTTCAGTAATTTTGACAGTATTTAAGGATGGAGTTTTTAGTACAAATTATATTAGCAAACAACGCTATGTGTGGCGGATGGGGAGAGATTTACGAGGCGTACATTTTAAGAAAGTACCATGTTGAATGGCCGGCCGGAATGGTCGTGCGGTTCTAGGCGCTACAGTCTGGAACCGAGCGACCGCTACGGTCGCAGGTTCGAATCCTGCCTCGGACATGGATGTGTGTGATGTCCTTAGGTTAGTTAGGTTTAATTAGTTCTAAGTTCTAGGCGACTGATGACCTCAGAAGTTAAGTCGCATAGTGCTCAGAGCCATTTGAACCATTTTTGAACCATGTTGAAATAAAATAAAACAAGTAGGCTTTTCTTATCAATTTTATTTTCAAATGAGAGCCTGTACTTTAGTCTACTTTTCTCACAAGTATTAAGGCACTTATCATATCGTACAACCTGCTTTGGATACCATCTTCGTATGTGCCTGTCACCTGATCTTAACTTTCGATAATTTAAACGTTCTGTAACAAATACATAAAGTACACTTCTTGACACTTGAGGAAGCTCGTCACGTAACAGCGGAATCGTAAAGCGTCTGCTGTGTCTCACTTTTCATCAACTTTTTGCAACAAATCGTCAGTAACGACTGAAGGTCGCCCATTTCGTTCCTCATGATGCACGTTCCTACAGAATCTTTGAAAGCTCTCACCAGTTTCCGTACCATCCCATCGCTCGTAAGTGTCAAGAAATGCGCACTATGCAATTGTTAAAAACATTTAAATTATGGAAAGTTATGATCAGGCGGCATATTTCCACGATGGTATTCAAAGCTGATTATACGCAACGATAAGTTCCTTAGTATTGGTTGGGATTATGTACAAAAAGAGATTAAAGTGCAAGCTTTCAAGTTAAAATTAAATTCATAAGGAAAGTCTACTTCTTATTTTTATTTCATGACGGTACTTACATTAAAAAAACACACCTCGTATTTAACCCATTGTTAATAATGTGCAGTGAGGTACTACCTGTAATCTGTTAGGTAATACCACATAAACGTCTAGTATCATCACTTAATCTTATTGTTGTGTATTGTAAGATCTTGATGCATATAGAATTCCAAATTAACCTCTTTGACGGCTGTAGATTCCTTGTTTCATAGTACACCAAAATACGTGAATAACACCCTTGAAACAAAAACACTAGAAACAGGCTTGCAACCCGAAGCCTAGGTTGTGTAAAATGAAATAAAATCTTTGGAAACAGAGGAAATAATGTGGTTTCTAGTTTAGTTATTTACAACGTATCACCAAGAACTCTCAGTTATGTCGATTAAAACATCATTAAACAAACTGCGAGTGCCCTTCTTTCGTCTGGTAGTTGGTTTGTGTCAACTGTAAACATCAGTGGTCATGTCAAGCTTCTCCCCGCACAGCGGCGATCACTTGCATTTCTGCTGAACACGAGCTATTCGGTATAATGCATTGTTTTGCGCCTCGAAGAATCTTGAAGTCTCATCCGTCCACAGAGACGTTACCTCTGCAGAAACAACTTCCATGTGACGTGCAGCATAAAAGGAAACACGCGCAACAAGACTGGCCGAGAGAAGCAGCCGGTAGGAGTATTAATTGGAGCGTGGTATCTGCGCCGCAGACATCTAGCTGCTCAGCTGGCTTCAGTTGTACGTGCTGCTGCGGGTATCGAAAATGATATACAATTATCTCGTGCGCGCTCATAAAAACGTTTAATCAGCTGAATCGTTCGCCTTCGGCTAATCAAGAAACGAATTTCCCTCTCGGAGTGTTGCAGCGGTAAAACATGTCAGGAGAGCCGTTGTTTATGGGTTGTGGTGTATAACTTTCGTCTTCAGCCCCTAAAGAATGGGGCCGTTTCACCATCTCCAACAATTAGTCCCCAGAATCCTATGTATTAATTTACAGTTCCAATTTAACGCATACAGCCGTAATCGTTGCTACATGCTTAATTCGATATCGTCGAGATGCGTATAAATCAAGAGAAATGTATGTTAATTCTGCTGAATAGCGTTTCGATAATGCATTGCCGCTCTGACTAATTTAACGGAAAAATATTATTAGTTCTATAATGACGTGTCAACGGTTGCCCTAAGGAATATACTTTAAGAAACTATCATATCTCATACCAAATTTTCGAACTAGTTGTCAGTGCTGGAGAAAAAAGGACAGGAACCTGAGATTCGCTTGGATCGTTCTGGTGTTAACTAAACGATGTCGTCAAGAAATGATATTTTAAGCTGTAATACAAAATGAACTTCTAGATCGGTGAACAGATACCAAGTTGTTGTATGAAAGAACTGAACTGAAAGCTTTTAATTATCTAATGTATATTAAAAAGTAATACTGAGTGACGTAGACAGTGTTGCTGGACAGCGAAAAAATTACTAGCTGACGGTTCGGCGTGTGCTGCATTACATTTATAAGGGAAACAGAGCACTAAAAGAGACGTACTCTTTACTCATTGTCGATAATTGTTCTATAGTCTAAAGGAAATACCCATACGTTCTGCAGCTATTGGGAGATTTTATTCCGTTAATACCAGTTTTTGTTGAACATAACTTTTAAAATAACGAACAGTGGAGCTGGTGAGGAATATATTGGGGCTGACGCAGTATGTTAGGTATGGGAAAGATAACATGGTCATCATAAATTACAATCATCAAATTCAGATGGCCGTGGTTTAAATCCACACCCAGTCTCCAGATTTACGTTTCCTGTCGTTCTCTTAACTTGTTGAAAGCAATTTTCGGGATGGTCCCTTGAGAAAGACACGGTTTCTTTCATCATCATCGTCTGTTTTGAGCTCTTGCTTTATCCCTAATGACTTCGTCATAGACGCGACGTTAAGCCATAACTTCCCTCCTTTCCTCATCAGTGCTGCTTCTACCTCAAGTAAGTCAGATTCTTCCTTAATTATCCTGTGACTGAAGTTGCTCCTAACGTTGACGTTTACAGGGCATTGTCTGGTGCCCTTGATGGAACGTAAACAACCTGGAAGAAACAATCAGATACTCACACGATGCGAAACGAAATATTTTCTGTAGTTCCCTTTGTATCATGTGTGCGCGAGCGAGCTTGCGTGCGCGTGCGTGCACGCGCGCGCGCGCGCGCGCGAGCGTGTGTGTGTATGTGTGTGTGTGTATGGTTAATTTCCTGACGACATCGACAGCACTAGTTTCGATTATTTGGACAAATACGATATTAGAAATCGACCGTGGTCAGTTCAATAAATCGTACTGGAATTTTCTTGAATGAAAAGAAAAAGAAGTAATCAAATAGTGGGCGCTTAAGTCGTTAGAGACTGGGCATAAGTTCGTATTGGTGAAAGATAACAGCTGTGTATTTTACATGGAAACCATCCTGGCGATTAAGTGATTTTATAGAAACCACGGAAAATCTATATCTGGATCGTCGGATGGGTATTTGACCAGACATTCTCCCCCCTGAATGCGATTCCAGTGTCAGAATCACTGCAACAGTTCGCCTGGTTTCTGGATGGATGTAACTCTGGTATTGTGGTGCCTCGCTCCTCCTGAAAGCAGATGAATCGTCTCTTCTCAAGTGAGACGATTAGAGATATGTCAGTGCTTGCCTTCTGCGGCGCGTCAGTAGTGATTTACTATTTGTAGTTCGTCTGTGAATCTGAAAAATATACAGACAGACAGACGGGAGTCCTTATACAGCAGTTAAGTCGATGAGACGCTACACATTTTAGGAAAATTAGAAACACTAAAGCCGTAAGCTGTCAATAGAAGATTTTTGCTTAATATTGGGCGATGTGCTTTGAAACTGAACGACTGAATGTTTAAGCGCTTCATATAATATTAATAAACAAAACTGCAATCAGTTACGGTTTTCAATGTGTTATGGAAATCCAATACATTTTATTTAAAAATGACTGAGGAAGATCGCTGCTTTTATGTAACGAAAACAGTGCTGTGTTCAGACCTAGAGCTATGATGAAATAACATATGATTTATTTGTTTTATTTCTCAAAATCTGACACCCTAAGAGTAAAATCGAGGTTCAAACTGGCTTAAAGGTGACACCACTTTGCTTATGCAGGCAGAAAACTGAAAATTAAGTTGTGTTAAAATCACGAATATTCTTTACAAATGTCGACCACAATAAAAAACGAGCAGCGTGACCAGGACGAATACAGATGTGAACGTTATTACCAGTTATTCATTATTTACGTGGAAGAAGAGACAGTGCTTATTGCAGCTAACGGAAGAGATCTGATTATGCTGCAGGAAGCACACTGACAGGAGTTGCCACTAACGTAAAAACAGAATATTTATGAGAAAATTAGGATGTGTTGAGGGGAGGACGAAAGTGTGTACTGTCAGCAAAGCGTGAGGCTGTGCACAAGAAATTAGGACGGTGTCGGTATAACGTAAGAATTATAATCCGGTGCAGAGCTTCAAATCATGTTGACGGGCAGTCGTAAAAGCTGTTTACACTGAACGGTGGAGCCGTGCAGTCTGCAGCTGCGACCAGAAACACGGCGGCGATGGCTTGCTCTGGGAATGACTTTTAGTGCTTCTGCACACGTCCCTACTTCTTCAAATGGGAGCAGAGACTGCTCATGGGAACCACAGTGCCACTCACTCTTGGCGTCCCTTTACCCTTTTAATGCGGCTATAGCCGCAATTTGCTTATCCTTCGAGCAGGAGATCCGATTTTTTTTTTTTTTTTTTGCATGAGTATACTCGTTGGATATACAGTACGCCACCTTTTACGATAAGCTATAATTTCTTTAGGTATCAGTTAAATATTTATATTTATACAATGCATGAAAATAGAAATCTTTTATAGTTCATTGTGACCCTCAGGCTATTCATACCTGTAATGTCTGACTTTCGAAGTTCTTTTACATTTATATGTTGACCTTTTTTCCTAACTACCGAAAATAAAACACCGAATAGTGCCATCATTTCACATCTACCCGTAAATTTACAATCTCATGTACGTTTGTGGTTTGTTCTAAGGTTGTCAACACATTATTTTGTATGGGTTACTACCATATCTATCTCCTGAGTTTCAAAAAGTTTGAAAAATTCGTCAGTTTCATTAGAAATATTGTCTGAAGAGCTTGTGAGACCGAGTGAAACTTTAAGAATATTGTTTTGCTTAGTTTTTTTTATTTTGGTGGCCGTCTTTTACTACATTTTGAAAGTTTATCTTTCCCTAAGAAAACGTCAATTTCTGAACTACTTTCTTCCTCACTACCAGTTTCATCTTCCTGTTTACAGTCAGAATATAAAGTGAAAATGGCACACACGTTCAAGAAACAAGTAGAACACGAAAGGGTGCGCTGTGTACGGGGCGCCCCAATACCAGTTTTCCTTGTAAAACAACGCGATACTTAGGGCTATCAGTCGATGAGGGAGGGTACAGGATAGGACGGGAGGAGGGGGAAGGAGGGTAACTTTGTACGTTCTTGAAATTCAGGTAGTTCACTGTTAAAGCATCTAGGATTTCTGACTCCACTGTCCTTATATGAATGTTGCCACATAGGAGTTTTAGCCACTAACTGCTCTTTCATTTTTTGACTGAAACGGACGGTATCATTTACTGAATTAACACTTGTATAACACTTCATTAAGCATTTACAGAAATTGTTCAGGCATCGTTTGCACCAATGTTCAACAGAAATGGAAAAAGAAGTGCGAGCTATAAACTTCAGATTCTCAAACCTACACTGGTCGGATTCCTTGCATCATACTCCTTCCATTCTTTACTGGAGCTTCTCGCACTAGTTCAGACCCTTCCTTACGTAATTTATATACTTCCGTAGGTATACAACTGTCTCTCCCTTTTTTTTCATTCAACATGCTATGAACTGTATAATACTTGGAAATTAACGTTTAATAGTCGCAAAAAAGTATGGTTAGGATAAGTTAAATAGTTTGAAAACTGCTGAGATGTGGCTGAGAGGATTAGTTGAACTATAGATGAGGGGGCATGTAAAACTGTGTTTCATCACAAAAAAGCACGTGAGGCAGCTATGTACCATATGTTTATTTATTCCCAAGAACTATCAACATACCCAGCTGGTACCTTTCTTTGTTACTTGACGGAATACCTTTTTAAGATTGGAACTCAGTTTCGTCGTACAGTAGTGTCACAATGAAAAGGTGACTCTCAGTTACTGGTGTTCACTTGTAGTTTCCTTTTCTCACGAGACGTTTAAAATACTCTAAATGTCGGGATTATTTTATAGCGGAGATCCATTCACATTTACTTGCTGAATATTCTAAACTCCGACCGAACGTGTTGTGACTCAAATCCTAAGAATATTTCCTTCAAAATGACGTCAAATATGTAATCAGCAAATCCATCCCTTGTTTCAGATACATAATTGCAAATGAACTACTCTTTTTGCTGATTGAAGCCCTTCCGCGTGATAAATTTCTCGCACACACTACAAAAAATTGTACCAGTTATTGAATGGAACCATGAAATCTACAATTTTTCAGTCCCATAAGAATGAGATGCGTGGGTAGATACAATAACAATTACAAGTCTGAAATAATCTTCTGATGTTGTTCTTTCGTTACTGAAGCATAATGTGCTTGTTAATCTGGCACAGAAAATAGCGTTTCGTAGAGCATATAACACTTGAAACTGATTTTAAAGCTATATCTTCGCGTGAGCAAATTTTAATTGCTATAACTATTATCTCAAGTTAATTGGATGGGAAATTGGATTTTACGATTAGAGGAGAAATCCAGATGTAAAATGAGAGAGAGCTGTCAAGCTACGGACGGTTGCTGTAGTCTTGTAACTATCAACACAGTGTCATGTTGTTGATGTACGGTAATAAAGTTTTTCCAATTATTTTCGACTCATTGTTCTACGGGCATCACATTTAGAATCAATATTTTTTTTCGTTTTATCTGTTTCTTTCTTTCCATCCAGATTTTTTTACTCGATCCATAACTCGTAAACTTTCAGTGAAAGTTGTACGTATCCGTGAAACAGATACGTGGTTGAATGTGTGAACGAGCGTTTCATTGAGATTTTATGCAGATTTTAGTGCGACCCATAGATGTGACATCTGTATCTCGTTATGTTCCGATGAAAGCAGAAAGACAAAGCATGTATTAGTCTTTATTATATTTCGTTCGTCTTCCCCTTCCCGTCCTCTCCCCTCTCCCCCACCCTCTTCTCCTCAACTTCCCTCTCCGTTCCCCTATACTCTACCTTATGTAGTGCCGTGTTCACCGGGATGTAAATTGCACGTTTTTGCAGCATGTTAACTCTTTGGATCTGGCACTAATGCCCCGAATTAGCAGAAATGGTAGACATTCTTCTTATTCGTATTCTGTTTCTCTTCTTCTTCTTCTTCTTCTTCTTCTTCACCTGCTTCAGCGTATGTCCAGCCTTTGGTGTTTTCCTTTAATGATCAACAGTCCCTGACATACGAGTTGCAAACTATTTCAGTTCTATAATTGCAACTTCATTTATAATAAGGAAGGAAATTTGTGTGCGCCGTCGATCTACGTATTGTGCAAATTTTTTTCAGCATGTATTCGTGTTTTATATGTCCGTGCGATGTTTCTGGTGTGGTGATAGGGACACGAGCTGGCGTGTGTACAACCATCGGAAAACGAGAGTCGGACGAGCCGTTGTGACCGACTTACGTTCTGAGTTATTTCCTTGTCTCGTAAGACATGAGCATCATTTATTTGAGCTCATATTTAGCACATATTTAGCAAGTAAAAATTATAATAGTCTTAATTTAGTCTTAGCATAGACTGTTAACGAAGATCCGAGCATAAGGAATAGGTTCTCAGATATTTGACTGGATCAAAGATTTTTTTTTCAGTAACGAGGAGTGTACATCCAAGACAATGGTAACGTTAGGAATGTCTCGTGTAAGTGCGATAGGACCGTTTCAGTTCTCCATGAAATCTGTTGGAGAGTGTGGATAGCAATGAGAGACTGTTTGCTGACGATTGTTGTCGTTGAGTGACTGCTGGAATGTTCAGGCTGGTGAAAGAAAGCTTGCTTTAAATTTGTATATACCGGTTGATCAAAAAGTCAGTGTAAATTTGAAAACTTAATAAATCACGGAATAATGTAGATAGAGAGCTAAAAATTGACACACATGCTTGGAATGACATGGGGTTTTATTAGAACCGAAAAAATACCCCATATTGCTAGAGGCGTGAAAGATCTCTTGCGCGTCGTTTGGTGATGATCGTGTGCTCAGCCGCCACTTTCGTCATGCTTGGCCTCCCAGGTCCCCAGACCTCAGTCCGTTCGATTATTGGCTTTGGGGTTACCTGAAGTCGCAAGTGTATCGTGATCGACCGACATCTCTAGGGATGCTGAAAGACAACATCCGACGCCAATGCCTCACCATAACTCCGGACATGCTTTACAGTGCTGTTCACAACATTATTCCTCGACTACAGCTGCTGTTGAGGAATGATGGCGGACATATTGAGCATTTCCTGTAAAGAACATCATCTTTGCTTTGTTTTACTTTGTTATGCTAATTATTGCTATTCTGATCAGATGAAGCGCCATCTGTAGGACATTTTTTGAACGTTTGTATTTTTTTGGTTCTAATAAAACCCCATGTCATTCCAAGCATGTGTGTCAATTTGTACCTCTCTATGTACATTATTCCGTGATTTGAAAGTTTTCAAATTTATACTTACTTTTTGATCTCTCGGTATATAAATTAATACGAAAGGATTGGAGAAACATTATACTGTTCGAAAACAGCATTAATGGTATGATGCTCGAGTCATTCGCGTCGATTAAATATCCAGGCATCACGTTTCGAAGTGAGTGGAATGGAACCAGCACATAAGATAATTTGTAGGAAAGGCGAATGACTGACTGCACTTTACTAGGAGATTTCTGAGACAACGTAGCACATGTTAAAGCAGACGGCAGTCACGGCGCTTCTGCGATAGTACTGCTGAAGTATTTTGGAACCTTACCAGGATGAATTTGAGGAAGACTTTGAAGCAATATAGTGGCACGCAGCTACATTTGCTGCCGGTCAGCCCGTTAACTACGAGAGTGTAACGTAAATGCTCCGTCAGCTCACACGGAGTCCTTGGAATGTGGGATACGATCTATCCCCGAAGCGCTAGTGACGAAGTTTAGGGAACCAGAATTTGGTAAAGACTGCAGAACGACTCTACTGTCTCTAAGTTTCATGCTGAGTAAGCATCGTAAGACAAGACTGAGGTTGATTAGATCTGGTGCAGGGGCACAGAAGCAATCATTTTCTCTTTGCTCTAGCTGTGAGTGTAATAGGGAATGGAATGATTAGCAATGTTACCAAGAACAGTGTAAAGTGTCATTCGGAATATGTACAGGGGTGGGCAAAAATGTGGAAACACAAAAACACAACACATTATCATACATAATACAGTGTAGAGAAACCGTTAGCATTCAAAAAAGCTTCCTGTCTTCTCGGAATGGATAACTATAGGTCGTGTATGGTTTTCAAGGGAAAATTGCATCATTCTTCCTGCAATATAGTGGCTAGTTGAGGTAGCGGTGATGGAAGTGGATTGCTATAACCCACCCACATATCGAAAGTGGACCACAAAGGCTCAAGAACACTGATACCTGGTGATGGTGGTGGCCAACGGAGATGCGACAGTACATTCTCATGCTCACAAAATCAGTACTGGACAATGTGAGCTGTGTGAACATGGGCTTTGTAGTCCTGGAACAAAGCATCGCAACTGGGAAACAAATATTGTACCGTGGGATGCACCTGACCAGCTAAAATGTTCAGATAATCCTTGACAGTAACGTAACTTCGCAGAGCAGCCATAGGGCCCATGGAATACCACGATATAGCTAACCAAATCTTCACAGAGCTCCCGCCATGTTTCATTCTTATGACGTAGACTCGGCCAGAGGTTGTAAACAGTGTGAAACAAGACTCATCCGACTAAATGGCTTTTTTCCATTGCTCCATAATCCAGGTTTTACGGCTTTGGCACCTCGTTTTCCTGTTTGGGGGATTTCCATCACTGTGAGTGGTTTTGGAAGTCCAAAAAACGATCAAATGTGTGTGAGATCTTATGGGACTTAACTGCTAAGGTCATCAGTCCCTAAGCTTACACACTACTTAACCTAAACTATCCTAAGGACAAACACACACACCCATGCCCGAGGGAGGACTCGAACCTCCACCGGGACCAGCCGCACAGTCCATGACTGTAGCGCCTAAGACCGATCGGCTAATCCCGCGCGACTTTGGAAGTCCAGCTCACCCTGCAATTGTCTGTTAAAGGAGCTCCCTTCGTGTTGTTTTGGTGCTGACAGGGCTCACGATTGCGAAATTAAGTTCTGCAGTGACTTTTGCAGATGCCGTCCCGTTATTTTCCTTGCAATCTCCTTCAATGACCGTCCGTCTAGACCGCTAAACACTTTCGTCCACGTTGAGACCTAGAGGATGATGTTTTTCCCTCTTTCTCTGCTTGCATTATAAATCTTCGATACGGCGCCTCTTGAAACACCAAACGTTTCGGTTACCTTGGTTACAGAAGCACTCACCACCCGAGCACCAACAATTTGCTCCCATCCGAATTCACTTAGCTCCGACATAACGCACTCACAGCTACACAAAATACTGTTCTGAGAACGACTGACAGTTGCAACGTATTGACGACATTAGACAGGTGTCACTCGTGGTCAAATATAACAGCGGAATCTGCAGGCTTAGCTACTATAAGCATTTATGTCCAAGAATGCATTTCTCGCAGTGTTCGCATATTTGTGTCCAGCCACTGGATCTCGATGCTGACTTCTCTTTTGTTTGGTTCTATTTGCAGACAATTAATTGGAAAGATAAATAGCTGTGCTGCTTAGGTCCAGCCTCTAAATCAACGATGGTGGGGAAATGGCACTCTACGTGCATACGCAAGAGGTGCGCTTTCGCTTCGCAGCGGCCAGTTGAGGCGCATGATACACGGAGCGATCCTCCCGGACGCGTTGTTACAAATCTGGGTCGTTTAAGAGCTCATTTGGCCGCGCTGGAAGTCGACTATCCATTGTCGTGTCCCCGTAATTGAGATGTACGGGAGGCAAAGTCATAAGAGCCGCGTGCTGTTATTTATGAGTCGTCCGTGACTCATTCCCGCCTGATGTATGGCGGCGAGCCGCAGCAGGTAAACACGAGGACAACGGTTCCAAATAAAAATATACAAAAAGGCGGTGCGCCGCCGCCGCCGCTCACCAAATATTTCTGTCGAAGCCGACGGCTTAGCCTGCGAGCGCTGCTCCGCACCAGCTCGACGGCTCAGCAGGCCGTAACTTTGGTCGCCGCAAAGGCGACGGGCCTTTACCCGAAATGCTCTCAGACCGTGGTGTTCAATGAAACGTGTTGAAGGCACGAACCGTCCCAGTTTTCTAATTACAGGCCTAAAATCCTATAACGCACCTTTCGAGGTTTGTTTTATTTAATTGTACACAATTTCACTATACTACTTATGATTTAATGAACTAATAAGATTAAAAAATTGTAATCAAAGCTATTAAAACTATCTATTAACATCGCCATGAACAGCTATATTGAAAAAAAAAATATTCATGCCAACGCAAAAATCAATATTTCGATTTTACAAATAACAGGCAGTGAGATGACAAATGTCATGGAATAGCAATATGGACATATGCAGATGGCGTTAGCATCGCGTATACAAGGTATAGAAGGGCACTGCATTGGCGGAGCTGTCATTCGTACTCAGGTGATTTATGTGAAAGGTTTCCGACGTGATTATAGCCACACGATGGGAATTAAAAGATTTTGAACGCGATATGGTAGTTCGAGCTAGATGCATGGGACATTCCCTTTCGGAAATCGTTGGGGAATTCAATATTCCAATATTCACGATGTCAATACGAGCAAGAGCAGCGGCGTTTGCCTAGGGTTGTCAGTGCTAACAGACAAGCAACACCACATGAATTAACGACAGAAATCAATGTGGAACGTTCGACGAACATATCGTTAAGACAACGAGGCGACATTTGGAGTTAATGGGCTATGACAGCAGACGACCGACGCGAGTGCCTTTGCTAACAGCAGGACATCGCCTGCAGTGCTTCTCTTGGTCTCGTGACCATATCGGTTGGACCCTAGACGACTGGAAAACCGTGACCTGGTCAGATGAGTCCCAATTTCAGTTGGTAAGAGCCGATTATAGTGTTGGACTGTGGCGCAAACCCCACGAAGCCATGGACCCAAGTTGTCAACAAGGTACTGTGCAAGCTGGTGGTGGCTCCGCTATCAAGAAAGTAATAAGTAAAGAAGGGAAAAATGAAGGGTGGAAGGGATACAGAGAAGGGTTATACAGAGGTTCGACACGATATTAGGAGGTCTTCCGTGAAATTTGTCACCTCAGAGTATTGTAACTGCAAGCAAACGATTTTATTAGGCAGATGTAAAGCACCAAAAGGAATGTAGCAGCCGTGCAAATTTCTGTTCATTGAATTAAAATACACTACCTGAAAACTGAGGAAACTGAAAAACATTGGAGATTAAGGGAATGGGACGTGGGAAAGCTGAAAGAACCAGAGACTGTTAAGAGCTTTCTCTGCTGCAGTATTGCTCTGCGTTATGGGATCCTTATCAGATAGAATTGACGGAGGATATCGAAAATGTCGAATGAACGGGAGTTTGTTTTGTACTGTCGCGGAATAGTTGGGAGAGTGTCACGGGTATGATACAGGAATTGGGGTGTCAGTCAAAACAAAGAAGTTTTTCGATGTGGCAACAACTTTTCTCCAACTTTCTCCTCCGAATGCGGAAATTTTTGCTGACGCCCATCTACACAAGGAGAAATGTTCATCGTAATATAATACGAGTAATCAGAGATCTCACGGACAGATTTAACTATTCCTTTCCCCTGCGTTGTTCGAGAGTGGAACGGCACAGAAATAGGGTGGAAATGGTTTCGATGAATCCTGTGCCAGACACTTAAGTGTGAATTGCAGAGTAGTCATGTAGAGCATTAGGCAAAGATTGTCTCAAACAGGCAAACAGGGAAAGATCTAAAGTAGAAGATGAGTAAGTAGCTTTTAGAGACTAAATAGTGAAGGCAGCAGACGATCAAATATGTATAATGATAAGGATTAGTAGAAATCCTTGGATAACACAGAGATATTGAATTTAATTGACTAAAGAAAGAAGTATAAAAATACAGCAAATGAAGCAGGCGAAAGGGAATAAAAATGTATAAAAAATGAGACTGACCGAAAGTGCGAAATGGCTAAGCAGGAGTGGCTACAGGATAACTGCAAGGCTGTAGAAGCACGCATAACAAGAGGAAAGACTGACGAAGCCCATAGAAAAATGGGAACTTTGGAGAAAAGAGGAACAGTTGTCCGAATATCAGAATTTCAGATGGCAAGTATTCAATAAGCAAAGAAGGGAAAACTGAAAGTTGGAAGGAATATATAGCAAAGGTGTGCAGAGGAAATGAACTTGAACGCAATGTAAAAAGGGAAGAGAAAAAAGATGAAGTTCGGGTGCGAGATACGATACTACGAGAAGAATTTAACAGACCGCTGAAAGACCTAAACCGAAACAAGGCCCCTGTAGCAGACGAAATGCTCTTAGAATTATTGAAATTCTAGGTAGAGCCACCCATGACAGAACTATTCAAGAAGAACGTAATAACTCTACATGCAAAGCAGGCAGGTACTGACAGTTGTGAATATTACGTGACTATCAGTTTAATAAGTGAAGCTTGCAAAATACTGACAGGAATTATTTACAGACGAATGGAACAAACTGGTAGAAGCCACCCTCGGCGTACATCAGTCTTTGGTTCTAGAGGAACGTTAGAACCAGCAAGGTATTACGTATCATACGACTTATCATCGAATATAGGTTACAGAAAGGCAGCTCTGCTTTTGTAGCATTTGTGGATTTAGAGAAAGATTTTGACAATGTCGTCTGGAATACGCTCTTTGAAATTCTGAAGGTAGCAGGGATAAAATACAGAAAATAAAAGATTATTTACCACTTGTACACATACACTATGTGATCAAAAGTATCTGGACACCCCCAAAAACATTCGTTTTTCATATTAGGTGCACTGTGCTGTCACCAAATATCAGGAACTCCCATATCGGCGACCTCAGTAGCCACTAGATATCGTGAGAGAGCAGAATAGGGCGCTCCGCGGAACTCACGGATTTCGAACGTGTTCAGGTGATTGGGTGTCACTTGTGTCATACGTATGTAAGCGAGATTTCCACACAGTGGATTCTGCAATAAAGCTTAGGTCTACTACATAAGTATGGATTATTGCAAGTTACAGAAAAAAATTAGAGCAATGCTTTATAAATTTTAGGAAATATTTGTACCTGAATTCTGAAAAATACAACTTGCGGGAATTTTCGAATGAAGATATGAGTCCAATTAAACTGTGCCTCAGAACATTCCTGAAGCATAGTCTTTATCCTGCAGTATTTCTTCATCTTCAAGCTTCCTCTTAGCGTTCCTTTTGCACTTCTTGCTTGTTTGGTAACTTGAAGAGCGAACCTTTCAGCTTCATGCACCCGTTGTCCGTCACACGCAAGCAGTTGATCTTCCATATTAGAGCCACATTTTATGCCTCAATTTACCCAGACTTCGATCTTTCTTATCACTTCATAATTGACACATATCACTGCATCGAGTTCACCAACTTTTAATGTATTTAGTCCTGCAAAAACATTCTTGGGTAATATTTCCCATATGCAATGGTTGAAACTTTCATTTGTATTCCAAGTACCCCCATGAAGACATTTATTAGGCAAAACAGGGTCAGACAGGTCTCTAAAAATTTGTTTTATTTTATTCTTAACAGTCTCAGGAAGAGAATGCTTATGATGGTATAGTTAACCACTTTCTTTTGCTTTATGGTAACCGCACCAAGAATCTGCTCCTTTAGGGCAAAGTCCGTGAGCAGGATGCTCATATGCGGACAACTTATGAAAGTAGGTGGCCCATACAGCTATCTTCATTGCTGTAACATCATTCAGAGCTGCAGTTCGTCTAACGGCCAGTCCAAAGTAAGTCTGAAGAAGGTCAATCTCAGTTTCCGTCAATCTGCCTCGGCCAGACTGAGATTTTCCATCAGATAGCAACTTTCCTTCCATTTCTCTTCGTAGCTTCCTCAATCTAGCACGCATTCTCTTTTGCACATGTCCACAACACTAAAGTTTTGTTACCAAGGTATCACCATAAACATTGAACTCATTAATTTTATTTAAAGCTTTAGAGTCCCCATCGCCTAGGTACTTCGTATATCTAACGTTATAAACGGTCACCGACCTCTGAAATATTTTAGAGCTCCATCACACTCTATACCTTCACCGTAACCGTCATAATTCTTAGAACACTGACGTTTAATATGTCCTTCAGTGTTACCATGGGAGGTGTGGCAGTACTTAGATAAGCACTCAACATAAACAGTTTTTTCATTCTCTAGAGAAGTAGCACTTACAACACCATTCAAGGAACAATGTCCTCGACGTTGCCATGTCCCACAAAGTGCAAAAGCTATGTTCCTGGTTCCACTAATATTTACAGTTTCTTGTACTGCACGTTACATAGATGCTTTAGACATAACCGTCAAGGCACCTAAAAGTATTTTTATCTACTTGCTGAACCTACTGGGAAGATGAGGAAGATCCATCAAACCACAAAACGTTTGAGCAGCCTTTTTTCCTTTTCCTACTGCACGCGTTGCATACATTAACTTCAAATTCACATCATATGAATTATGTACAATGTTCGAAGTCATTTGTGAGGTAGATTTATTGCAGCATCTACGGAAAATAACTAATTTTGACGCTAAACCCTTCCTTCTACTCTGTTGTTCAGTTATTTCCAGACAGCCTACGCCATCACATTGTTTACGTTTCACCACTTCCTTTATCAAAGAAGATAGGATTCCCACATCAACAACAACAAATCCAATACAACGTCACTGTTAAGGTAAAAATTTGTGTCACCAGGAGGCGTGCCACGTGGGAGTTTCTTCCCTGAAGAAGTGATACAAAGGTTACTTTCAATAGTGTGGCTTGCTTTGTTTGTGAACTGAAATGGCTCTGAGAACTATGCGACTTAACTTCTGTGGTCATCAGTCGCCTAGAACTTAGAACTAATTAAACCTAACTAACCTAAGGACATCACACACATCCATGCCCGAGGCAGGATTCGAACCTGCGACCGTAGCAGTCGCGCGGTTCCGGACTGCGCGCCTAGAACCGCTAGACCACCGCGGCCGGCTTTGTGAACTGATTACTACGGAATTTCCTTTTGTTGAATTTTCTGATGCGTGGCATAGTTCGTATTTATTGCGCACTAAAGGATATGTACTTCCACAAATATATGTAGCGCTTTGGCAACAAACTTTCAGTAACACGTGAACAAACTGCCTCAGAGAAACAAAACTAAACACTAGGAAGGATAATCATTTACAGACACTAGAAACCTACACTGTTACCAACATATAGAATGTATCGTACGTATAATCGCGTTAAGCAGACAGTTCACAGTTCTTTACGAAATAATACTCGTTTCTGTAACAGAAATAAAGGGGGCGTGGCGGCATACATGAACTTAACTTTAAAATTTGGTACATGTAGGTTTTTTTTGCATTTGAAACACTATAAAGTATACATCAATGGAATCAGGAAAGACTATAGAATTTAATAAAGTCATAAAAAATTTCGATTTTTCCACCATTTATAAGTAGCCTGTATCCTTAAACCAATCTACAGAATATTGTAGAATAAACGAACATTCGTCAAAGATAACATTGTTGGTAAAAAGAGTGACAGTCATAAATTAAATTTTGTGCGTGTAAGAGTAAAACATATCAAGTTCTGAGTCAGCGAATACACGGTGTTTACGAAGCATGTGGCTGCTTACTATGTGGGTGTTGTGTGATGTCCTTACGTCAGTTAGGTTTACGTAATTCTAAGTTCTAGGGGACTGATGACCATAGATGTTAAATCCCATAGTGCTCAGAGCCATTTGAACCATTTTGCTTACTATGGGTGGCATATGTTGGAATGACAGGCAGAGAAGACTTAGAATAATATTTCCTTTGAGAATATTGTGTAAATTGATTTAGAAATCTTGCAAGCTCTACACCTTGTGTATGGCTGTAGGGTAGTCAGCCGAAATATCAGAACAAGAATTAATTATGTGCCCAATGCACGCCCTAAAGATGATGGAATAAATGCCCATATTATTCAGGGGGCCTGTTATAAGTACCTTAATGTTTTAGAATATTTCATGGAAGAACCAGTGGGTACGTTAACTGTAACGTGACAGAAACTGAAAGAGCCTCCGCAGTGGCTCGTTTGCTCGATGGGCGGTTGACTGGACTCGATCAGTCTGTTTATATAAGTGGTACATGACCATCCAGTAATTACTGAAATCTGCTTATAGATTCAAGTAGCTATGTTTGTCGGCACATTCGCACTGTAATCTTCGTGCACAGTTCCATCTGTATTGCCTTTTCTCATAGAATGATATCACTGTACCCTTCTAACGGCAAAAAAAGAAGTAGGTAGTAGACGTACAAAGGGCAAGCAAGCACGAGAAAGGCGCATTGTCCTCAGGTGTGCAGTGAACTAATTACAGGAGCAGACTCCAGCAGCTTCCCTTCTTTGCTATCTATTGTAACGTCTGCGCTCTGTGATCTAATTAAATTCCTTCCTGGAACAACGCATCCCGTCCGTTCCCACGAACTACTCTTCGATCGGAATCCCATTTGAAGAAACGGGAAATGAGCGCGACTGAGGCCTGCGCGCCTAGCGGAGCCGTCCTAAGCGTCCACAGCGAGCGGCCTGAACTTATTGCAGCGTTGCTATAATCAGCGGAAATATGTGCGATAGTGGGTAATGGAGGAGAGCCCGTGGGTACCGCACGGCTGCGCGATCGCGTTTACACACGCTGGCTTTAATTAAACACATAATGAACGCAATCAGGGCCCTGTATCGAAAAGAACGCAAGAACGGGATGGCATAAATACCTCGTGGCGCAGCCGATGGCACCCGCAGATGTCCGCCTTATCTGACGCTTTAGGCCTACACAAATGTCTTCAACACACAGAATATCTGCAGGTACGAAAGATTATTCATTAAAGAAATCATTCACTTTAATAACTGCTTACAGAAAAATGTACGTAAATGGGTAGGAGAAAATCTGAGTAATTAATTGATTAAGAAATGAGGTTAATGAACTAAGTTGAGAGAAGGGGCGATTGAACGAGAGCAGGGTGTAATCAGGATCGCGAGGTTATTGACAACCAACTAATTTTCTGAAATAAATGAAATTACGGGCACGAAAGTTTGATTTTGGGACCACTGGTTAGCTGTTAATGACGGTATTGTAGCGCTTTGTGAACGCTTGCCGCTGACCGACGTAGAGACGAGATATACTGATTCCGATTCGTTACGAAAAATGTATTTCATTGGTCTAGGACGCACGTTGTTTTGAAGTAGGCAGAGAGCTCTTGCGAGGATGTCCATGTGCCTTATTTTCGGGACAGGGGTCGTCATTATCACCACTGTAGCAACTTTTGAAGGTTGGGAGCGGGGGTAGAGGCGCAGTGTTAAGACACTGTACTTGTATTCGGAGGGACATGGGTTAAGACCTCATCTGTCCATACGGATTTTGGTATCTGTGATTTCAGTATATCGCATAAGGCGAATGCCTGGGTGGTTCCTTTGACACGACCGATCAGATTCCCTATTGTTCCACAATACGAGGTTGTTTTTCTATAATGACCTCGTCGTCATCGGGACGTTAGCCTCCAACCTTCCTTTCTTGATGGATGGAAAGGTACACTTCAACATATGAACTGGACACTGGATCAGCTGGAGAAGTGCGATTAGGGACGTTGGAAGTTGTCGTGCTAAAAGAGCCATCCCAGCATCCACTCGAAAATGGTCAGAAAACTAAGTAAAGCCTAAATCAGCGTGTCTGTACAGGATGTTGGCCACAACCCTTCCGAATACGAGTCTATTATGTCAGCCACAGCAGCAACCCTCTTCGTGTGCGCTGTAGCGACGTCAGTATTACTTGAAAAATGCCAGTTCAAATGGAAACTTCCAGCTGGACCTTTCGATTTTACTCACTGTCTCACCACTTGCTTTTTCGATATATATACATTTCTCCTTGTAATTTATCTACAGAAATTTTGTATTACCTGTAGCTGAATTAATGTCAGCTTGTTTTCAATCTTATCCCACTGATGGACCCGAGATACTGGTTGTACAGTCAATATTTATATTTACTTAGCAAATAGCTCATAATAAATCAAACAGCTTAACTGAAATACCCATTACAATTTCCAAAAGAAGAGAAAAGACTTCTTGTATAATCTAACTCTTTCTTTATGAAATGCGAACTTCACAATACTTTACAACCTTCGTACGCTGATGACATCTGATACTAATAACTAATTAATGAAGCACCGAATAAAGGATTTCCTCAGATCCAGAGAGTAAACGATTGTCTGCGGGGTTAATATATTGCGGTTCATACATATCTATGTTACTAAGAAAGAGCATTATCAAGCTAGCAGAAAGGCGAAAATAAAATAACAAAACACATAAAAAAGATATCCATACTAGTCAAATAGTGCTGTAACGTATGTCGATGACAAATGCCCGATATGCTACGAGTTTGCTTCCTCTTAGAAGAGCAAATAAAGAGTCCATCGATCGGGAATTTCTGAACTAAACGAGACTGATTATTTTCTAGAGATAATCTGTCTTCGCTAGTAAATTACTTTTGAGTGCCGCTGACCGACAGTCTTGCTCTGAACCTCCTCGGCAGACAGAACTCGCTCTAAAAAAATACTCAAGGAAGACATCTTTGCACTAAAATAAGCGCCCTATTAGATACCTCTTCTATAGCAGGGGCGTACCGAGTTTCCGTGCGTAGAAAACGCAGTGTGACGACTTTCGGGTAATTCTTAACTCCGAATGAAATGATAAATGCCAGAGTCTATCGACTGATCTTGAAAACGGCGTTTCTACACTATGGATTCAGGCTGTTGTACGGAGAACTTCATTGATCTCCCAAAGATCTGGTAATTCTAAAGAGGAGCTATCCACAAAAATATTAAACCATGTAAAAAAAGAAAACATGAAATTCTTAGCTTATCAACAGGAGCAACTATTTTCCTTGGTTACTTGTATATTACTTGATTAACACGTAAAATAAATCGGTACTACTGACACTCAGTATATAATATTTACTGCGCAGTACTAAAATTCATGCTGCTTACATTTTCTACGTTATCTTCTTCCTTTACAATGAACTTTGGTAGAACCCCATTAGTTATTTTACTACTGAGCAGCGAAATACATACGGATCACTTTCTCCACTTTTCTGCCACTTAAATAGATCCAAGTGAGATACATCGGTAACGTACGCGATATTTTTCGGCACACTGAAACCCAATTTCGGTAGCTTGTGACTAATGCACAAGGCGGGACATCAGCGTGTGATACCAGGTGAAATCACAGTACTCCACAATTGATCTCAATATATGACTGTACCGCGGTCTTCTCAGTGACATACAAACTGTTTGCCGGCCGCTGTAGCCGAGCGGTTCTAGGCGCTTCAGTCCGCAACCGCGCTGCTGCAACGGTCGCAGGTTCGAATCCTGCCTCGGGCATGGATGTGTGTGATGTCCTTAGGTTAGTTAGGTTTAAGTAGTTCTAAGTCTAGGGGACTGATGACCTCAGATGCTAAGTCCCATAGTGCTTAGAGCCATTTGAACCATTTGAACAAACTGTTTAATGTTTTATCTCAAACACTAATACCACAACAGACATGTTCGAGCGTCGCTTTTACTACGAGAGACTGGTTTTTGGAGTTTCGCTCGTCTCACAGTTCTATTCCCAGACGTCTGGTTTCTGACTCCAAACGTAAGTGAATCTGGGTGGTTATAATTAAAGTTCAGCTTTTCACAGAGGTTCAGTGTGTCCTGTAATTATCATATGGCAGTGAGACTTGGTAGATATTTTAATGTGTTAATGCGGAACCGATTAAGCTGAAAATAAAAAAACAGTTCCAATTTTGGCCGCCAGGTGCAATTCCGGTACTGTGAATGCAGAAAAGACGTATAAAAATGTTTCCATATGCAATGGATTAGCATTGGAACGTGGGCAGAAAAGGTCAAATAAGTGAGAAAGCCATAATGTTGCTTTTATTATTAACCGCCCCCTAATCAGGCTTCGACGAGATGCTGTACAGCGCCAGAATTGCACCCGATGGCCAAAATTTGAACTATTTTTTTCAGCGTAAATCGTTTCCACATTATCGCATTAGGCCTCATATCAAGTTTCGCAGCTATATGATAATTACACCCTACACTGGACCTCGATGAGTACGTGAACTTTAATTATAACCACCCAATACAACAAAAGCGGTCCAATAGGTGATGATGAAATGCAAAGCGAGTATGAGATTGCGATTTTTCGGCGAACTGATCTCGACTCATCTTAAAAATACTTTAGTAAAGACAAGCAACTTAAAATAAAAACTTCCTCCCCTGTAGTCACCGCTTATATGCATATCGTATACCGCTTCATCGACACACCTGTCGATTCACCAGAAAAAATGGCTCTGAGTACTATGCGACTTAACTTCTGAGGTCATCAGTCGCCTAGAACTTAGAACTAATTAAACCTAACTAACCTAAGGACATCACACACATCCACGCCCGAGGCAGGATTCGAATCTGCGACCGTAGCGGTCACGCGGTTCCAGACTGAAGCGCCTAGAACCGCACGGCCACACTGGCCGCCGATTCACCAGAACAGTGACATGAAAATGCTGAATATAGGTGTTTATTAAATGGGTGCTTGCTCTGCTTCTCTTTTTTTCACCGTTGCACTTGTCCTATTGTTTGGCAGTTAAGTTATTATTGGATGCTGTCAACGCATTATGCAGAAAGTCTTCTCCCTCCGTTTGTTCTTTATGAAGCAGTTTCTGTACCTATGACTTGTCAATAGAAATAAGAATAATTGGAGCTTTTATGAGATTACTTTGTATTTAACGGTGATTCTTGAAGTCCTTACCTCAGATGGGTGATAAGAATCTCTTGACATTCTTTGCTTGGCACACCAAGGTCTCTTCGCTGGACGATAGCATGAAGTAAAGACTTTCTACAAAATACGTTAAATCTTCTTGGCATAGGTACTTCCATTAGTATGGCATTATAGTAGAAATACGGATTTCAGGTGCTTTTCCACATCCCTGTTGATAAATGGGGAACTGGCATCCAGTTTCTATTTGGAAATGCAGAAGTTAGAATAAATATAGGTAGATTGTGTGCGTCTTTCTGGATTCCCGTATAAGCAGGCTTTCGGTAGAATCAACCTGTAGCGAACAATACACAAGCGATCCGGAAAATTCATGCGCACCAAGTGTAAAGGTATTAACAAAACGAAACGAACTATTGTTTGAACTAAACATCCACATAATTTTGTAATCATTTAACAAAAATGTTCACATCACAGAATAAATAAAATGGAAACCCACTGATGATGGCACAGTGGTGCTGAAACATGTTTGGGTACTGAAAAAAAAACGGTGTTTTGCATAACTGGCGGATCTCATATCCTACAGTTTTAACTGCAGAGATGGTCAACACAAGGAGCTGCAAATCCAAATGACGAAAATCAAGCCACTTTGCAGCGATTAAGCAGAGCCCCATGACAGACGTGCCACTGTGAGATTTGGTAGGCCTCTGCATGCTGGAAGTGACTAAACTTCAATCCATGAGGTTCTAGAAAGACGGACTACAGAATTAAATGTACCATGAATCCTGTAGTAAAAGTCAGAAAAGAAACATGTCATCAGTCTCGATGTCTTATGTAGCTAACAGTGCGAACTACCTAACGAAAACAGTGCAGTCCATTGTAATTTTTACGAGCGCATTTTATTGAGTAGGATCGGCAATCCTAACAAGGGAACAGGGAGCGAGGCTCATATCAAATCGCAGGACGTTATTTATGACTCATTCAGTCGGTAGCTGTGAGAAACATTTTGGATCAACTCTCTGAATTACTTTTTGGGTTCGCATGCAGTGATGTGTCCGGCATGAATTATTTTCCAACAGCCTTTCGATCAGCGAATACAATAGGTGGCTGCATTCCGCTGCGTATATGATGATATTACCTCAGCAGCCGACATGGAAATCAATTCCAGCAAGCGATCACAACCTTGGGAGCGCGCTGCACACAGCTTTCCTCGCGCTTTGTTCTTGCAGAGCCAACTCCAACCTGCCTCGACGAAAAATCATTTCTCATTCTGACTTGCTGTGTTTTCTGGTTCGCAAGGTTTCCCACTGTGTAAGCTTATTCTGGAGCCTAGAACGACAGTCATATGCGAACTGAATGCAGTATCGCGTCCATTTATCGAAAGTTAACAGGAATTGTTTTAATATCACTGCGGAAGCTGACAGCTAACACATGGAAAGCTCACCCACGCACCGTGAGATCTAGTGGGTTAGCGCTGTGTTACTTCAGTGATGAATATGGATGTTCGACATGGTACAAGTCCAACCATACCAGAAACATAGATGTGGCGCTTAAAGACTCCTGTTGAATTATCACGGTTGTTTAAGACCTACAACCGTAGATAAACTTCACTGTCTTGCAGGCATAGCCCCTCCTGAAATTAGATGCGTGGTAATTGCTAGAAACGAGAAAAGCAAAATTATGACTACGGAAACCACCCTTTATATGGCCGTCGGCAAGGACATCCTCGGCTGTCATCGAAAAAATAGCTTCTTGGTTGCTATTTGAGTTCTTACAGTAACACCACAGCAAGCAAGGATCTCAAAGTGGCGGAAGAAATGTCAACATTCGGAGAAATTGATGATTCCGAAGGAAGATCTCCCTCCTGGTTATTCAGAGAAGTGAACAACATGGAAACTCTCAACGTGGTACGCTCTAGTACTACGAGATGCAAGACCAAGCTGCAGAAGTTTGGCCTTCCTGTGGAGTCCGTTTCTTGCACGTGTGGTGCTGTACAGACTAAACCCATCTACTACAGTGTTTTTCATCTCCAGCCGCATACACCATGAGAGATCTGATAAGGTCGACACGGAATCCACTCGACGTGAACAATTTCTTGTCAACCAGTGTATAACTGATGTCAAGGACCGATTTCCTTTCGTTCATTATATACTTTGGGCTATCTAACCTCGTTATTATAGCACTTGACCTCCTGTGACCGTTATTGGATAAACGCGGCGGCGTTACAGTAAACCAGTACACTGGTGACCGAAGGGAATGCGTCGCACAGTAAATGATTTCAAGTCAGTTGTGCATATACTGCCTCGCTAAGCCACGTTAAGCCGAACGGAGCGCCCCACTTCCCAGTTCAACAGTATAATGATTGACTAAGACTTCTAACACGATGATAAAAATAAACATTACTGGTGAGCGAATTACACGATTTCATATATTCATATCATCCACTGTACCTGTTAGCTAAATGAAGCGTACGTAGATTTATTGAAAGTAATTAACGTTGTTACTTTGAACTGTTCTCCACTCAGCCATAAAATAAATATAAACTTTCACCACAAAAATTTTGAAAGCTATGCCAGAGTTTTCTGTTACATGGGAAAAAAGCAGGTTGCATGCCTAAGTAGGAATCTCCCTTCGTATCGCGAGACATAGGCACCGCATTTTAGATCTATTAGCGTCATAGCGAGAGGCGCCATAATTTTTGGCGGATGACGCTAACCTCTTCGATGGAGACTATCACAGGTATCGCGGACAGGTATGTCAACTTTTTTTAAATGTACACATCGAAACGGTTGACGGTGTTGCGGAGCATGTTTTCTTGTACTCTGTGTTTCGTGGTCTCGTCTGATCTTATCGGCGTACACCAAAAGGGATTATTTTGGCTTCCAGTCTGTTATAGCTGGCTGTGGGCCCGCTACCCGGTCGTTATGCCGTTCGATATGCTTATACACAGCAGCGTTTAGCAGGCCGATGGCGTTTTTCTCGTCCACGCAGACGTCTAAAGACCGCAACGACAACGCTCCGCTCAATTCCTTTTATATAAGAATGCCCGTTATAGTATGTATTACTAATTATTTCCAGCACTTCTTCGTGTATAGCCGTTAAAATTATTGCTAATCGCTGATGATGTCGTTTTTCTGAGACGTTGGGGATGCTTCTTGCTGTAGTGGATGGAGGTTCTGTGGAAAGTGAGCATGCTCCCGTATTAAGCATTAAAATACTGTCATTTATTAAACACCGAGGAAACCATAGTAGTGCGCCCTGACCCTGCGTGTTTGCTCACAGTATCGTCTTGTTTGTGAACGTAGACGCAAAGTCTTCACCAGAGTACCTGATTTTCCAACTAGTGTCCAGGGTTACCCTAAATGACAGACGCTGTACGATGAATTGTCACAATGCGATCCCGTTCCATTGGCGATATTTTTTCGAACAGAAACTTAACATTCTTTCATGGAATTGGTCATAATATTACGTGTTCTATGACTTTTCGAATGCTTCCGTTATAGCTGTAAAGGTAAGTGTGAACTCGCAACAGCGCAAAGCCATATGTTTGCGTCTGCTAACATTTTCGGAGCCTTTCATGAAACCTCAAGAAAATTCTAAGTCAATTTTTGGTTTGCAGATATTATTGCATCAAAGCATGGTGAACATTTCGATTTATTGGGTGAATGTTAAACCACGAGCTCACAGATCATACGTGTTGAACATAATAAAAAATTTTCAGTGAACACAAACACTCATTCATCTTTCCGGTGAAAGCAAAAACGCCAGAAAACGTGATTAATTTGATCCTAGACTCGTGATGTTTAAATATAATTGCAACTCCTAGTGATACGGTTGTTACTCAATGCTTTTCAACCGTTTAGTCGGAGGTATATTAGCGGTGATTCGGAAAAGCTTCTATATTTAGAAACTAGCCCACGTGGCTCTTGCAGTGAACTGTGCTACTTTGTGTTAACGTTATTAATATATATCATCAGCGCTCTTTTCCTGCAATGGTACTACCATACATAACTCTTCTTCAAACTCAACCACGGCCTTCGCATCTAGTTATTTGACCTCCTATGGTTTTCTGCGTCTTACAATTCTTGACACAAAAGTTGTATATTGACAGTACTACCCCCCACCGTATTACTACACACCCAACCTCATAACACCGTACCTTTCCCAACACCCACAGAGAATTCTCACACACCATCATTATTCTTGGAAAGTAGGATAGGTCACAAATCTTTTTTCTTCAAACTGCCCACCAAGCATATTTTAGTGGCAGCTGCATACATCCATCAACGCATGCCTGAGGAAGTTATACATCTATAGAACTTATTAATGTTTACTGCCAGGTATTTTCTTACAAAAAGAAGAAAAATTACGTGGTGCACGATCAAGGGTAAAACGTGGGTGATCTTTGAAGCCTACTACACCTACAGGAATAGTGAAGATTTATATTCAACGTATTAGTTTAACGTGCTCAAGGAAATGACAGTTAGGTCAGTGCCATGGGATTGAGCATCGCTATGTTTAAACCGCTGGGTTCGCATTCGGAATGACCCGAGGTCATACCCATCTTCCAGCCAATCATATTTAGAAACTACTTATAAGCAGCAAATATGCAATAAAACGGGAGCGACTGGTTACAGCTATTAATTTAATCCAAAAAATACATTTTTGTTTTGTCAGAAAGTTTCATAAGATGACACAGCTACAGAGTGAAAGATTCACCTTTAATATATTAGGTAAGGTTGTAGTGGCTGGAAACCACTATATATTTTTCCCTGTAGACCTACATGTCAAAATGATAAAAGAAGTTGGAGTAACAATACTAGTAGTTACATTTTGAGTACTTACTCAACATTTCCCTTTTCAGCACTGAAACACCAAGTGCGTTTGTGGCGAGTGGACAGTAGGATATGAGCAAAAATTTCACGAATTTGGCTCACAATATTGAAACACGAGTTACGAGCTTTTCCACTATCTCAGCACACCAGATTGTTCCCTGAGAAGGTGTGATATCACGTGGTCTTGATGGATAACCAACAGCTCGTCTCTCACCAGTCCACTTCTCACTCCAAGACTCTGAGAAGCCATTAATGACTTATATGCCCATCTTCAGCATTCAAAAAAATGAAAAAATAAATATAATTTCTTTAATTTTCTTCTTTTGACATCTTTGCTATCATGTAGCATATCCTTTATTTTACTGCTTCCTCGATTTATTTAATGTTTTAGTCACTTAAGTAATTATGTTAAAATATCGAGCATTTTCATTGTTAACTAGTAAGTAAATGGTAACTAAAAATAGTCACTGTAATGTGCTATACTCTAGTCAAGCAGATGATAGGTTTGAAGCACGGTAGAGAAATAAATTCAAAACCCAATTCGTCTATAATGATTTAGCCATCGAATGGACATTATTCCATAATCTTACTTCCTTGCTGCTGTATTCAAACAGGGGGCGAATCTGTTACATTAATTACCTTCAGTGACTCGATTGTCAATATGCCTGTCTCTTAGGCGCTGGTAAATTCCAACAAGTTCAGAAACTAGTGGAATAACTTTGCATTTCTGTCCCGTAGTTCTTATTTTTAGTAGTGACCAGATGAGAGGAAACGCAGTTGCAAGCGAAAAATTCGAATAACTGTAATAACTTATCCATCTAAAGAACAAGACGTGAACTGCTTCATACTCTACAAATATAGCATATCAAACAAAACTGTATCATTCTAGATTCCCTTGAAAATGCCTTAAAGTAAGAGGCGAAACGTGTCTGGAACAAATGAAATACACTGCAACAAGAAAACGGCGGTTTTTATTTACAAAACGAATATGAGTAGTTTGTTTTTATGTATGCTGTTGTCCACAAAATAGATTTTTTCGCAGGCTGTAAATAAGTATGACGAAGTGGGGATATCCTTTTCGAGTTATGGTGTCGCAGTAAAAAATCTTTCCTTCTAAGTTTGTTCTGTGCGAAAGATTTCAAAAATGGTTCAAATGGCTCTGAGCACTATGGGACTTAACTTCTAAGGTCATCAGTCCCCTAGAACTTAGAACTACTTAAACCTAACTAACCTAAGGACATCACACACATCCATGCCCGAGGCAGGATTCGAACCTGCGACCGTAGCGGTCGCGCGGTTCCACACTGTAACGCCTAGAACCGCCCGGCCACTTCGGCAGGCACGAAAGATTTGTTAAAGTAGCTGTCTCGACGGCAGATTTGATATAAGATACCGCTGACGGATCGCAGTGGAGGTTCCTGAATTGTGAGGTATCAAAGGCGGGAATTCCTGATCAGCGAGCAGTTATGTGTGGTCATTACGGCAGTGGAAAGAATGCGTGGAACAGAAAGGGTATTCAGCTCACACTCATTTCTCGTCTCCTCCGTGGGTAGGCAGTGGAAGAAAAACACGGACCGACCCACTCCACAAAATCACAATCAGGCTGGAAAGACCGCGAGAGAATGATGTCCAGAGGTGCCCGATTATCATACGCACAAAGACAAGTTGCTCATTGACATGTATTCCCACGGTGGCTGGCCGCTGATGACCACTTGGTGCCTACAGATTGTTCGTTGCTGCGCGGACGCCAACACTGGCGCAGCTAAATGTATACAATTATGCACTTTTATAAGCATGCGCCTGTGTCGGCGCGCCTATTTCCCTCTTCTTCTCAATCCACACTACAATTACAATTGATATGGGCCCAAATCAATCCAATTTGATGTTTTCTTGTATATCATTTGGTTTAACCATGTGATCACATTAAGAGCGTTCGCAGTAAGGGAACAAGCGTGCACTTATTCTTCGGATTCCACTTTTAATTGAATCTGTTGTTGATTATGTAAAACGCTTCTGTGTTGCGCGGGTCCAAGCAATCGCGGTGCGTCTGCTGGCAGCCTCTAACAGTTTGCGGACTAACTCTCTAAAATGCTCTAACGTATACCGGTTATTTGTTCGTTGATTGAGCGTCATCGATATAGACAATTGATGCTCCTTATTTCAACAGATTAGGTTTTATTACAATCCGAAAAATGTGACTATAAACTTAAAGTTTCTGTCATAATGTTCAATGTCGTTGAACGAAGGCAAATAATTGAAACTGCATGCTGAACAATAATTCAAATTCGGATCTTTCAATTCACGTAACTTCGTCTTTGTTATTACAATTGTAGGAAAATTTTTAGGAGCATGGTAGGCTCTTGAGATGGACACTTAATGTAGATAAATTTAAGATGTAGTCGCACAGAAGTTCGTTGATACCAAAGCAAAGAAACAAGCTACATGAAGCTAAAGTGACTAACCAAACGATTTCAGTTGATGTCTGTTCGTTTCTTGCAGCGTACGCTTCTTATATCTGACGTTAAGTGTCACATATGAACTGAGTAACAACTTTTCAGTCTCATTGTTCAAGTTGCTTTCATGGAATCTATCTCAGCGGTAGGAATAAATTACCTCAGCGTATTGGAAAATTTACTCAATTTTTTACTTCTAGAAGACAGTTGCTAATGCATTATCTATTATATAAACTGTAATTCTACCCCTAAATTTGTCGGCTGTCTACAGCCCGCTTAATATTCTTCACTCTCGTACGAAACAGTCAGTTTTCCTCATCCTTGAGATTCACTGTCATTGTCATTTCTAGTTTATCATTTTATACAACTTCCGTAATGCTCCTTTGTCTTGAATGTTCTCAAGTTCTTTTATTTCTATTTTCTTCTTTCTTTCTTTTTTTGTTTGGGTTATCAACGGCCCACGCGCCAATTTCAAAGTTTCCTCCTTTGTTCTTCTTTCTTCTTCCGTCAGTATTCTTTTACCTTCTCACTATGTATCCTTTTTCTCACCTCAGACAATTTTGACCCTGTCGTCTTCTCCCTCATGCTTTGCAAACTTGCCTTTATTAACACTTTCTTTGTAAAAATCGGACGGCCGCGGTGGCCAAGTGGTTCTAGGCGCTTCAGTCCGGAACCTCGTGACTGCTACGGTCGCAGGTTCGAATCCTGCCTCGGGCATGAATGTGTGTGATGTCCTTAGGTTAGTTAAGTTTAAGTAGTTCTAAGTTCTAGGGGTCTGATGACCTCAGATGTTAAGTCCCATAGTGCTCAGAGCCATTTTGTAAAAATCTCTCTTTCCATTGCATCTCTTTCATCTGTGTTGTTTCTTTTCAAATCCTTCCTAACTTCTTGAATCCAGGCAATTGTTGACCTTTTGTCCCAAAGATATTCAAAGATCTGTTTGTTTAACCTGTTGTCGTTCATTCTGTATAAATGTTCAAAAAGCAGCAGTCACCTTTCCATAACGTTTCAGTTATGTTTTCTGTGTTGCGTTGCACTTCTTCATTACTTCTTAATTTCCATACTTCTGTATTTATGAGAGGACCAAGTATTTTTCGGCTGATTATCCTATGTTCTTCAAGTCTGTGTAATTTGTAATTCAGTACTAAACATAAATTTGCATAAAGACGTACTGGTTTTACTACTGTGTTGTAGTGCTGTATTTCCAAATTCTTAGACAGAGAAAATGGCTCTGAGCACTATGGGACTTAACATCTGTGGTCATCAGTCCCCTAGAACTTAGAACTACTTAAACCTAACTAACCTAAGGACATTACACACATCCATGCCCGAGGCAAGATTCGAACCTGCGACTGTAGCGGTCACGCGGTTCAAGACTAAAGCGCCTAGAACCGCACGGCCACACAGGCCGGCTTTAGACAGAGATCTGCTGTTCCTGGTTATCCAATACTCTCTCCATTTTACGTACTTTTTCTTGTACAGCGAATTTTTCTAAGACATTTTCTTGAATCATTTCTCCCTCGTATTTAAATTTATTAACCCTCTTTATCCGTCCAATATCTGTTACTAGGATTTCTGGAGAATTTTTTATGGTTGTTACAAATTTTTTTCTTTTTCCAGAAATTCTTAAACCTGTTTTGTTGGTTATTTCTTCTAAGAGATTGATTTGTATTTCTGCATTTGTTAGGTTTTCAGAAACAATAGCAAAGCCATCCACAAATGCTAGACAGTGAATTTCAGTACCTTTATTCATAGTCCCCAGTTTTACTAGTGATAGGCCATGTTCTTTTACTTTTTGTTTCGATTCTGATACTATTTTCTCTAGGACGCAGTTTAAAGCCGTCACCGTTCCTTGCACCTGCTTTTATTTTGAATGACTTAGATATTTTATTCTTATTTCAGTCATGAAAATGGTTAAGAACTACACTTATTTCTTTTTTTTTATACCGTTGTGCCCAGTTGTGCAGCGTGATTAAACATATTTCGTTAACGTGCTTGCTTTCTTCTTCTCCCCAAATCACTTCACCATCTGACTGTGATTTTTCTGATGTTCTTCTGCCCATATTCTCTTAGATGTAACATTTGGTTTAGCTGCAAACTAATGCTTGTCAGTTAGAATTTTGAATGCAGCTCTGACCTGCAGAACTATGTTTGTACTGTCTGTTTCCTGAAGATCTTCTTGATTTCAAGTATCCGTTTTTTTAACTGTCATTCAGACGGCAAGGTAAGAAATTCTTTTGGTTAGTCTATTACCGTTTATTCTGAGAATATGCTCATAAAATTTTAATCCTCTTTTCCTAAAAGTGTCAGAGATTTTCTCTAAATTTTAATACAATTCGTTAGACTCCACACTAATCCAGATCCCCTCAATACAAACCGGAACAAAATTGTTCCTTTCCTCCTTTTCTATGTCTTTAGTTAACGACTTACCTCCAATAATTACAGTCGCTGGTGAATATAACGCTCCTGGTGTGACTCTTCTGATGTAATGTTTTAGTCTTGAGATACGAGACACTGACTGTTTATTTTACGAATTTTTTGTAGTTTAATGGTTCTCGCTTTGTTTGCTTCAAGATTTAAAGGAGAGGGTTGGATGATTTCTCCTAGGTATTCAAATTAGGATACTTGAGATATTTTTTAAAACTGAAATAACTACACACATTTATTTCAGTTAAAGCGATTTATGGAAAATCACGAACTTGAAATAACGATTGTTAAGAAATTAAAAAAAATATATATATTTGACAAGATCCGTTCGCCCTCATTTTGAGTAATCATAAAGCAAAATTCACAGATTTATTAAAAATCAGAAATTTGAAATATGATTGTTAAGACATCAGAAAATTTTATTTGACGAAATCTGTTCGCCCTCATTTTGAGTAGCCATAAAGGAAAATTTGGTCGTAATAGAAATCGGCAAATATTGTTGTGCACTTTTAACAGCAAGATATGCTACATGTTGCTACTAACTAAGATTTCTGAAATTTTTTAGTATTGTGTAATTGATAATGTTGAGTTTTCACGTAGAACTCCATAACTGGAAAAGAAAGCTGCGAAGACTCCTACATGGATACTCTGCAAATCACACTTAAGTTCCTGGCAGAGGGCACTCCTAAGTGTTCTCGCGTTACCAGCCGAGTGGTAGCAGACTCTTGAAGCCTCAGAAAGCAGAGAACCAACGGTAATAATTCACCGTGACGCTAGTACTTATTACAAATGAAACCAACTACCCACTATCGTGACAGTGTCCACTGCTTATGGACAAACCACTGAGTAACACGCCGTGCACTTTACGTGTCTGCTTCCACAAATGACCTGCATCCTGTTCCACGGTCACAAAAGCGGTCAGACCTTTACCACTCTAGTTAGATGGCTATTAGTGTAATAATTACTAATCATAGCGAATAATTTTAGTCTTACTTCAGACCAAGGTTTTACGCACAGAGACACTGAGAAATAAGAAAGGTCTCTTGTAAAAGGCGATTATTCAGTTATAACTGTGTAAAGTGTCCGCACAAAAAAGGAGATTGTTGTTTAAGTAGATAGGTATTTCCATCTTTGACTCGGCAGAAAAGGAAGAGCTAATAATTACTTCAAATATTTGTTCCGCGTAAAAAAAATGTTGGCTTCGGAAACGCGTTCTCATTCAGTACGCTGGGTTCCCATTACAAGTCCGTGAAGAATGTGCCAATAATCTGGGAATAATTCACATATAGTATTTAAACCTCTTGAGCTATGGCGCTGCAGACGCCTTTTAAAAGTAAAATGGACAGATGAAAACACTAAGCAGGAATTCTTGCAAAGAATCAGCGAAGAAAGGTCATGTAGGGGAACAATTGAGCGAAGGAGACATGACAGGACTGCTCACTTAATACGTCACAACCAGTTCCTTGTAAACGTCCTAAAAGAAACATTACAAGGGAAGATAGCCCGAGGGAGACTGCGACTGATATTTCTAAAACAAGTTATACATAATGCAGAAGTGTCTACTTACGCAGTAATGAAGAAATTAGCTTCTGACAGACCCAGGTGGAGAGTCGCCAACCAGCTGAAAGATTTATGATGGAGATAAAATTTAAACTGGGTTCTAGCTAACATAGTTTTCAAAAACATCGCAGAACATAAAAACGTAATTTATAATTTCGATTAATTTCATTTCCGACCCAATGTACAATTACTACAATTTATTTGTTCACCTCTATTCCATATGAGTTTCCAAAACAGAAATGGAAAAAGAAATGGTGGAGAAGACAGATATTTGATTAATTCTTGTTCTGCACATGTGTGTGAAGGGAATAATTACGATGAGGTGGCGGATCTTGAGAAAGCAGGTGCTCTTATCTAGAGAGCAGGCGGCGAGTTATCATCCTGACTTATGCGGCGTGTACGTTGGCCGCTGTGATAGCCTGCCAGCGATTGCCTCCCCTGGCGATGCTATCTCCCCGCACCCCCCTATTCCACACGATTTATCGAGTGACGGCACAGCCTGGTGGCTGTCGCAATCTGATAGTCTGGATAGCTTACGGCATGGCGCAACCAGCCGCTTCGATGATACTCCGATCGTCAGTCGTTACCTTGGTTTCACCAGTATTTTCCGTAACAAGCTGGCGATCATCCTCGCAGCGAAGTGCGGGAAAAAATGAAGACGCACACCACAGGACAATTTGTTCTTTCAGAGGCGCACTGCTATGGTTGCAACACGGTTTCTACTATAAAACAGAGACTCAGTTTTGCGTATAATTTGGAGAAGATCATGTACTCGTATGTAGTCTGCAATGCGCGATAGCACCTGTGTTTGGTGATGAGTTTGCAGACTTCGCTAAGGAACCTTTCTGTAGTTCAGGAAGACTACAATAAATATAATGTCAGAGAGTTCAGATTTTTGCAAATGAGTTTCAGTAATTCAAGCATTATACAATGTTATTCATTGCTTATTTACAGAGATAGTATGTATATAACGAAGGTGTGGTGTTTCAGGGATCTGAGAGGAAACAGGAACGGCTTGTGTTTATGGTCTTCCTTTTAACGTACCATATACACAATAATGCTAAGTCACTAAAATGCCAAAAGACAGACTGCGACAACCACACATATTTGTAGCTTCTCGGTCTGGTATGTATAATGTTCTCAATGATTATGTTAAGAAGACTTCAAAAGGACCTGAGCAGTTCTTGCAGAACTACTAGACAGATTTTCTGACTGGGCGGTCAACTGTAAACAATATAGTAAAAGTATTCTGAGGGTGACATAAACATTTACACCGCATTTACCGATTTTAAAAAAGCGCATTATAGGATCCATTCTATAATTTCATTAGCGAGTTGACTACTCAAAAAGTAAATAAATATTATAAAATAAAATGAAATTCATCAGTCTAACAACAAAATGTGTACATGGGTCGGCAAGAACGACGCAGTATAGTAATGATATGTCTGAAAGAAATCAAATGAAATATGGGTTCAAGCAAAACGGTACAGTACACCCTACCTTCTTCCATATTCTATATAGAACTGACTGGGCGTCGTAAATGACTAGCCTACGCAGATGGCTTTGTTGTGCTACAAAGACAAGCAGGGAAGCATGAAAAAATTATAACGCATAAATCTACGAATAAGGGTGTGCAAATCAAGGAAAGTGGGAAGAAATACATTGATTAGCCAGAACATTATGACCAGTAACCTAATAGGCCACCATTGGAACGGATAACTGCATTGACATATCGTGGCTTGGAACCAATGAGGCCTTGACACGTTGCTGGAGGGAGTTGGCACCACATCTGTGCACAAAAGTCACCTAATTCCCGTTATTCCCGGGGAGAGGGGCCAGGGGGTGTGAGCTCTGATGCCACTTTCAATCTCATCCCGTATGTCTTCGATCGGGTTCAGATACAGCGAGTTGGGGGGCCAGTACATCAACTGGAACTCGCCACTGTGTTCCTCGAACCATTCCATCACACTCCTGGACATGTAACATGGCCCATTATCTTGCTGAAAAGTGCCACTGTCGTCGGGAAACATGATCGTCATGAAGAGGTGTGCGTGGTCTGTAACCAGTGTACGATACTCCTTAACCGTCATGGTGCATTGCACAAGCTCCATTGGACACATGGATACCCATGTGAATGCCGGCCGGAGTGGCCGAGCTGTTCTAGGCGCCACAGTCTGGAACCGCGCGACCGCTACGGTCGCAGGTTCGAATCCTGCCTCGAGCATGGATGTGTGTGATGTCGTTAGGTTAGTTACGTTTAAGTAGTTCTAAGTTCTAGGGGACTGATGACCTCAGAAGCTAAGTCCCATAGTGCTCAGAGCCATTTGGATCTTTTGAACCCATGTGAATGTTCCCCAGAACACAATGAACCGGACGCCCAGTACAGGCATCAAAGAGCTGTTCCCCTGGATGACGACAGATTCGCACCCTCCCATCGGCATGACGAAGAAGGTATCGGGATTCATCAGACTATGCAGCGCTCTGCCACTGCTCCAACGTCCAGTGCCGATGGTCACTTGCCCATTTCAGTCGTAATTGCCGATGTCGTGGTGTTAACATTGGCACGTGAATGGGTCGTCGGTTGCGGAGGCCCATCGTTGCGAGTGTTCGGTATACCGTTTGTTCAGTCACGCTTGTACTCTGCCCAGCATTAAGGTCTGATTTTAGATTCGCCACAGCTCGCCACCTGTCCCGTTTTACCAGTCTGCCTAGACTACGACGTCCAATTTCTGTAAAGAGGGGTGACCGCCAAACCTCGCGACATCTGGATGTGGTTTCACCTAGGATTCGCCACAGCAGTTATCGAACCCGCGACAAGTCTTGCATTTTCCGAAATTCTTGTGCCGAGTCTCCGGGCCAAGAGAATCTGCCCTCGGTGAAACTCAGCTTGTGCGGCTTCTCCATTCTATGCACGGACAGCACGCTCACTAATACTTAATGCACCGTCCGTGTGTCTGACTAGCAGTCATTCCTCGCCAGGTGACGCTATCGCCTGGACGTGTTTATATCGATAGTACGTCGGTGTTCATAATATTCTGGCTGATCAGTGTATAAACAGATGTCAAGGATGGAATAATGCAACATCTCCCCGTCTGCGTTTTCGTTAAGTCTAAAGTCAGTGGTGATGAGGATGTTTGGTTTGATGGGGGCTCAACTAAGCGGTCATCAGCGCCCATACAAAGTTCCAATTTTTCCACAGTCCAATCTTTCTCATAGTCCAATCTAGCCTCTGTCACGAATGACGATGATGATGATGAGGATAACACAGACACTCAGTCCTCAGTCAGAGAAAATTCCCAACCCGGCCGGGAATGGAACCCGGGACACCGTGATCCAGAGGCAGCAACGCTAGCCGCTAGACCATGAGCTGCGGACGTCAATGGAGAGAGTCATGGGTCCGACAACTTGATTTCCCACACTAATTGAAAAGAACATCGGTTTAAAAGAGAGGATACAGTCTAAGACAGAAGTTTTTTTCAATCTTTAAAATGCTTTGAGATCAACAACTCTGTCATGTTGAGTAAAGATCAATATCTGCTCACCAGAAATGGGTTAGTTGTACTTCACGACTCAAAGTTCATGAAGACTACAGTAAATATAACGCTAGTGAATTCAAATTTTTGCAAATGAGGTTCCGTAATTTAAGCGTTTTACAATGTTATCCATTGCTTATTAACATAAAAAAGAAGCCAACGAAGGTGCTGTGTTTCAGGGATCTGAGAGGGAAAACGAACGATGTTCGTGCTTTGGAAGAAACTCGGGACTTTGAAAGAATGGGTATGAAGAGAATAGGTCGACGTGTTAATGATGAGGTGAGAACAGAAGGTCGATGGATTTCGACACTATGCCCTCGAGACGTGAAATTACAGTTGTACAACACGTTCGGTGGTGTTGCTTCGCATTACACCATCGACTTTCCGCTACGACATTAGAAATTCCGCACATAAATGTGAGGCAGATTTGCATTCCTTGCTCTCTGCAGATGTAAACGCGTCGGTTTTCGGGTCTGATTATAAACCACGTATGCAACGACAGTGTGCTCCCATCCGCTGCACTCCCTGTTGCTTCTAAAATTACGATATCGTGTTATTAACGTTAGCCGGTGTTCAGTTCACCCCGCTCAGAGAAACAATGGCAGGTCTCCACAAGAAATACACTGATGAAAAAAGGTCGCAAATCAAAAAATAATTAATATAGATTAATGAACTTTCGGGAATACATTTTTCTAGGTAAAATATTTAAGTGACTGACATTGCAAAACGACGCGTTAATGTAAGCGCGAGATAAGCAATTGAAAATGTGAAATGCTGGTACACTGATAATGGGTGCAAACGGCAGAATGTTAAATGCAAGTATGCAAACGTGCATGCATTGTATTGTACAGGTGCCAGATGTCTGTTCGTGAGATGGAGCTCCATGCCTGTTGCACTTGGTCGGTCAATGCAGGGACGGTTAATGCTGGTTGTGGATGACACTGGAGTTCCGTCCGACGATGTCTCATATGTGCTCGATTGGAGACAGATCTGTCAGCGAGCGGGCCTAGGCAACATGTCGACATTCTGTAGATCATGTTGGGTTACAACAGCTGTATGTGGGCGATCGTTATTCTTTTGAAGAACACTCCCTGGAGTGGAGTTCATGAATGACGACACAACAGGTCGAATCACCAGACTGATGTATGAATTTTCATTCAGGGGGCGTGGAATAACCAAGAGTGGGCTCCTGCTGTAATACGAAACCGTACCCAAGACCATAACTCCAGGTGTAGGTCCAATGTGTCTAGCACACAAACAGGTCGGTTGCAGGCCCTCAACTGGCCTCTTTCTAACCAACACACAGCCATCAGTGGCACCGAGGTAGAACCAGCTTTCATCTCAAAAAGCAACAGACCTCAACCCTGCCCTCCAATGAGTTCTTACTTGACACCACTGAAATCGTAAACGATGTTGGTTAGGGGCTACAGGGCGTCTGTCTCGGACCTTCACTTATAGTAACCGATTTTTACCGGTTCGTTGCGTCATAGTGTTGCCACTGCAGATGCAATGCGATGCGCCAGAGGACGTTTGGAGTCCGGTCATCTTGCGACTGTGCATTCTATTGACCACCGCTGCCAGCAGTCATGTACGGTGGCTACATTCTGCCAAGTGTTCCTGCAATATCACAGAAGGACCGTCCAGCTTCTCGTAGCCCTATTACACGACTCCTTTCAAACTCCGTGAGTTGTTGATAACGGAATCGTTGTCATCAAAAAATAGCTCTGAGCACTATGGACTTAACTTCTGAGGTGATCAGTCCCCTAGAACTTAGAACTACTTGAACATAACTAACCTAAGGACATCACACACATCCATGCCCGAGGCAGGATTCGAACCTGCGACCGTAGCGGTCGCGCGGTTCCAGACTGTAGCGCCTAGAACCGCTCGACCACTCCGGCCGGCATCGTTGTCATCTTAAAGGTATTCTTGACCATATGCAAACACCATCTCGGCTAGTTCCCAACATGAATACCGGACCATTCCGTCACTTACAGTACGCTGCGTGAATCACACAGCCTGCAACACACAATGAACATACGGCACGTGGTCAGAGTTACTTTCATTCTTCAGTGTTATCTACTGTGGCAACGATGCATTTCCGGACAAATGTTCATTGGATCTTTTTTCCTCCAGTTCCAATCATGAATTCGTCCCTGTAGTTGATCGGTTTTATTATTGTTCAGCCTGTATACAAAAAAGCTTCAGTGAAATTTGGGAGTTAAGAAAGAATTGACTGCAGAATTTAAACAGTGGAGACTGGTAGTGCCTGGATAGTTCAGTCGGTAAGAGCAAAGCATGGTTTCGGTTTCGAACCTCAATCCGGCGCACAGTTCTAATCCGTCAGAAAGTTCCACAAGGAGACCCGTGCTTTCCTGTTAAGACGTCACAGATGGAGGCTGAGTAATTAAAATGCAATCACTGAAAAATAATTTTCATATGTATATCACTAAAACTTGCATAACTTTAGCGGAATTAAGTTTTAAACTATGTGATATTGAAAGTTTATAGACATCGTATGTACGGTCTCGTTGAACCCATGTACAGATTAAATCCACAAAAATACAAATGTACCTCACAAATCCTATTAAACGGTAAGCCTAAAGATTTAGTACTATGTGTAACTACGCGTACCAAAGTACAGACACAGTGCCATAAACGCTAGTCGATCTGAAATAGATATGGAATTAATGGCTGCAATCGTGTAAGTCGTACACAGCGACCTTGCTCTCTAACAACAGCTTACCAACACCTAATTGAAACGGCAAACAGTGTATGAGTAGCAATTACTAACAATAAAAACGTTAAAAGCTAGTTGTCTTTAGTTACACTTGACAAACTCTCTCACTGCATTCGCCTATACTTACGTTAAAATCTCACATAACAAAGGAGATAACATCAGTTAAGAAAATTAATCTAAACAACTGATTGCGTAATCGGTACCAAAACGACTTTTAATTAACGAGGCAAGCTGTCCAGTGATGGATTGCCATAGCTTTTCTGAAGCAGATACCACATCCAGTACTCGGCTATCATTTTCGTTGGACTAAGCGCTTCTTCCAGCATCGCTCTCTTTCCTGCTGCCATCAGTATTCTACAAACCAGCCTCGAGCTCCTGTAATTACGTGTATTCCAGAAACCCTAGTTTAACAATTCTTCTATGCTCAAACATTTTTTTCATCCTTTATCTACCGGGTGATCAAAAAGTCGGTATAAATTTGAAAACTGAATAAATCACGGAATAATGTAGATAGAGAGGTACAAATTGGCACACATGCTTGAAATGACATGGTGTTTTATTAGAACCAAAAAAATACAAAAGTTAAAAAAATGTCCGACAGTTGGTGCATTATCTGATCATAATAGCAATAATTAGCATAACAAAGTAAGCAGAGCAAAGAAAGGAAATGCTCAATATGCCCACCATCATTCCTCAACAATAGCTGTAGTCGAGGAATAATGTTGTGAACAGCATTCTAAAGCATGTCCGGAGTTATGGTGAGGCACTGGCGTCGGATGTTGTCTTTTAGCATCCCTAGAGATGTCGGTCGATCACGATACACTAGCGACTTCAGGTAACCCCAAAGCCCAAAGCCAATAATCTCACGGACTGAGGTCTGGGGGCCTGGGAGGCCAAGCATGACGAAAGTGGCGGCTGAGCACATGATCATCACCAAACGACGCGCACAAGAGAGCTTTCACGCGTCTAGCCATACTTTTTTTTTGTTCTAATAAAACCCCATGTCATTCCAAGCATGTGTGTCAATTTTTACCTCTCTATCTACATTATTCCGTGATTTATTAAGTTTTCAAATTTATACTGACTTTTTGATCACCCGGTACTTCATTTGCCTCGGAAAGTGCAATAATTGACTTGGTTTTTTTCATCGTAGCTACACAGTTAAATTTTTCAGGTATTTTACTTTGATGAAATACTGTTTACCCATAACAGTTCAACAAGATGTAAGGTTCTTTTGCAGGAGAGACGCTCATAGGCATTCTTTAGAGGTCTAGTGAAGCTGCTAACACAGAATTTCGGATAAGTACTCGCTGTTGTAGGTGCTCGTTGCTCGTTTCCTAATGGTTATTATTTGTCTCTGTACGTTGTGTCTCACAGCGGTATCACAGTTAGTGACTGTCTCCTATCTCAGCCATTCAATAGGTGTAGTTTTGGGGTTTTGCTACTTTCAGAATTAGACCAGCAACACCATGAAGTGTGAAGAGCGTAAACAGTGAAATGAAGTCCTGTCTTTCGCAGGCGAAATGGGAGACATTGTGTACTGCTATAGTGTTAATTAGCAAGCAACGTCATGTACACGGAATGACATTTTCGTTGCTGCATTCAATACGAAAAAAAATATTCAGCAGATTGTTCCAACGACCTACAGACACATGGGAATTCACAAATGGACAAGGGATCGTGGTTGACAAAGAATGTGGTTTCTACATTACAGGGAACCCCAACGGCCGGCCGCTGTGACGGAGCGGTTCTAGGCGCTTCAGTCCGGAACCTAGCTGCCACTACTGCCAGGTTCGAAACCTGCCTCGGGCATGGCTGTGTCTGGTATCCTTAGGTTAGTTATGTTAAAGTAGTTCTAAGCCTAGGGGACTGATGACCTCAGATGTTAAGTCCCATAGTGCTTAGAGCCATTTGAACCATTTGGAACCCCAACGCTTTCTACACCTTGTACGAAAGAACCTAACACTGGCCTTTATGAGTGATAGATTGGTCAAGTAGGTCTCGTACCATGGCCCCCTCGTTCAACTGACGTTAGCCCATTAGATTTACCGCTATGACGGCATTTAAAGGTATTGATGTGTTTCACACCCATTGACAACTGCGAAAGTTACAGGAGCGTGTGTGTTTCATGCATGTGGGCAAACTTGACGGCAGCCAGGTGTGTTTGCACGAGTTCTCAATTATCTGAGATGGAGGACTGAAGAATGTGTAAGAATGAGTGGTAACCACCTTCTGTAGTGTGAACAGACAGATGGCTGTTAAATGAGAGAATCGCCCATTCCTCAAAAAGCATTTATTTCATGAGATACGTTCATCAGATTTTTTTTCTAGTTTTGACCAGTACTATCTCCTGCAAAAATATGGGACACTTTCCTTAAACACACTGTACATCAGCTTGTTCACACAGAAGAGACTGTTCTTGATGTGATATATTATTCACATCAACTACAGTCTCTTCGTATGGTTCGCCAGCACAATGCCACTGGTCTCAGTACTATAATATATTTCTTACGCCGGACAACCTCGAAAATTATCCATCAGCGTGAACATTAGTCTGCTGACCTAATGCTCTGATTTAAAGAGCAGTTTCGATGTCTTCCTCGGAGTCGGCGCTACTGGTTTCGCCGTGTAGAGCGAGGAAAGCAACAAAGGTATCACGCAACGATCGCGTGCTGCCTGTCTTTCGTAAGCCCCAAATGCCACTCGTTGCTCCTGAACTGATGCTATCTGCAGCCCCGCAGGAGTTTGTTACGCACCTCGCTCCGCGAGTAAACAGCGCTGTGTGACACACTGCCTGGAAAAAGCCAAAACACCAGCTCCTACCCGAAGCAATTTCTAATTTTTTATGAGAAGTACTGTCGGAAAAGTGTCCACAAATAACGGTTCTTCTAAATGTTAAATATCAGATGATAAGTTGTTCTCGCTTATCCAAAACTGGCAGTGGACCTATCGACGGACGTTTCCTCCTATGAGAGTGCAATGTATGGCTTACCATTGAACACAATCTATGCAACACTTTTTGTATTGATGTCACTGCTATAGTAAACACACAGGAGAGCAGTACTTTAACTGGAGGACACTGGCAGACAATTGACTCTTACGGTAGGTTCTTAACCGTCTTCCTTCCAGTTATTCGGTTGCTGATTTATCACTGAGACATCGACAGTTCACTGTCGTTATGTGCGTGTCGTAATCTAAGCTTATGCTAGATCTATATACGACACAACAAGTGAACGTAAGGATAGGAGATGAGATGACAGAAGGAATTGAAATTTGCAAAGCGGTTAGATAAGGCTATCGTCTTTCAGCTTCTCCGTTTAATATCTATTTAGATGATTTATTGAAAACCTGCCGTTATGTTTTAGAATGTTCTATGATTTAATTAAATTATTACAGGTGCTGGAACGATTTCTTCGATAAGAGTGAGACTAATACTGTCCTTCACAACTGAGTCGCTGGAAATGAGCTATATCTCTATTTCGATAAGAAAAAAAAATCAGAGTATTAATACGTCGAGATAAGAAATTCCATAGCGAGTATAAATACGAAAATCTTTCTTCTTCTTCTTCTACTACTACTGCTACTATTATCTCCTTCTTCTCCTGCCTTTGTACCGCACATACGCAGGATCGGCATGGCTATTAAGGGACCTGCAGAGTTAATTTCAGGAATACTTGGATGTCCTTACTGCCCCAGGATGCAAAGTGTATACCTCAACTGTGTGCGTGTAATAGGATTTATGTGAAAGTGTGCTAAAGTTTCCTTAATGCTTACGAATTGTGTAACTGAGGTGGGACTTGGGTACCGTCCCGGTATTCACCCAGTCGGATGTGGAAACCGACTAAAAACCACAATCAGGCTGGCCAGCAAGCAGAGTGCATTTTTTCGTTCACCGCGGATCTAGGAGGGGGAGGGTGGCAAGCCAGTCGTCCCAGCGACCTGTTACCCCCGGGAAAGATCCACGGTACTCAATTTGATAACAGGCTGAGTGGGTCTGATGCCGTTCTCCAGAGACTGGAGCGACAAAATGTCCTAACTCCTACCCAGGGTTGAAGGAGGGACTTCCAGAGCTGGAGTCTAGTGCTCTGTCCGCTAGATTATCACGGCCACTGACAACAACAACAATAATAATAACAATATTGAAACAGTATTCATTTCACGTTTCTTTATCACGGACGAGGAATGGGCGTATGACAGGCGATGGTAAGCCTTTCGTGGGGAATTATTTCGGAAAATCTTAGAAGATAAAAGTAGGATTCCTGAAGTATATAAACAAACCCGAATCTTCTTTAATGAACAGTTCTTCGTACATTTAAAATCTGATTAGGCAATTTCAATAATCATAATGCAATCAAGTTGACTTCACCCACTTGTATAATGTCTAACATTATATTCATTTCAATTAAATACATTGACATAACACAACTGATTTAATCTGAAGTAGCCTTCAACTTGAATTTGAAATCCCATTGTTTGTCAATAAAAGACTTCGGCTGCTGTGGAACCGTACTGAAAATGTGTGTTGCACAGTACTTACTAATGTGTTCACAACTTAAATATAGTTCTTCTGTGTTGTGATAAAAAAAAAGGACGCTACTGATCCTTTCGGAAGAGCCGAGCGGCGTGGCAGAGTGGTTAAGGGACTTGAGATGCGATCTGGATGGTAGGTGTTCAGAACCCACTCGACCATTCTGTTTTAGATTTTTCGTGGTTTCTCTAAACTGCGTAAGACAAATTCCTTAATTGTTCCTGTGGATGGATCGATTGTGCTCTCCGTCTCAAATAATTTCGCTGCCGACGGTCGTTGAACGCTACGCTTCTTTCCTCCATGGTGTTAGCATCATCTAAACAAGTAGGTGTGCTGCCAAGACTGTATAAGAATTCCCAGATCCTCTACATGAGGATAATGGATTAACACCACGTATATCTCAGATCACTGTTTTCTTTTCTTTTTTTTTTAAATTAAAAATATTCTCTGTGGGTTAGCTGAATTTAGCCTAAGTTTATCCCATATGTTATCAAGAAATAAAAGTTTGCAACCTGTGCTGGTAGTGGACATTACTCTAATCGCAAAAGTAACTGCTGTCGGCTTCAGGAGATCGCTCATATACGCCTTGGACGTTAGCTTCCAGTCTGTCGTCATTTCTAGGTATCTTTGAACTACACACATAAATACATTGTGAACTGCGTGACACGTTGCATTGTCCTTCTGAGGGATGCCGCTCCTCCTGCCTGCACCCCTTTGCTGTCATACATTTCGCACCGGTTCACGCCAACTGCCATTTATCCGATGGAGCACAAAACGTGAGTCAACTGAAACTGCCATCTGTCGCCATTCGGTGGATGTCCAGTTGCGGTATTTGCATGCAAATTTCAGCCTTCCTCTTCGATGAACAGCAGTCAGCGTAGTTGCACGAACCAGGCACCTGCTGCGCAGGCTCATACGCAGCAACATTCGCTGAACGGTCGTTGAGGAGACACTGCTGGTAGCTCCTCGGTTTATATGAGCTGCAGTTGCTCGACGGTTGCAAGTCTATTCGCCCGTACGCATCTCCGCAGCTGTCGTTCACCCGTGTCATCAGTGGCCCGTGGTGCACCACCGTTGCCTCAGCGCCGGTTTTGGATAGCGTCGTTTTGACATACACGGTATATTTTAACCACGGTGGCACGCGAACAGTTTACAAACTTAGTCGTTTCGGTAATACTTTTACCATTGGCCCGAAAGCTACTGATCATGCCGTTTGGACAGAAGATAAATCTGTCCGTTTTCGCATTACGATAACAACTACACTTTCCTGTCAGATTAATGCTGTGTGCCGGACCGAGACTCGAACTCGGGACCTTTGCCTTTCGCGGGCAAGTGATCTACCATCTGAGCTTCCCAAGCACGGCTCACGCCCCGTCCTCACAGCTTTACTTCCGCCAGTACCTCGTCTCCTACCTTCCAAACTTCGCAGAAGCTCTCCTGTGAACCATGCAGAACTAGCACTACTGGAAGAAAGGATATTGCGGAGGCATGTCTTAGCCACAGCTTGGGGGATGTTTCCAGAATGAGTTCTGTATGGTTCCCAGGAGAGCTTCTGTGAAGTTTGGAAGGTAGTAGACGAGGTACTGGCAGACGTAAAGCTGTGAGGACGGGGCGTGAGCCGTGCTTGGGAAGCTCAGATGGTAGATCACTTGCCCGCGAAAGGCAAATGTCCCGAGTTCGACTCTTAGTCCGGCACACAGTTTTAATCTTCCAGGAAAGTTTCATAAGAGCGCACACTCAGCTGCAGAGTGAAAATATCATTCTGGTAACAACTACATTGTTTCCCGCGTCCTTCCAACATGATTTATGTACCCTCGTCTGCTAGTGCTGCCACATGCCGTCTGTGAGTGGTTATAGCACGTGGTGGTGCATAGGTGGTGGTCAAATTAATGTGACTGGACCGCGTATTAGGCTAACACGAACATAGTCAATAAATGCGAATTATCCGATTAGTAAGGGGAGAAGTTACCAAATAGAATACACGGTAACATGGCTTGCAGATTATGGATCTAGATGTAGAATTGGCTGGCTCTGAGCACTATGGGACTCAACTTCTGAGGTCATTAGTCCCCTAGAACGTAGAATTAGTTAAACCTAACTAACCTAAGGACATCACACACGTCCATGCCCGAGGCAGGATTCGAACCTGCGACCGCAGCGGTCCCGCGGTTCCAGACTGCAGCGGCTAGAACCGCACGGCCACTTCGGCCGGCTAGATGTAGAATTACTTGACGTGGAAGGTGGCCACTTTTCTCTGTATAGTTTGGTCCAGAATATGTTATTTACATATTTTGTGTTTCTAGTTAATAAATTCCGCCAGTATCTTTTTAGATCGAGGATTTTCCACATTTACCTACAAGCTCTGCTTGATCACTCTGACCGACGACACACAACCCGAGCAGAGCCGAGACCCAGACTGCCAGCCATGGGAATCAAAGCTAGACTGCGCCCTCGGCGCTGACCTCTGGAATTGCATGCGATGATTGAGGAGCAGCGGGCGGAATGATGAGGGCCAACAACAGGTTACAGCCCTGCAGAGGGCGTAGCAGATGCTACCTGCTCGCCGACGCTCCGGCTTCAAAGCGTCTGCCTGTGTCACAGTGTGCGGACTGCATGACCCATTACTTCCTATCGGGTCCTGCACTCAACTGAAATAACTCTGCGCTTGGCACGTGAATGGCGACATATACTTACGGAATTTCTTTCTTCTTTAGAGTATAGATGGCCATATGTTGTCCCTTTTCTATGATCAATGTGACCAAGGAGAGGTAGGTAGATTAGGATTTAATGTCACGTAGACGACGAGCTTAGTAGAGACGGAGCGCAAACTCGGATTGGGGAAGGGTTTAGAAGGAAATCATCTGTGTCCTTTCTACTGGAAGCATTCAAGCATCTACCTTCAGGGATTTGGGGAAATCACGGAAAACTTAATCTCGACGGAAGGGCGGGAATCTGAACCGTCGACTTTCCGAACACGACTCCAGTGCCTTACCATTCCATCACCTAAATTTCAGGGGACCTGTTGATATGCTGAAGCAAGCGTGTTATATATTTGATAGTTTTTTTTTGCTTCTAGTCTAAACCGATTTTTATAAGAGACAGAGCGGAAATTTGGAATTGAGAGGACACTGGCGTGCAGTTTGATGATAATAAACTACGACACCATTTCTCCTCCTATAGGTCACGTATTTTGGTGGTGGAAAATGCTGTCACACGGAATGAGAATGGATTACATGAGTTCTGAAACTTCTTGCCAAATTAAAACCGTGTGCTCGATTGCGACTCGAAGGCGGAATCTTGACTTTCAGAGGGTAATGGTGACAGCAGCCAGGTTCGCAGATGTAAAGGTTCTGGCTTCGAGTCCCGGTCCGGCACACAGTGTATAGCCTATCAGATAGTTTTAAACTGCACGCACTCCGCTGCAGAGTAAAAGATCACTCTATGAACAATTCACTAAGCAGTGGATAGGTCATTTATCCGTAATATCCTTTCTTCCAGAAGACGTAGGCCAGCAATGTATGTAGAGGAGTTTCTGCGAAGACTGTTGTGCCTTAACACAGGGCGTTTTACAATGTTTTCACGATTTCCAATTTGAATTACATGCAAACTAATCGCGAAACAAAGTTGAACATTTTACACAAGGCACGACATTTATTCTAGTTCATTTATGAAATATTACATCGGAGAAATGACGACCATTCGCTGATACACAATACTCAAGGTGGATCACCCAGTTTTAGAACACATATTTCGTAACTGCTGGAGGAGATAATGCAGATCATACAAGACTATTAGATAACTAGACACCAGCTAAATGTTCAGCGTTTGGGCACGTTTTCGTAACGAACGACCAGGACTTGTCTGTTAACTGCTACGCACACGTTTGATGGTCTCGGGAGTTCGGATGGTGGTTTTCTGGCGGCTGGTTGACTTGCGATTCGATGCTCTGGCAGTTGTACGGAAGTTTTGTTACCTAATCCATTATTGTTCCGCGAGCAGGAATTGGATATCACGGCCGAATCTTAAAATACTTACGGAAGGCACATTGCACGAGCACGACAGATTTTCCGTAGCGACAACAGAGCACCACCGCGAACGCACGATGTTGTTTCGACTAGTTCGACATGATTATTGACCTGCATACGGGATGAAACTCGACAATCCGCACTACTAATAGACAGTGCCACCGTCCTGTATCTTGTTTTTAGTGTGCGTTATTCAAATTTCAAACAGTCGAAACATTGTGAAACACCCTGTAACTTGTACGGTATAAGTATTCCTCGCGAGAGTCAGGTTTCCGAGCTAGAATCTCGGTTTAGCACACAGTCCTAAATTCCCAGAAAGTTTCAAAACAACTGAAGCTGCGCTGAAGAGTGAGATATTAATCAGGCAAACAATCCCCTAGGCTGTGGCTAACCCAGTTCTTCCAGGAGCACTAGACCAGCAATGTATTCAGCAGAGTTTCTGAGAAGTTTGGAAGGCAGCAGAGAGGTAATGACGGAAGCAAAACTGTGAAGGCGAGTCGTGAGTCGTGTCTAGGTAGTTTAGTCAGTAATAGAATCTCTCACAAAATACATAGTTTCTGGTTTGAATCCAGGTCAGCCTCATTGCTTCATCTCAGTTTAGCGTACTCTTCACACATTTGTTAGATTGTAATGGGAATGCCGACCGAAGCTGTATTCTCCGCGTCTTCGTGTTCTCCATCTTTTTGCTACCCGGATGAGCTCAGCTGGCGGTCAGCTGTGGCAGTCACTAAAAGAGCGACCGATGGTGGGATTTACGCGCTCGTAAATGCGGGGCGCTATCTTTACGGTTGCCACTGATGTCACTGGCGGCCGCTGCCCGGTAACATGTGTACGTCGTGGGTATCGCTGCTCTGCATCCCACGCTAACGTCTTTCACAAGCTGATCCGAGAAAACTCGGCAGGCGCTGTGCATTGCTCTGCCCGGCCAGACAGTCTTTATTACGCTTAATATACGTAGTACGCCGCACGTGTAACGGGGCTGTTAACGTCTCCCTATAGGTACTGCCACGAGTAATGGATTCAGAAGGATTCATTATGAAACATATGTGATATACTTTTATTTCTTGCATTTCACTTTAAGATGTGCCGTCTAGTACCTAAATCGGGTCCGTGGTTTGACCAGTTGGTAGGTAGAAATGATTACAGAACTTATTTTATAGCAGCTGTAAAGTCTTTTTAACAAAGTAACCAAGGAAGTTTGTAAGACGAACATTTCATTCTGCATCGAAGTGTGCATCGTGGTGAAAATTCCTGGTGGATTAAAACTGTGTGCCCGACCGGGACTCACAGGTTCAGTTATGCCGATACATCTGTCCTACCACGATATACACTACTTGATGAAAAGTATCTGGACACCTATTAATGGACCTTAATATGGGGTGCCGCTTTTATGATGGCTTGAACTGTGGTCGGAATGCTTTCAATTACTTGTCTGATGTCTGTGAAGGAATGGCAGCCAATTCTTCTTCAAGAGCCGAAACCAGAGAAGGTAAGTAGTGTTGAATCTGGGATCTGGAGTGAAGTCGATGTTCTAACTCCTTCCAAACATTGGGTTCAGTTCGGGGTTCTGGAGAGGACAGACCAGTTCAAGAACATTATTGTTCGCAAACCATTGCCTTACAGATGCTGCCATATGAGACACTGCATTGCCAGGTTGATACAAACAATCATTTTCTCTGCAATGTTTCTCTATTATAAGCAGTACACAGAACAGTAAAATGTGTTCATATTCTTCCGCATGCAACCTATTTTTAATCACAATAAGCGAACCGCACCCCAACTACGAAAAACACTCCCATACCGCAACACCAACTCCTCCATATTTCACTTTTGACACTACACGTGGTGGCAGGTTAAGTTATCCAGGCATTCACCAAACCCAAACCCAAACCCAAACCCATCTATCAGGTTGCCACAGGGCAAAGCGTAATTCATCAACCCAAATCACTCGTTTCCAATCATCCACGGTCCGGTGGCGTCGCTCCTGACACAATCACAAGCGTCGCTTGGCACTGACTGCAGAAATGTGTGGCTTAGAGGAGCTGCTCGACCATTTGACCCCATTCTTTTAACTTCCTACGAGCAACCATTGTGTCAGTTGGACTGCTGGTAGCACTTTGTAACTGACGAGTGATTCCTCCTACTAATTTCATGCCAGCTTTTTTCAAAAAACTCTTTTCAATGACCGACGTCCCTGTTCGTCAGTACCTGTGGTCTAACTGATCTTGGCTTAACTGTGGTTGTTCCTACACTTTTCATCATCAGAATGATATCACTAACAGTTGACGTGGGCAGCCTTAGAAGGGTTCAAATGTCGCTGTTGGGGTTGTTAATGATGTCGCATCCAACGAATAGTCCACGTCCAAAGTTAATGAGCTCTCCTGTCCGACCCATTCTGCTACCGCTTCTCCACTGACCACACAGTACTTTCTTCTCCTTTTATACTGTTGGATCCAACTCTCCTGGCATTTAGTGGTCAATGTCTCATTACATAGGGGTGATCGGATACGTATGATCTGGCAGGGTACTTCTTTCCAGGACTCGTAGTTCAGTTACGAGAGGTTCTGCGAAATTGGGAAAGTAGGGGAGATGTTATGGTGGATTTCAAGTTCTTAGGACCGATCGTGAATCATATCTAGATAGCCCAGTCAGTTAAGACCATTGTCCGCGAAGGTTAATGTTGCCAGTTCTAATCCCAGTCAATCACAACTTTGCACTCTCCGCTTCAGAAAGAAGAATTTATTCCGGAAGGAATCCCGTTGGCTATGGCTAAGCTATTTCTCCTGTATTTTTCCTTCCAGGAGCGCTAGTGCGTCAAGGTGTGCAGGAGAGCCTCTGCGAACTTGGGAAGGGGAAGAACTGTCCTGAGAGAACTGAAGCTGTGAGGACGTGTCGTGGTAACTCAGTTGTTAATAGCATTCCTACCGAAGCTGAAGGATTCAAGTCTAGATCCGGCTTACAGTTTTAATTTGCCATGGAATTTAAAGTTGATGGATATGTAAATATAAAAATATTAGGTACTGTTCTAGAGTATAAAGAACAAGGCTACAGAATATATTGATACAGGTAGACAGTTATGACAGGACAGATATTTGAGAGAAGTTTGTTTCTTCTCTCTCTGGCCGCCAGTAAGTTCGAGACTGGGAATATATGTTGTCGTGGGAAAAAAAAAATAAAAACACTTGAGACATCCTCGTCGGCGCATTCGACGTCAACTTGAATGAAAATGAATATTTTTTACTGCTACGGAGTAGACGAATAGCTTTTCATATTTGAATAGTACGGAAGGACAATTGCATATCAATGTACATTTCACTTGTAATTTTGGTACACTGTTCTGACTAATAATACAAGCGCTGCCGGATCTGAACGGTGTTGATGTTGGTCTCTTAATCGACGATCACGGAATGGGACTAGCGGCACTGTGCTCTGTTGCAAGTAAACATGCAGCCGCAGCGGCGTGTGCTTAGGGACTGTGTAACATCCCGACATCCCGTCATATGTTTCGAGCTTTCATTGTTACACAGTAGCCAGGACTTAAAAAGGAATTAATTGATGCTAGTCTCTCTCTCACTCTCTCGTTCCCAGTAAATTAAATGTAGGCTATATTACATCTACATCTACACTTTGCAAGCCACCGCATGTGTGCTGGCCCGCATCTCGTGGTCGTGCGGTAGCGTTCTCGATTCCCACGCACGGGTTCCCGGGTTCGATTCCCGGCGGGGTCAGGGATTTTCTCTGCCTCGTGATGGCTGGGTGTTGTGTGCTGTCCTTAGGTTAGTTAGGTTTAAGTAGTTCTAAGTTCTAGGGGACTGATGACCATAGATGTTAAGTCCCATAGTGCTCAGAGCCATTTGAGCCATGTGTGCTGGTACCACTGTCATTGTCCCATTTCGCTATTCCATTTGTGTGGCGTGGTATGTCGAAACAACGTCTACCGGTAAGTCTGTGTACGAGTTCCAGTTTCTCTGGTTTTCTCGTTGTGGTCATTTCGTTAGGCATATGTGGGAGAAAGTACGTAGGGACTTCAGAAAGTAAGTCACACTCTCATCCTATGCTATGAGCATTGCGGAACAAGAGTGGCGCATTGTCAGAAGAGAGTACATGTTCTGCGTTTCATGCAGACACAGCTCTACTACGGTAAATATAACAGGGGCATTGCAGTGTGGGTGTGAAATGGGGTGACGGTTAGAAGCGTACTCTAAAGTTGAGGTTCGCGAGACAGTACGATGCTTCTTGCCAAAACGTCTAAATTGCACACAGTCAAGGCGAAATTCTGACGTTTTATGGACCGAATGTAATGTCACATACAACCGCAGTGAAATGGTACCAATAATTAGACCAAGGCCGTACAGACACGGGTGATAATGATCGCGTAGGGAGGAATATCTTGCACAACGTGATTTCCATCTCTTCCAGAAGCTGTAACAATATCTGATGGGTAACAGATTTTCCAACGATGAGAAGGTTCACACACCAGTTTTCGGATGTCTCCGGGACCAAGGAAGGGATTTCTGCTGTCGAGGAATGGATAGATTGGTAGACCGTTCCGACCGTTGTTTATGGAGACTTAGTGACTATTGAAAGTAGTGTCATGTATCTGTGTCACGTTAATGTATAGGGCAGCGTGTGATAAATGTTTCTTGATCTGCCATAACAATGTGTAACTTGCTTTTTTAAGTTCCCTCGTGCTACGTTTCCCCTATTTTCTTGAAAAGTACGCTCTCGGAATTTCAACGGACCATCTCCGTGATACGCAACGCTGGACTTTGCTGAGGATTCGCGTAACAATGTCAAGCTTACTGAAAGATTCAGTGACAAAACAGGACGCTTTTCTGTTACTATTGGTTATCCGTCTTGAGTTGACTGCAATAAAGAAAAAGTGTTCAGTCGCTTTTCATTGCATCTTGTTACATCATTTCTCTGATATGTAATCGCTGAATTATATCAAAAGTTATAATATTTTGCCAGACAAAATTTCTGGCTCCATCCAGTTCTGCATAAAGTAGGACACAAAGAAGGGACGGGTTGATGCGACAAATCCTGAACATTTAACTGGTAGCAGAGAGCAGTGTGGTGGAAGGGGGGGGGGAGGGTGTCAAATATCATGGAAGGAGAGTAAGGCTTGAGTAAGTAAGCACGTTCAAATTGATGTAGGCCTCAGCATGTATGCAAACAAGAAGAATCTTTCTGAGGATGAACTGGCGTGGAGAGCTGCATCAGATCAGTCTTCGGACTGATGATTACAACAATGCAGATCGTGCGCTTCCATTTTACATTTCCTTCTTCCTTTCAGCATTAGCAGTTATCTTTCAGTGAACATGAGGTGTAGCAGTAGTTTCCATAAACAGTAATATTATGACGGATTAGAGCACAAAATGTGATAGTGTAAAGTTGGAAAAATTTCCCCAGTTTTAATTTTTATGTTGGCCGCAACGCAAATCGTCGGCCGCTCGCTGGAAATGCGGCGAATGAGGATAATAATAATAATAATAATAATAATAATAATAAGTTCTCCGCAACGCTGACAGGTGCCCTAATTGTGTGGCGCAATTGTGTGTTTCAGGCGCTGAGTGGCTTCCTGATGATGATGACACAGAACGGGAAGCTGCTCTACATCTCGGACAACGCGGCGGAGTACCTGGGCCACTCCATGGTGAGTACTTCTGCAGTTCTGAGAAAATGCGCCCCTAGCTGAGGCAAAACACCAACTCCAACAATCTCCACTTCACCTCTCATCTGTTTCTTCGCAACGTCTTCAGGGTCGCAAGAAATCCTGGAGATGATGGTTAGAAATGTTAGAGCCTCCGTTGAACATAAAGAAGCCCTTTAGTTTTCACAGGAACAGATTATATATTGTTTTACGTTACTCATGTGGAATATAGGATTGGTCGTATTTTGAAGAAACGTTGCGTAAAGCGTGTGTTTCGACTACCGTTTAAAATTATGGCACTTTTAGCGGCTGTAAATAATAATCTTAGTTTGTGTAAGGTTGATGTCTACGTTGTCCCTGCAGTTCTGGCATGTCACACTTTAGTAAGACTATTAGGACCGTTGAGGATAGTTGTTCAGAGTATAATCGACGACTACAGATTACTGCCTTGACACTCGTCACACTTTGGAATATGACAACACAAGAAGTTTGGCATGCACTTTTAGTTAGCGGGGTAGTGCTGTTAAGGAAGCTGTTGGGATTAAACTAGCAAGTGACCTCGTAAACAGAGACGGACATTTTGCCTCAATTCTCCTTGCCGTCTAGTCGATGAAACAACAGAGGAACAGAATTAAAGCTACTTGATCTTCTGTTGCGGTTAATGTCTCGTTATCGATAACATCTGATATTCACCATCTTTGGATTTTTAAGGCACAAGTTGTTTACTGTGCCTTTTGTCTTCCTGCATACATTAACGTTTGATTATTGTGTCGACAATTCCCAGCCCAGAAGTTGCCATGCACAGTGATCTTTCGTTTCATTTGTGCTTTGAATATGACGGAGTGTTGACTTGTATAGGTATAGATGGTTGTCATGGACATTCCCATAAGTTATTTGTACTGGATATTCTATAGTTTATTCCATTTAATAAACAGAGCCCGAAACGTTCCTCTGACGAAACCTTAAGCAGTCCATTAACGTAACACAAAGTGGCTGAGGAGAAGAAACACATAGTTAGACTAAATTACAAACTCTCTCTTCCTAAAATCGGAATGTCGGGAATGTGATCCCCTTTACTGTGTACCTTACAGGACATCAGTATTTCCATTACATCCCGTGGTGCTCCGCGAAGAAATCTTAGAAATATACAATCTAGAGCAACTAAAACAAAGTTTAACATTTGGCCTTTCAGCCAATCAGTACTTCAGTTTCACCCTGGCTTCTGACCTATTCGAAGAACCTCTGCTTGCTGCTTCCTACCAGCAGAGCCTGTTGCCACTAGTGTTTACATCCTAACGAAATCTCCATTGACGCCACACAAATTCTTTGTCATTTACGTCAGCCCATAATTATGCGAGTATCTGAAACCCTTCCCAAAAACCGAGCAGTAGGCTACCTAGGACAATCCAGCCTGCGCAAATGGTGTGACGACAAAGGATGCGTTGAAACTTCCTGGCAAATTAAAACTGTTTGCCGGACCGAGACTCGAACTCGGGATCTTTACCTTTCGCGGGAAAGTTCTCTACCAACGTCCCGAGTTCGAGTCTCGGTCCGGCACACAGTTTTAATCTGCCAGGAAATGTCATATCAGCGCACACTCCGCTGCAGAGTGAAAATCTCATTCTGGAAAGGATGCGTTCCTTGGAAGAGACATGGTGCAGATGATACTGATTCCGCCTGCATGTACCACTGCTGAGAGGCAACCAGTGTACCAGCACCATGCTTCTCCTTTTCCTTCTCTTCGCTCCAGCCTCACTCATGCAAACGACGCTGATACATACTTGACACTTCGTAATAGATAGGAGGACGGCAACGGTAAATAGTATCTTATAGCAGCGATCTGAACAATACAATCATGCAGGAATTCCAGATTGTGTCCAACGCTCACTAGCGGCTTTCCATCTGACTGACTTTTTACACGATATCCTTAGTATCATTTGTTATTGCGAATTCATATCTTGCTTCTGGAAAGAGCGCTTAAGTAATTCGTCCTTCATGATGCTACTGACGCATTAATGAGCACGTTGCTTATCTGGAGCAATAGTAGGTCTTCAAGAGACTCCCTTCTGTACTTGGGTTTTGTTCATTTGCTATGATCGACACAGTTCCTGAAATAGTTGTAGGACAGGCAACGAGCAGCGAACAGAGGAGTGCAGCGGACGGCCGCGCTGAGTCACGCGTCCTGATGGACGGTGCAGCCGCTGGTCGCTGGCCGCTGCCAATTAACGCGCAAACACTCCATGCTCTCCCTTCTCACTGCGTATTACAAGCCGCATTCCAATTTAGCCATCACGAGGATCCAACCTACTGTTTGATGCTACTCTGTGTTTTGATCTCCTTAATTGCGCTAATGATTATTTCGATAACGTCTGTCTATAATGATGAATAAAGAGGTGTGCTATTGCACGAATTCGTCCGCTCTCGCTCAGATACTCGTTATAGGGTTTCTTCGGTGAAAAATTATTAATTTTTAAAAGGAAAGAACTACTTACTATCTAATTTTAAATGGAGTTTTAATGAAAAGCGCTTTAATAAGAGAGCTCAGTAAGCACCACCATCACCACCACCACCACCATCATCATCATCATCGTCATCACCATCAGTTTAGAGGTTTAGGGTTTTACGCCTATTCTGACTCCTTATTCGTCAACAATCTTCCTTAGGGTCTTTCTCGTTTTCGCCATTCTGCTGGTTTATAATGCCACTTAGTTCAAGCAGCCATTTACTTCTGTGTTTAATTATTGCATCCTGTATGCTCACGAAACTCCTCCTAACCCTTGCTACTGCTGTTGATACCACAGGGAGTTATTTAAGCTGACTCTAAGTGTCATAATTGGCCTAGTGTCCAGTTTCGCTTCCGCAGTGTATTAAAGTTAATGATATTCATTTTGTGATTAAGTGTCACATTCGTATTCTTCTAAGGAGGTTTCAGAATAGTTAAGTTTTGCGTATGCGTCTTGATTTTTTCCACTTGTTATGAGGAAAAGAAAATATGTAATTTCGTTATTAATAAATTTGTGCTCTAATTGGATTTTCAGCTTGAAGGGTCAGTATTATTGTCTCCTCTGCAGATATTTTCATGTTGAAGTTACTGAGTGCACGATTTAGTTTATATACTGCATCTTGAACTTAGTTCAGTGGTTTATATACAGTGTGCCCGAGAAATGCTGCGACAGACTTCGAGGGGCTGTAGAGGTTGCCTTCAGGAACAAATCAATGGCAGGAACCCATGTTCGGAAATGTTATCCAAGGACGCTACAGAACGGCGAAATTATAGGCGTCAGTGCCTGCTGCTAGACCACCCCTCCACCCCTTCGGCAGCAAATGTGACTTTCTACGCTGACGGACTGCAGGCGGAACACATTGTATTGTTGTTTGTTATTCAGTGATCACGACTGGTTGCCACGATTTCCAGTGAAAAGATGGAACTAGCTGCTGCATAGAAAAACCTTGTCTTCTATGAATGTGGTGCTCTGTTGCCTCGGTGGATGACGGTTTCGAACATGAGTTTCCATCTGCAGTTTATTTTTCTCCTAGAGCTCGCTGAAATCTCAACTGTTTGTCGGTATACCGCAGAAAAATAAACTGCAGATGGAAACCGGTGCTCGAAACCGTTATACACCAAGGCAGCAGAGCATCTTATTGATAGGAGACAAGGCCTGTCTATGCAGCAGCTGGCTCCATCTTTTCCACTAATTATCGTGGCAAGCAGTCGCGATCACTGCTTAACAAACAACATTGCGAGACGTTCCACCTATGGTGCGTCAGCGTACAAAGTCACGGTTACTGCCTAAGGCGTAGCCTTGTGACAGTCGTCGGCTTCTATAACTTTGGCGCTCTGAAGCGTCGTTGGATCACTTTTCCGGACACGAGTTCCTATTCTCGATTTATTCCTCAAGACACCTTCTACGACCCCAAGAAGTTCGTCGCAAGATTCCTCGGACACCTTGTGTTAATTAATCAGACGTACGTAATACTATCGTTGGATTACTGTTACGTGTTACAAAATATTTTATTAGCTTTATTTGCCACCTTATCTTGACTTCATCGCTATATATACCAAATAAAGCCGCACGGTCAGCTATGCACGAAAGATGGCAATCATTTCAAAAGGTACCGATATAAAATAATAATCGACGAGATGCACGACTACAGCAACGAGTGACACCTAAATGAATGCGACAAATTTAACTCACTCGCCTTTGGGAAAGCTAAAAATGAGAGGGTAGTTGAATGAAATAGAAAGTGAGCTGCAGACCAGCCTGAAAACATCTGGGAGCGCGAACCACTTAGGAAAATATTGCAAGAACACCATGGCTTCCGCAAAGTAGTAGAACTTAAAAGAGAAAAGACACGGACAGGCCAACGAATGTGAGTCACTGGACGAATGCAGAGCACGAGGAAAGGAGTGATTGAAATAACACGGCCCTTAGCATTCAAATGAAAAATAAAAAAATTAGTCCACCACTTTTGTTTGCCATTTCCTTAAAGCGTAGTGTGGTGTGGAGATAATGAGTTACACAACAAGGGAACATTAATCGTTGTGTGGTATTATATGGCGCATGGCGAGCACATGGAGCGTGAAACCTGGTCTGCAGAATAACGAAGAGTTCAGTGTTCACGCAACTGAAAGCGAAACTGCTTCTTCAAGGGGCACTCATTATTGGTAACGAACTGTTTCGCATCTTTTGGTACTAAACACCCGAAAAATAGCACGGAAAATTAAAGTATATCGATCACCGAATTGGCTACTGCGCTAGAATGTAGAATAAATTGGCATATGTGTAGTAGCATCTTCATTCCTATTGCACCACCATATCCTCGTATATATATATATATATATATATATATATATATATATATATATATATATATATATGTGTGTGTGTGTGTGTGTGTGTGATGGAGCAATATTCTTGCTGAAACCTGAGCTTCTGGAATTTGAACAGACAGTCTCCCAGAGATACACATTGCTCCTTAGGAGGCATTGGTGAGGTGCTGACTTAGCGTCTCTCACGCTGCCTAAGCGAACTGGTGATAAAATGTGTAGCTACTCCTCTGAATCCTCAGCTCACTGCCTTCTCTCGTAACCCTACTAAGTAAAAGGGCCACTCTCACGAGCAGTACTCAAAACTCAGTAGAACGACGAAGTAGTAAGTTATAGTACCCCATCGAGGATTCATCCAACTTCGGAAGACTGTATCTTTTCCTTCGGGAAAATTTTAACTCACGCATCGAAACTAAAAGTTTATCTTGGCGCCAGTTGTAAGTTGTCGGTTTATGTGATTGCCGATTGAAGTCTTCTTGGCTCACCCGATGTGGGTTGGTTGAGTCAAAATGGCGATAACACAGCAACAAAAGGCGTTCTGTGTTCTCTGTTTCAATAGGCACAATGCAGTTACAATGGTTTGGCGCGATATTCGTCGAGAGTACGGTGCAGATGTAATGTGCATTCAGCAGAGTTTCACACTTCGTCCACGATTTCCTGCTCATCAAACCAGTCGAGAGTTAGCCGTTTCTCATGTGTTTGCCTGATATGTTATGCGGTGACGTTTGTGTTTCAAACCATAGAGGGTTCAATTGCTATAATCTCTTCGTGATGGTGACAAACAACAACGTGTAGAGTTTTTTGAATGAGTTGTGGACGTGAAATGAGATATAAGAATTTCTTTCACACTTGACGTGCAATGATTAGGCTACGTTCCATTTAAGAGGAGAAGTGAACTGCCACAAGGCAAGACTATTGGAAACAGAGGAGACACATACCATCGTTGGGCACGAGAGAGACTCTTCAAAGCTTCGTGTGCTTTCCACCGTTCCCCGAGAAAATATTTACAGTATGTTCTTTTTTTTTGAAAAAGACCTGAATATGTACGTCTACATCATACTCTGTAAGCCACCTAATGGTGTGTGGCGGAGGGTACTTTTTGTACAATTAAGTGAGCCCTCCAAACCTGCTCCACTCGCGAACAGCGCGTGGGAAGAATGACTGTCGGTAAGCCTCTGTATTGGTTCTAATTTCTCGAACTTTCCCCTCATGGTCATCACTCGAGACGTATGTAGGGGGAAGTAATGTGTTGTCCCACTCTTCTCGGAAAGTGCTTTCTCGAAATTTCAATAGTAAATCTCTCGGTGATACACAACGCCTCTCTTGTAACATCTTCCAGTGGAGTTGGTTGAGCATCTCCGTAACGCTCTCGTGACAACTAAACGATCCCTTGACGAAACGTGCTGCTATTCGTTGGATCTTCCGTAGGGCTTCTATCAGTACTTCCTGGTAGGGATCGATAAATCGGGTGACAGTAGAACAGAAATGTGACAACAAAATAGGAAGTAATTAACAACATTTGTTAAGACTTATGATACAGAGTTTGCTTTCCTTTGGTAACAGTTTGGTATTTCACACCTAATACGAGGGTGTGCTTAAATGTAGTGCGTCCGATTTCCTTTTGTGAAAACTCTTAAAGCTTTTTAAATGAAACAAACTTTATTAACTTTCTACATCTTTTCTCTCCATGTCTACATTTTTATTTCTGAACGTAGTCACCCTGGTGATGAACATATTTCTTCTAACGAGAGACTAGTTTGTTGATACTGTCACTGTAAAATGTTTGACTTTGTTGACGGAGCCATCTCACCTCTGCTTGCGCGCTTCGTCACTATCAAAGTCAAGTTTTCGAAAGTGTTCTCTAACAACTCCGTTGATGCTCTCTTGTTTTCGTTGTGAAAATGGTGAACCCAGCTTTCATCACCTGTCACTACGTTATTAAAGAACCCATCACCCTCACGCTCAAAACACAAAAGAAATCGTTGATAGATGTCCAATCTCCCCTATTTCTTGACAGGAGGGAGCATTCTAGACACCAACCGTGCACACAGTTTTCGGCGCCGCAGTTCTGCAATGATGGCCTGTACACACTCTTGTGACACACTGCACGTATCTGAAAACTGAGTTTGTGTTATCCGACGATTTTCTCCGATGAGTGCATCAACCCGATTCCGATGAGTATAGTCGGTTGCAGCACACGGTCGTCTACCCCGAACTCTGTCACCATAATTTCCTTCATGATGAGCACGAACAACTCAACGTCGCACATTACTGATGTCGATACAATCACCACCGTACACAACTTTAGTTCTTATGTGGATATGAATTGGAGGCACGGTTTCTGCGGTTAGAAACTCGAGCACGGCACGCTGTTTGTCACATATCGACATAGTTACGTCACACATCGCACTGTTACACGCTTCAGTTCGGAGCCCTCTAGCGGAAGAGGGCTGCAGCTTTTGTCATAGAAGTGGGAAAGTCAATCAAGTAATATGCATGACATGTAATGCCTCAACTGATAGTGAGAACAGAATTAAAAATTCGGAGGCATTACTTTTCAGCACGTCGTCATACAAAGAAACCTAATATCACTGCTGTCTATTGTAAGATCACGATATTGTCACTATGACTGAAAGTAATTATGCAGATATTCGTTTGACTTTCCTAACACTCCGTAAATAACGACTGTCAAGTCGGAACGGTTGTGCTCTGAATGGAACTCCGATATTGTGCTCTGTAGCATAACTGTAGGAACTGCCTGAGCTGGCTGTAGCCACTGAACAGTACTATCTGGCTGCAGGACCGGAATCGTGTGAGTGGAGGCGGCGCGTCGTCTTTCCTGCCTGTCGACGGAAGAATTTCCATGTCCGCCAGTACTAGACGGAAGCTATGTTGTCCCCGGCTGACAGCGCTAGCGCTCTCTTTGGCGGCTGGCAACACTACTGACAGATGAATAAGACACAATGGCAGATGTACCGCGGAAGCAGATCTGGATTTGTGGGCGGCATCTGCAGGCTATTGCTTGGTACCAGGAGAATGGTCGGCCTGTGTGGTGGCAGCCTCTCACGGTATTTGTTGGGTACCTTTTAGGCCTGGTACACAACAATTAGCTTCCAAGATTGCCTGGTCACATGGTATACGTATTTTTTTTTTTTTGGGGTGGGGGGGTGGGGTGGGGTTGTGGAAGTCTCTGTCGATCTGCCTTCCTTCCCAACAATATTGGGTGAACTGTGATACTGCATGGCAACAGCTGTGAACGCAGTAACTCCGGACATGCTCGCAAAAAAAATGTGACAAAATTTACTGTTATCTGGATTTTTGTCATGCAACTGGTGGTGGGCACGTTGCACATTTGTAAAAGGTAAATGAAAGCTGAGATCCTCAAAGTAGATATGAAAAATATACTAATGGTTATGTGCATGCATGCAGAAGATGTATCCTTAAAAATCGTATGGTCCTTTTGAAAATGAAAACCTCGTATTCCTACTCTTCAGTTAGAATTTACTTAAAGTTTCTCTTTTCAGTCAAGTAGAAAATATCCTCTTATGAAATTTGATAAATGTTTTAAACGTCCTGTAACACATCTAGTTTGGCTTCTTCCAATGAATGTCACTCTACAGTTCTGCATTACCTACAGTTTGCAATGTCATTATTCTTACTGAAATCAGTCTGGACGTGCACCCTCAGATTTTTTTGGTCTTGACTGCTTCCAATGACTGATCGCTAGTAAGGAAACAATGCTGGCTCTTTCCACCTATTTACGCACAAGCTAGCCGCCGATACTCTTCCTTTTTTGCTGAATATCGTTAGAATTTTTGGGCGGTACAACTTCTCTGTACACAACAGCATCTTTAGCAAACCAACCGTGGAGTTTCTAATACTACACGAGAGCTATTTTTTTTCAATCTCCGAGTAGCCGCTGACTTAAATCCGATGAAGCTTAGCGCAGATGTCTTTCGCAGTGCCTCTAGCATGCCCGTTGATCGCGTCACATTGCAGGTTTTATTTATGAGTGCACAGTGAGCATGTAAAGATACCTAAAACAATAGTCTCCCACCAAGTGTGAAGTGCGTGTTGTCATTCGATTCCTTCAAGCTGAGGGGTTCCGCCTGATTTCCATACAACCCACATAACGGAAGTGTCATAAGAGACACCAAAGTGCGTCAATGATGCAGGCGATCAGGGAAGGAAGTGATTTCCAGCTGATGTTTTTGTTCAGAGTGTGGATCAGACACTTCTAGAAGATCGTCTGCGAAGGGCAATTCGGAAGAAACAAATAGAAATGTTGACATCACGCACTGTCTTTCTCCATGACAATGCTCGGCAGCACACCGCAGCTGCAACAAAGTCGCTCCTGCTCCCGTTTCGGTGGGAAGTGTTTGATCACCCGCAACATAGCCCGGACTTCGCTCTCTTTGATTTTCATTTCTTTGCTCAGCTGGCTATGAGAACAGCACATTAGCACAAACGAGCTGCAGACCAGCGTAGAGATCTGGCAAAAGGCACAGGCAGCTGTCTTCTATGACGACGGTATTGGAAAGTTGGTACCACAGTGCGACAGATACCTAAGTCGGAGAGGAGCGGGAAGGAGTAGCTAAATGTTCAAAATAAAAAACGTTTTTGTATTTCAGCGTGGCTTCCATTTTTCGACCGATCGCACCTCGGAAAAAAATAGCCCTCGTATACCATTTCTACGTAGCGTAAACAGATGACAGCTCCTTTTCGGCATGCACAAGGCTGTTTCCAAACATGATAATTTCTCCGCACTGAGCATGATGTACTGAGGCGACATCAGCGATATTAGCATAGCGGACGAAAAATTAGTTACTTCCAGGCTATAATTCAGGGTAACATTATTTCTATCTTTGATATTGGTGTCAATTTTCAAAAGTTTCTTCAGGTATGCTACACCCAGGTTAATACTTTCATTGAGTATTAGATCCTGTAAAACTACCACAATATGGTGATGTTATACCGCTGTTCCAAATAGCCACAAACATTGTAGCAGATTAAGATCGGATGATTACAGCGCACCAGCCGATGTGCGAAATGTTGCCTGAGAGTTCAAACCAGGAACGTATACATACATTCCTGTGACAATGGCTGTTTTCATCGTTGAAGACTCACATTCCTCACCAAAATATAAAATAAAGGACAATATTTGGCCACGGAGAAGGTCGAAATAAACATCCTCATTCATCCAGAAGGAGATTTTCACTCTGCAGCGGAGTGTGCGCTGATATGAAACTTCCTGGCAGATTAAAACTGTGTGCCGGACCGAGACGAGTCTCGGACCGGCACAGTTTTAATCTGCCGGGAAGTTTCATCCTGATTCATGTTCACGGTAATCTACGGAGTAGTCAGAAACAATCTAGAAAGCCTGTAAGGAGAAATACTTGTCAAGGAAAAAGTCCCATATGATGCGTCGTTTCCAAGTCAATTAGCATTGAAGTTAGCCAATCAAATCGTTGCGACCTGAAATTCACACGGCCCACCAGAGACGATGTCACCAAAAGTGTTCTTCTTTTGGTTTCCTAAAACCGAACAAGAGAGTGATAGAGATGTTGCACGTGGGACGTTAGTAAGAATCGAAACAGAGCGAAAGGCGGAACAGTCTCCTGCGCAATCATCTACGCTGTGAAAATAACGGCGGTGCGTATCGAATTTTTTCTTGACATTATTTCTCAACACAAACTACTCTGCAACACCCTTACAAGTTTTTCAGACTATCTCTAACCACCTTGTATCTCACCAAGTTCAGTTTATAGAATGATAAAACATCTTCAAAACATTGCAGAATCACCTCCGTCCAGAGTAACACCCTTCACACACTGTTGGATAAATGCCTCATTGGGCCATCGGTACACTGGCCACATTGCTTCATTTGAAAAGGTGCAACATTGTGACTCGTCGGACCACAGTACGCGCTCTCAGACAGCTACTGTCCAGTGTCTGTGTTTTCCGGCCCACTGAAGACGTGAAACCTTATGTGCCACAGTGAACAATGACGTTTTCGGAGATACCCGTCTGCAAATGTCGAATACCTGTAGTTCCTCAGAAAGTGATTATTCACTTACAGCACCAATTTCTGTCACGTGTGGAAACGACTGTCACTGACAAACCGTGATACTCGTCTCCAGTTAGGACCTTTGTTGGACTACTGTACTTACGCTGCATTACATGACTTCAAATGTTGCACCATTCCTTGTAGACACATTCAACAGTCCACACTGATTCACCAACAAATTGTGCAGCTTCATTCATAGTGTGCTCATGTGTGTATCCAAACACGATAGCTCATTTCTATTACTCTGTCACGTCTCCACGTCGACGCATCTCATTACACTGATTCCAAACAACCAATTGGTATGTAGACAGCACTTCCCTGCCACGACCGACTGCTACCAATCCTACAACTTGCTCGAAGACCAGTGTGCTCTTTTATGTGGGTAACCAATGTTTTGTCACATGAGCTCTGCGAATATATCCTGAGACGCCATCCAGGCCCCAGAGAGCTGCGGGAGAGTGAAAAAGAACACTACAAAGTCGACAGTTCGTCGGTAACGGACGGAATTCTGGCAATGGACATTATCGACCGAAGGGCGACGCGGTCGCCATCGCGATAGCTCGCTGCAGACCGGGAGGTATTGATTCGTTACGAGTTGTGGCAGCACTGCGCGCGGAGAAGGTGGAGGATATGAGAGGTGTTGCTGGCGCGCCGACTGCCGGACAATCTCGTTCATTAGTCTCGACGCACCACAGCGCCGCCGCTCTTTGTTTGCTAACGAGGCGCCGGCGCGCCACTAAACAATATCGTGTTATAACTATTTACTAACGGGGTCCTCTGTGTCGTTCGTTCAGATACCTGATTAATTGCTCCTCATTCAAATTTCGCATGAGAAGTTTAATTCTTGGAACACAAGTATAAGTATTTATTGGGTTTGGGACACTGATCATCCACATACGTGAAGAGTTCCAAGTTTCTTTGTTTCTACAATGATCTTAATAAAATTTTAATCATCACATCGAAAAATAAAGTTGTGTTATGGATTATTTGTTCGTCTGCAGGTTCATATCCGCAGTCCAGGGCGGGGTAGCCGCGCGGTCTGCGGAGTCTTGTCACGGTTCGCGCGGCTTCCCCCGTCGGATGTTCGAGTCCTCCCTCGGGCACGAGTGTGTGTGTGTTGTCCTTAGTGTAAGCTAGATTAAGTAGTGTGTAAGCCTAGAGACCGATGACCTCAGCAGTTTGTTCCCATAAGAACTTGCGACAACTTTCCAACTTTGCAGTCCAGGCGCGCTATGAATTCAGCGCACCGGAGTCCTATAGCACACAACTAAACGAGCCGAAACAAAATGGCACATATCACTATAAAGTGGAATATCGCGAAGTAATTTGTTTTCCTCAGAAGCGGTAGTATTGCAGCAGTGTCGCGCAAATCCATTATAAGTTACTCCTTTAGCTCGGTGGGTTAGCCTACACAGTTGCTATATTTCCACTCCTGCCTCAAAAAAATTACCGCACGATACTCCAGTTGGTCAGTCCGTCTCCATAGACTGGCTGACTGCCAAGCGGAGGATCCGGGATCAGTTCCCGGTGTCCTGGAGAGAGGACTGGAACGAGTTGCCAATTGAGGAACTACTTGGCCGAGTAGTCGAGGCTCCACGTCACGAAAGCCGACAACGGGGTTGGAGATCGGCGTGCTGACCCCCTCCTTACCGCATCCAGTGACGCCACTGGCAGGAATGACACGGCGTGGGTCAGCAGAGCCTGTGGAAGGAGTTTTCGTTTTACACCACTTGACCAATAGGCTGAGCGTTTTTGATTGGGCTAATCTAGCGACGTGCCGCAGTCTTGTGGCGCGTTGGTTTCCACAGCTACCAAGGCTGCAGACATGTACTTGCAAAAAACGAGAAGAAAATAACGCAATTTTAAATTTTTCGAGATGTTAATTAAAACTTTATAACGACCGCCTATTTAAAAGTGCCATAATCCTCCCACGATACGTATATCGACAACTTCCGTAGTTACATAGAGCGCAGATTTCGTGGCTCGCTCGTTGGACTCCTTATAGAAGTTGTAGGGGGCAGGCTGCGAGCTGATCGATGCTATCAAAGACTGAAATAAACTCGCAACACGTAAGAACCATCAAAACTATACTAAACAGTAAAAATGCAATAATGAGTGAACTGATAAGTTTTCCAGCATAATTTAAACGATTTGAGGTTGTGGTTCCACTTTTTCTTTAAGATAAACCTCCATTCCCGCTAATTAAACTATCTGCCACTCTAATTACGATTGATTCCTTTGTTATACTGTCCCATAAATTCGGCGCTTGTACGAGAAAACTAGATTCTTGTCGTTTCATTTAATTCGCACAGATGAAGCAGCATTCCACATAGCGTTTCTTTCGCCATAAATTTCTATGAAAATATTTTATTCTTTGACGGTGTCAGTAAACAATCGCCAGGATAGCACACAGCGTATCCGGTTCATAATTTAGTTGGAGTCCCAAGAGCGAGTAACAAAATCCGCGCTCGACACCTGATGAAAATACTTATGCAAGTTATCGAAATTTTTTGGAAGGAAAATGACTAAATTAAATCAACTGTAAACACGGAATTTGCGGAGTCATACATTTATTCGAGATAGCAGGAATAGTTATCATCTCTCTCTCTCTCTCTCTCTCTCTCTCTCTCTCTCTCTCTCTCTCGGTGTGTGTGTGTGTGTGTGTGTGTGTGTGTGTGTGTGTGTGTGTGTGTGTGTGTGTGTGTGAGAGAGAGGGAGTGTGTGTCTGTTTCTGTGGTGTGTATGCCGCACCGGAGATGAAGTTTACGTACCATACAGCATCTAAGAAGACATCGCTTAAAAATAGACGAACTGCAGTACAGACTTTGTCAAGCGTATTACACTACCCCGTGTATACGGCGTTTCACATACACTCATACACTTCCCCAGAATTTTATAAGCATTTATAATTAACGGGAATGGTCTTCTACAGGCGGAGAAACGGGAAGTGGCGCGCATTTTCTCCGAATTTTTATTACCGTTTGTGAAAGTTCAGCGCCATATCCACAATATAAAGCAAGTTCCATTCATATGGTGTAGTTGAAGTCGAAAATACAATGCCTTGTTTCACTGAAAAGCTACGCACAATAATTCTTGATAGGATCTGTGCTCGAGACATGGTATAATAAGGAAGGAATTACGCGTTGCGAACATCAGTGGAAAGGAAAGGTAAAATAATAATGGGATGGAAAATAGGGAGGAGTAAAAGAAAACAATGGCATTTTAAGCATACGAACAGTGAGACCTCAACACGTTTAAAGACAACGTTCTTAAACTGTCGAGAAGTCGCCTGATAACCAAGATACGATCGTATGGAATATCCTCAGGGACATGCGTCGCTGATGAATTTCTGACGTAGCAAAAGCCAGTACGTTATACTGGACGGCGAATGCTCAACAGAACCAAAGTAACTACGGGAGTGTCATAAGGGAGCCTAATAAAAACTCGGTACACAGAACAATTTATCAATGTACAGTCTGCAGCATTGTCAGGGAAATATCGTTGACGGACGATCGTAAGGAAATGCAGAGAAAGTTGTACGAAATTTTTACTCTGTGTCCTTAATGACACGTTCTTTTAAATGTACATACAGGCTGTAACTGGTATAAGTGCAGATATTTTTATATGTGGTAGCTTAATATGTACAGACATCAACGTGTTGCTTGTTTACTCTCTGCATCGAACTGTCTTCCCATAAACATGTCACATAATTTACTGCCTGATGTTTCCTCTGTGGCTGTAACCTGATTATACCTGTCAGTATAGACTAACCGTATGGTATGCACACCTCCACGCTTCAACACCTGTCAATAATGGCTTGCTCTTGCCATATGTACATGAACGTTTTAACCAACATAAAAACATACTACTCTTAATAACGCCATCACTATTCCTAATAGCTATAATTGATAGTATGCAAATGACGTAAACACTGTCGTCAGTCACAAATAGAAATGTCTGCACTTGTACCACTAACACCTTGTCTATAGTCTATAGTAAAGACAAAGAATCTGCTGTCAGCCGATTACTTCACGTAGCTTAAATATTCAGGGATTGTACTAAAAAGCAATGCTAAATGTGATGAATATGTAAAATGGCTAGTTACATTTGTTGAAAGGTTTCTAAAAAATGACTGAATAAAGGAAATGGCACATCAAAATACTGTTCGATCATTTGGTACAGTTCTCAAGTACGATTGAGGGCAGAAACGAACGAATTCAGAGCCGCTCTGCTAGGATTATAAAAGATCAGTGACGTCCATACGAAAGTGAAACGGAGACACTAGGAGAACTAAAGTCGTGATTTGTAGGACAAACGCGATGTTTTACTCCCCAAATCCTGCTGGATGAATTTAAAGAAGCTGTTATGCTTTCACCATCACATATCTCACATATGGATCATGAGCAGAAGATGAGAAGTTTATTACAGGCAAGGTGTATAAAGAATAATGTTTCTCTCCTGCTCAGTGTCGACGCGCTCTACCCAGAGATTGCAGGCGAACATCGTAATCCTGATATTTTTATTCGTTATTGTTTTTACCACAGCTAACAGTAATAAAATATTAGTAATAAAAATAATACCTGGTACATTGATCCATTTGGTGATTTTCTTATTTCAGATCTACAAGACGCGTATGTTTGGCAATATCGACTGTCTGATCAAAAGTACCCAGACACACCTATGTAACGAGGAATTGACCATTAATGTCACGAGAGACGGAGTTGCCACCATAAAAGGAAGCGGGGAGTATTGTGTTGTCAGTAGGGAAGGAATAACAGCAGAATGTGTCCGTCAGGAGAACTCAGTAAGGTCGAACGTGGACCGCTCTTTTAATATCACCTGAGTAAAAACTCCATTGGGGACATTTCAACCCTTCAAAAGGTGCCACGTCAACTGGAGGCGATGTTACTGTGAAGTAGAAAAGGGAAGTAACAACAACAGCTAAACCAAGATCAGGATCACCGCAACACTGACAGGGATCATCGAGCATTGCAGAGGGTGGTTGAGAAAAATCGCACGAAATCGGCTGAAGGACTCACTTGTTAGAATACAGCAAGCAAAATGACTGTGCGTAAGGAGTTAAAAAGAATGGGATACTATGGTCGAGCTCATAAGCGACAGATTTCTATAGTCAGTGCTATGCGACATATGGGACGGTGCAAAGAGCGACACCACTAGACGCAACTGGAAATGAGTGCTTTGGAGTGACAACTCACTCTGTACAGTGTAGCAATTCTATGGAAGGGTTCAGATTTGGCGAATACCTGGAGAACGTTACTTGCCGTCATGCATAGTCCCAACACTGAACTACGGAGGAGGTAGTGTCACGGTATAGTGGTGTTTTATTAGTTAAGGTGTGGTCTTCTTATTATGCTTCTGATACAAAAGAGCTGATCGTATCCGAAATAGAGTAATAAAACTCATATTCAGTGCAAGAGGAATACTGGAAGAAATTTGATTATATCATATACACTACTGGCCATTAAAATTGCTATACCAAGAAGAAATGCACATGATAAACGCATATTCATTGGACAAATATATTATACTAGAACTAACATGTGATTACATTTTCACGCAATTTGGGTGCATAGATCCTGAGAAATCAGTACCCAGAACAGCCACCTCTAGGCGTAATAACGGCCTTGATACTCCGGGAGTCAAACAGAGCTTGGATGGCGTGTACAGGTACAGCTGCCCACGCAGCTTCAACACGATACCACAGTTCATTAAGAGTAGTGACTGACGTATTGTGACGAGCCAGTTGTTCGGCCACCGTTGACCAGACGTTTTCAGTTGGTGAGAGATATGGAGAATGTTCTGGCCAGGGCAGCAGTCGAACATTTTCTGTATCCAGAAAGGCCCGTACAGGACCTGCAACATGCGGTCGTGCATTATTCTGCTGAAATGTAGGGTTTCGCAGGGATCGAATGAAGTTTAGAGCCACGCGTCGTAACACATCTGAAATGTAACGTCCACTGTTCAAAGTGCCGTCAATGAGAACAAGAGGTGACCGAGACGTGTAACCAATGGCACCCCATACCATCACGCCGGGTGATACGCCAGTATGGCGATGACGAATACACGCTTCCAATGTGCGTTAACCGCAATGTTGCCAAACACGGATGCGACCATCATGATGCTGTAAACAGAACCTGGATCCATCCGAAAAAATGACGTTTTGCCATTCGTGCACCCAGGTTCGTCGTTGAGTACACCATCGCAGGCGCTTCTGTCTGTGATACTGCGTCAAGGTTAACCTCAGCCATGGTCACCGAGCTGATAGTCCATGCTGCTGCAAACGGCCTCATGCTGTTCGTGCAGATGGTTATTGTCTTGCAAATGTCCCCATCTGTTGACTCAGGGATCTAGAAGTGGCTACACGATCCGTTACAGCCATGCGGATAAGACGCCTGTCATCTCGACTGTTAGCGATACGAGGCCGTTGGGATCCAGAACGGCGTTCCGTATTACCCTCCTGAACCCACCGATTCCATATTCTGCTAACAGTCATTGAATCTCGACCAACGCGAGTATAAATGTTGCGATACGATAAACCGCAACCGCGATAGGCTACAATCCGACCTTTATCAAAGTCGGAAACGTGATGGTACGTATTTCTCCTCCTTACACGAGGCATTACAAGAACGTGTCACCAGGCAACGCCGGTCGACTGCTGTTTGTGTATGAGAAATCGGTTGGAAACTTTCGTCATGTCAGCACGTTGTAGGTGTCGCCAACCTTGTGTGAATGCTCTGAAAAGGTAATCATTTTCATATCACAGCATCTTCTTCCTGTCGGTTAAATTTCGCGTCTATAGCTTGTCATTTTCCTGGTGTAGCAATTTTAATCGCCAGTAGTGTAAAATGGTTAGATCATGTTAAAAGAATGGCCAATAACAGGTTGTTGTTGTTGTGGTCTTCAGTCCTGAGACTGGTTTGATGCAGCTCTCCATGCTACTCTATCCTGTGCAAGCTTCTTCATCTCCCAGTACCTACTGCAACCTACATCCTTCTGAATCTGCTTAGTGTATTCATCTCTTGGTCTCCCTCTACGATTTTTACCCTCCACGCTGCCCTCCAATACTAAATTGGTGATCCCTTGATGCCTCAGAACATGTCCTACCAACCGATCCCTTCTTCTGGTCAAGTTGTGCCACAAACTTCTCTTCTCCCCAATCCTATTCAATACTTCCTCATTAGTTACGTGATCTACCCATCTAATCTTCAGCATTCTTCTGTAGCACCACATTTCGAAAGCTTCTATTCTCTTCTTGTCCAAACTATTTATCGTCCATGTTTCACTTCCATACATGGCTACACTCCATACGAATACTTTCAGAAATGACTTCCTGACACTTAAATCAATATTGGATGTTAACAAATTTCTCTTCTTCAGAAACGCTTTCCTTGCCATTGCCAGCCTACATTTTATATCCTCTCTACTTCGACCATCATCAGTTATTTTGCTCCCCAAATAGCAAAACTCCTTTACTACTTTAAGTGCCTCATTTCCTAATCTAATTCCCTCAGCATCACCCGACTTAATTAGACTACATTCCATTATCCTTGTTTTGCTTTTGTTGATGTTCATCTTATATCCTCCTTTCAAGACACTGTCCATTCCATTCAACTGCTCTTCCAAGTCCTTTGCTGTCTCTGACAGAATTACAATGTCATCGGCGAACCTCAAGGTTTTTATTTCTTCTCCATGAATTTTAATACCTACCCCGAATTTTTCTTTTGTTTCCTTTACTGCTTGCTCAATATACAGATTGAACAACATCGGGGAGAGGCTACAACCCTGTCTTACTCCCTTCCCAACCACTGCTTCCCTTTCATGTCCCTCGACTCTTATAACTGCCATCTGGTTTCTGTACAAATTGTAAATTGCCTTTCGCTCCCTGTATTTTACCCCTGCCACCTTTAGAATTTGAAAGAGAGTATTCCAGTCAACATTGTCAAAAGCTTTCTGTAAGTCTACAAATGCTAGAAACGTAGGTTTGCCTTTCCTTAATCTTTCTTCTAAGATAAGTCGTAAGGTCAGTATTGCCTCACGTGTTCCAGTGTTTCTACGGAATCCAAACTGATCTTCCCCGAGGTTGGCTTCTACTAGTTTTTCCATTCGTCTGTAAAGAATTCGTGTTAGTATTTTGCAGCTGTGACTTATTAAACTAATAGTTCGGTAATTTTCACATCTGTCAACACCTGCTTTCTTTGGGATTGGAATTATTATATTCTTCTTGAAGTCTGAGGGTATTTCGCCTGTTTCATACATCTTGCTCACCAGATGGTAGAGTTTTGTCAGGACTGGCTCTCCCATGGCCGTCAGTAGTTCCAATGGAATATTGTCTACTCCGGGGGCCTTGTTTCGACTCAGGTCTTTCAGTGCTCTGTCAAACTCTTCACGCAGTATCGTATCTCCCATTTCATCTTCATCTACGTCCTGTTCCATTTCCATAATATTGTCCTCAAGTACATCGCCCTTGTATAGACCCTCTATATACTCCTTCCACCTTTCTGCTTTCCCTTCTTTGCTTAGCACTGGGTTTCCATCTGAGCTCTTGATATTCATACAAGTCGTTCTCTTATCTCCAAAGGTCTCTTTAATTTTTCTGTAGGCGGTATCTATCTTACCCCTAGTGAGATAGGCCTCTACATCCTTACATTTGTCCTCTAGCCATCCCTGCTTAGCCATTTTGCACTTCCTGTCGATCTCATTTTTGAGACGTTTGTATTCCTTTTTGCCTGTTTCACTTACTGCATTTTTATATTTTCTCCTTTCATCAATTAAATTCAATATTTCTTCTGTTACCCAAGGATTTCTACTAGCCCTCGTCTTTTTACCTACTTGATCCTCTGCTGCCTTCACTACTTCATCCCTCAAAGCTACCCATTCTTCTTCTACTGTATTTATTTCCCCCATTCCTGTCAATTGCTCCCTTATGCTCTCCCTGAATCTCTGTACAACCTCTGGTTCTTTTAGTTTATCCAGGTCCCATCTCCTTAAATTCCCACCTTTTTGCAGTTTCTTCAGTTTTAATCTACAGGTCATAACCAGTAGATTGTGGTCAGAGTCCACATCTGCCCCTGGAAATGTCTTACAATTTAAAACCTGGTTCCTAAATCTCTGTCTTACCATTATATAATCTATCTGATACCTTTTAGTATCTCCAGGGTTCTTCCATGTATACAACCTTCTTTCATGATTCTTAAACCAAGTGTTAGTTATGATTATGTTGTGCTCTGTGCAAAATTCTACCAGGCGTCTTCCTCTTTCATTTCTGTCCCCCAATCCATATTCACCTACTATGTTTCCTTCTCTCCCTTTTCCTACACTCGAATTCCAGTCACCCATGACTATTAAATTTTCGTCTCCCTTCACAATCTGAATAATTTCTTTTATTTCATCATACATTTCTTCAATTTCTTCGTCATCTGCAGAGCTAGTTGGCATATAAACTTGTACTACTGTAGTAGGTGTGGGCTTCGTATCTATCTTGGCCACAATAATGCGTTCACTATGCTGTTTGTAGTAGCTTACCCGCATTCCTATTTTCCTATTCATTATTAAACCTACTCCTGCATTCCCCCTATTTGATTTTGTGTTTATAACCCTGTAGTCACCTGACCAGAAGTCTTGTTCCTCCTGCCACCGAACTTCACTAATTCCCACTATATCTAACTTCAACCTATCCATTTCCCTTTTTAAATTTTCTAACCTACCTGCCCGATTAAGGGATCTGACATTCCACGCTCCGATCCGTAGAACGCCAGTTTTCTTTCTCCTGATAACGACATCCTCTTGAGTAGTCCCCGCCCGGAGATCCGAATGGGGGACTATTTTACCTCCGGAATATTTTACCCAAGAGGACGCCATCATCATGTAATCATACAGTAAAGCTGCATGCCCTCGGGAAAAATTACGGCTGTAGTTTCCCCTTGCTTTCAGCCGTTCGCAGTACCAGCACAGCAAGGCCGTTTTGGTTACTGTTACAAGGCCAGATCAGTCCATCATCCAGACTGTTGCCCTTGCAACTACTGAAAAGGCTGCTGCCCCTCTTCAGGAACCACACGTTTGTCTGGCCTCTCAACAGATACCCCTCCGTTGTGGTTGCACCTACGGTACGGCTATCTGTATCGCTGAGGCACGCAAGCCTCCCCACCAACGGCAAGGTCCATGGTTCATGGGGGGGCAATAACAGGTACCAAAAAATAATGTAGTATTACAATTCGACGGGAAACGTAATTGAGGAAGACCAGGGAAAAGATGGGAAGACCAGTCCTGAGATACTTGGAGACTGATTCTCGATGTTGATCATGATATTCAAACATTTTTGTGAGGTTTTCTAGAAACTTAAATAAAAAGGAGAATAATCAGCAGAACGAGCAGAAGCCAAATGAAATTCAGATTTACGTAAGATTTCGAGACTGGCGGATGCAGGACTTGCCTCTAAGGCCGTCGTCTGATTCTATAAACGGCGCTGCAGATACGTTTTCTTGTCGCTGGTGGCGGCGAGCTTTGCCAATGGGGCACTCCTGTTCAAAGTGATCGCAAAAAGCAAGGAGCGAGGCGAAAAGACTGTGAGGCTGCCATCTGGACCGTAATCCATGACTCCCGATCCTGCTGACCCGGAGGCGCGCTTTGAATACGGCGTTCACGACAAAAACCCCGAGAGCCTCGCAACTTGCAAATGGGCTAAAGGTACCGACCGCTCACTGCTTAACAGCAAATTTCCTGCATAGGGCGGCTCATAGACAACTCATTACTTCACTGCTTTCATGCCGTAAGGATTTGCAAAATCGGCCCTGTTTCGTTTTTGTGATGAGAACGCAGGGGTTGCATAGGTAGCAGTTGTAGCATTTGTCGGAACGTTTGCTGTGTCGTAGAAATTAACAGAGACCTTTCGTTGCTAGACCCTGTTTGCAAATGTTCATTCTTCTCTACTGTTTCGTTCAAGATAATAACGTTCATGACCCTAATTAATGTAGTTTAAGTTGTATAACTTGTGAACTGGTGTAACCGGTACCCAGAGAACTCTACACAGACTCAAAAAAGCTATCCAGAGGCGATCAGGAATGAACCTGGTTCGTTTAATGCTGTTTTCATAAGCCAGCCTACTGAGAGAATCCTCATTGAGAGCATACAATCTGAAAAACCTTATGACTGCCTTGTCAAAAATTCCGATTTATTTACTATTAATGGGACATGTTTCACTATTATTTGTACTCGATGTTAACCTAAAGACCATTTTATTCATTGACATTGAAAGGTGCCGCATGCTGTTGGAATATTTTCCGTGTTGGCGAGTACTACGAATGCCATTGTCATTGCCGTTAGTATGATCAAAAGTATCTGGACAGTTATTAGTGGATATTAGTGAATATTAAAATGGGGTGTGACCACCTTTCGCCTTTCTGGCAGCTTGAACTGTGCTCGGGACACTCAATGAGGTCGTTGAATGTCTGTGCAGGAGTGGCAGCCCACTCTTTCTCAAGAGCTGGAACTAAAGAAAGTACCGATGTTTGACACAAGGTGTCTGCAGTAATGTCGACATTCTGACTCATCCGAAAAGTTTTCTATTGGACCCAGGCAAGTTCGTTTCAGCACTACTGTAAACAAACCACTGCCTTGCAGATGCTGATTTATGGTTCAAAATGGTTCAAATGGCTCTGAGCACTATGGGACTCAACATCTGAGGTCATCAGTCCCCTAGAACTTAGAACTACTTAAACCTAACTAACCTAAGGACATTACACACATCCATGCCCGAGGCAGGATTCGAACCCGCGACCGTAGCAGTCGCGCAGTTCCAAACCGTAGCGCCTAGAACCGCTTGGCCACAGGATGCTGATTTATGACAGGTGCACTATCATCCTGATATAAACAATGACACACTCCGAACTGTTGCTCCTCTGTACATAGTACAACAATGTTGCTGAACTATGTTCATATTCTCCACATTTAGTTATTTCTTAAAGTCGAGAGTAGAATTCTGATCTCTTCTGCCTGAATACCTGAATTTACTCCGAAACATGTGACAAATCAAATATCTTAGTGGGAGCCAAATCTGTGGAATAGGGCAATATCTTTAAATATTGTTGTTACAGTTTAATTTTAGATAACTGCATTCAGCCTGGCTGCAAAATTACATCACTGCCAAGTTTAGGCGCCACAGCTAAAACAAGCTTAGATGTAAAGCTGGTGTTGAGCTGCGGGAGACCATGGGACTCTTACGCCAAAATACTAAGAAATATGGACGAACAACCTCCGAAATTTTGTCCTCCGAAATTTTGTCGGAGGAGTTAGGTTTATCCTTTGTAATTTGTTTGCGTGTAAAAACTCGTTAAAATTATACGAACAATTGAAAAGAAACCGATGTGTAATTGGTTCCAAAATATTTCTGGAGTCGCACTGCTATGCCATACTCTGAACCTACTTCTAGCTGTTGAAAATCACAAGGAAAGCTGATTTGATTGAGGCTTCCGTGGTCGTGGCTTGATGTGCTACCTGTTTGCTCACGAAATCACATCATGACAGCGAAATCCCTCTACACTGAACATGATGACATTACGGGGTGCGACACACGGGGAAATTAACAGGCGCTAGTGATCCATATCACGTAATAAAATTGAGCGCAGTTAAATGGTTCGTTGTAGATGGGAGTTGATCATAGGAACCAATGTAATTCACAATCAAGGCAATTGCATCGGACAAGGTGACGCAGCTGAAATGCATTGACCTCGTGTTAGGGAGGACGGCGGCTGAAATCCCTGTTCGATTATCCACATTAAGATTTTCCGTTATTTCCCACAAAAGAGCGCGGCCGATTCCCCGGTACGAGTTTGTGCTCGGTCTCTAATGACCTCCTCGTCGACAATACATTAAACCCTAATCTTCATTCTTATGACAATAGCTTCAAAAATATAAAATAATGCTTCAAACCCCGGCCGCTGTGGCTGAGCGGTTCTAGGTGCTCCTGTCCGGAACCGCGCTGCTGCTGCGGTCGTAGGCTCGAATCCTGCCTCGGGCATGGATGTGTGTGATGTCCTTAGGTTAGTTAAGTTTAAGTAGTTCTAAGTCTAGGGGACTGATGATCTCAGATGTTTAGTCCCATAGTGTTTAGAGCCATTTGAAACATTTTTGAAAGCTTCAAAATAAATTGAGCTAAGTTTTCCTGTTGCAGCAAACAGCGGTCGTAAGTAGCGTAGTCAATGCCACTCAGAAACATGCAACGTCTCTTTTAAAAACTCTGCTGACATCAAGCACAGAAAAAAACAACCGTATTAGGAACAATTTTTTTGTGAGGATATAAGGAGCTTCTGCATATACTATTTGTCCGTGCAAAAGATGCTTGAGTTAGATGACAACGCACACATTGTTAATGCAATTATATCATCATATAAAACAGTAGAAGAAACACCACTTCAGTAGAAATGCTTGCACTTTTAACGCAGAGCACATCATGTATAAATAAAATGTAAAATTCTGGTATGAAAACTAGTATTTTTTGATGCGGCACATGACTGTAAGGAAAGGTAAAATAAAATTCTGCGCCGGCCGAAGTGGCCGTGCGGTTAAAGGCGCTGCAGTCTGGAACCGCAAGACCGCTACGGTCGCAGGTTCGAATCCTGCCTCGGGCATGGATGTTTGTGATGTCCTTAGGTTAGTTAGGTTTAACTAGTTCTAAGTTCTAGGGGACTAATGACCTCAGCAGTTGAGTCCCATAGTGCTCAGAGCCATTTGAACCCAATAAAATTCTGCCTTAACAGGCAACTACAACATCCTCCATCACACGAAATATAAAATGGGATTTCTGCATGCTTTACAAATGTGACAATGACACATGTAATTCGTTGGTCTAAGAGAATTATGAAAGCACAAATTGATAGGGGCGACATAACTTCTGAAATATGGTATGAACTATGTCCTACTTGAGTTGTGTAGAAGATAATGAAATATTTCATGACTCAAATCACCCACTGGTGCCCCACCACAGTGGGGCACTGTTGGATCTGACACTTGTGTTTTATTGTGACGGCCTGAGACGCAGCCACGGGCTCTACACCTCGGTAATGGAAGGTGGATCGTCGTCATTTCATGCCGGTAACGTCCGATATACAACCGAAGAATCAGAAAGTGCACATCTCGAGAAGGACCCCACCAGGTAGACATATATTCTCTCCTTTTCTGCTCTTCGCCTCCGCTAGTACAAAAAGTAACAAACATTTTCTGATCTTGGTTAACGGACGTATGACGCTACAGAAAGAAAGTAATCGTCAGGCTATACTTTCAGGGATCCTGATTTAGGTTGTCCGTTCCTTAAATAAGAAAACTGATAATTTCTTTTCCCTTCCTTGCCCCTTCCGAAAAAAATATTCAAATGAGTGTGAATTCCTAAGGGACCAAACGGCATAGGTCATCGGTCCCTGGACTTACACACAATTTAAACTAACTTAAACTAACTTATGCTAAGAACAATGCAGACACCCATGCCCGAGGGAGGAGTCGAACCTCCGGCGCGAGGGGCCGCGCAGTCCGTGACAGGACGCCACAAACCGCGCGGCCACTCCGCGCGGCTGTCCCTTCAGAGCTTGTGTCCATCTTTAATGACTTTGATATTCACGGAAGTTGAAACTCTTGATCTTTCTTCGTGGAATCCTTTTCAAAGTATTATGTATCCCAACTTTGACTCGACACAGTATCTCATTAGCAGGGCTATCAAACCTACGATACTGATTAAAGATGTACAAGATGTCCGATACGTCGATGCCAGACTATTCTGGAAAAACATAAGAAGTTGCTGTCCAGTGCAGTTCTGCGTTTCTTTCCTGTTTCAAGAGAAGAAATCCTGGAGTCAGCTATGTCAGTAACAAAGCAGTATCTGTCGTCTGCAAACACTTCTAGTATTAAAATGGACGGCGTTCGCACCCAGACGAAAGTCTAGTCCAAGGCTACAGAATGAGTGCCGTGGTGTCACGAAAACCAGACTGTAAATTTTTATTTCTCTGTCCGTAATTAAAGCTGCGAGATGTGATTACAAGACGCTACATTCTCCAACGTATCACGTCTAAGTTATCTAAAGTGCTTACGCCGAGGACCAAACAGCAATAAACGTTACTGTTAGATAATCCAGTTGCCGTTCGCGAAACGAAAATTTACGAGCGTATAAGCCGTCCAGGCGTCCCGTGCCGACTGTCGGCTCGGGTCTAAGGCCGAGGTGTTTACCGAGAGAATCGTAGCTAATTATAAAGCTTAAAATTGATCCATTAACGAGCAAACGCCTGCTGAATGAGGCTATTATCCCCTGTTGCTTCATGAAAAGTTGTTTGGAGTGTTAACTTCGACACAGTTTAGATATGATCGATTGAAGAGGAAACGAGTTCTTCGCACGGGAAAAATCGAAGTTCATTAGCTACTTTTTGCGTGTACGCGGCTTCCGTGGTGCCTCAGTGAGCCGCTCGCACGTGAGAATTTTTATTGTTGTGCGGGTCGAAATATTGACTTTGATCCGCAACCCCAGATTGCGGCGAGTACAAATGTTCCTACCGGATCTGTGGCCACGATAGCTATCGCGCACGGCCCGGGCACCGCAGCGCGGGCCAGTAATTAGTATTCCCTCAACATTAAGCACACAAGCGCTTGTGGGGTAGGCGTCTCTCCTTGTTATCGCCAGACATCTTTATTTCTTCGGAATGCGTAATGAGAGCGTAATGGGCGCACTTGACAGCTCCGGTTGTGCCTTTGATGCCGGCCACGCTGGGACGAAATCGCTTGTTTCGTTATTTACTGAACTGGTAACGTCTTCCATATTGCAGTCAACGACGACGTGTCGGTGGTAAGCTAAGTTACGATTGTCGTCAGCAGTCACTGCGAGAGCGGTGATGTGACGGAGGAATAATGTACAAGAATGGACCGGAGGAGAGTTTTAGAAGAAACGTGCTTCATTTATACATCACACTTTCTGAGAATTATTCTAATGAATGTCAGTCTGGCATCATTATGATGCAATTAATCCTGTCATCTGTCTATGTGCGTCAGACTGTGTTTGCTTATACGCTGATGTGTAAAAGTCGTGGAACAGGGGATATGCACATATACAGATACGATAGTATTGCGTACACAATGTAAAAGGACTGCATTTATGGAGCTGTCATTTTTACTCAAGGTGTTTCATGCGAAAAGGTTTCCGATGTGATTATGACCGTAAGTCGGGAATTAACAGAATTTGAACTCTGAATGGTCGTTGTAGCTAGACGCATGGGACATTTCCATTTTGGAAATCGTTAGAGGATTCAATATTCCGAGATCCACGATGTCAAGAGTAAGCCGAGAAAACCAGTTTTCAGGCATTGGCCGACAGCCTTCACTTAACGACCTAGAGCAGTGGCGTTTGCATAGGGTTTTCAGTGCCAACAGAGTAGCACCACTCCGTGAAATACCTGCAAAAATCCATGTGGGATGTACAACGAACGTATCTGTTAGGACAGTGCGGTGAAATTCGTCGTTAATAGACTATGGCAGCAGACAACCGACGCGATTGCCTTTGCTAACAGGACGACATCCCCAGCAGCACCTATTCTCGGCTCATGACAATATCGGTTGAACGATAGACGACTGGAACACCGTGGCCTGGTCAGATGTGTCACAGTTTCAGTTGGTAACAGCTGATGGTAGGGTTAGAATGTGGCACAGACCCCACGAAGCTATGAACTCAAGTTGTAAACAGGGCATAATGGTTTGGGCTGCGTTTACGTGGAATGGACTGCGTTCTCGGGTCCAACTGCACAGATCATTGACTGGAAATGGTTATGCTCTGCTACTTGGAGACCATTGGCAGCCATTCGTGGACTCCATGTTCCCAAACGTGTCACCGGGCGACAATTGTTCGCAACTGGTTTGAAGAACGTTTTGGACAATTCGAGCGAATGATTTGGCCACCAAGAACGCCCACAGAACATTTGTGGGACATCATCGAGAGGTTAGTTCATGCACAAAATCCTGCACTGGCAGCACTTTCTCAATTAAGGGTGGCTATAGAGGCACATGGCTCAATACTTCTGCAGGAGGCTTCCAACGATTTCTTAAGTCCATGCCGCGTCAAGTTGCTGTACTAAGTCGCGCAAAAGGAGGTCCGACATGATATTAGAAGGTATCCATGACTTCTGTTACCTCATTGCATTGAGAGTCGTCTGGCTGTTTTGAAAGAAGCACTGATCATTGGGAATCTCTCTGTATTTCGTAACAATTTTCTACGTTACATCGAAACTGTATGTAGCACTGCACTCATACTGAAGTCTCAAAGAGCTACAGACATACCTCTACTAAAGCGCTCGCCGTGAGGGACAAATAAGAAATTTTGGGTCAGAAAACTGCTAGTTCGTGCACTAGGAATAAAAACGTCAACATGCTAGAAAAAAGTGCAGTAACAAAGCTAGTTTTGTGTTCTATAGTCTAAAGACTGGTTTGCTGTACCTCTCCGTGCTATTCTATCCTGTGAAAGCCTCTTCATCCTCGATAGCTACTGTAATTTATGTCCACTTGAACCTATTTTCTGTAGTTAAGTCTAGGTCTCCATTTACAATTCGCCTCATACCCCTCATTTGTTGAGACATAACGTTCTTTCCTCCCCAGTTCGATTCAATACTTCTTCATTAGTTAATCCTTCTACCAGTCTAATCTGTAGTATTCTTCTGTAGCACCACATTTCAGAAGACTCTATTCACTTCTGTCTACACTCCTAATAGTCTACGCTTCACATCCATCCGAGGCTACACTCCAGACAGATACTTTTAGGAAAAAAACTTCCGTACACTTAAATTTATGTTAGATTTTTAAGTATTTTACTTTCCCAGAAATCCTTTTCTTGCTATTTCCACTACGCATTTGGCATTCTGTTTACTCCAGGCAGCGTCAGATATGTTGCCACCTATACAGGGTGACCGGAAATCATCTGAAAATCTTGTAAGAATGTTGCAGGGCAGGTTGTGCTGAGAAATAATTCTTTCGAAAAAATTCGATACGTTTCGCCGTGTCCGAGTTAATTATCATTGAAGTTAGCCAATCAGGCAGCTTGGGCGCGCTAATTCAAGCGGCCACCAGATACAATGGCTGTCAGTTATCTTCACAGCGCAGATGATAGCGCACGAGACTGGCCAGTCTTTGGCTCCGGTTTGATCATTACTACTGCCCCATGTTCAATCTTTGTGTCCCTCTCTGTTTGGTTTCAGGAAGCCAAACAAAGAACATGTCTGGCGACACCGCCTCTGGCGCACCGTTTAATTCGTAAACGGCGCAACGTACAGTATTTTCTTATTGACAGTTATTTATCAGAGAAACATACCCTGCAACAGGCTTACAAGCTTTTCTGACTGTTTCTGAACCCCAGTATAACAAAACTCGTCTACAAATTTTAGTGTGTCATTTCCTAATCTAATTCCTTTACCATCACCCAACTTAATTTAACTATACTCAATTACTCATGCTCTAATTTTGTTCATTTGGATATTATTCAAGGCACTATACAATGTTTTCAATATACACTCCTGGAAATGGAAAAAAGAACACATTGACACCGGTGTGTCGGACCCACCATACTTGCTCCGGACACTGCGAGAGGGCTGTACAAGCAATGACCACACGCACGGCACAGCGGACACACCAGGAACCGCGGTGTTGGCCGTCGAATGGCGCTAGCTGCGCAGCATTTGTGCACCGCCGCCGTCAGTGTCAGCCAGTTTGCCGTGGCATACGGAGCTCTATCGCAGTCTTTAACACTGGTAGCATGCCGCGACAGCGTGGACGTGAACCGTATGTGCAGTTGACGGACTTTGAGCGAGGGCGTATAGCGGGCATGTGGGAGGCCGGGTGGACGTACCGCCGAATTGCTCAACACGTGGGGCGTGAGGTCTCCACAGTACATCAATGTTGTCGCCAGTGGTCGGCGGAAGGTCCACGTGCCCGTCGACCTGGGACCGGACCGCAGCGGCGCACGGATGCACGCCAAGACCGTAGGATCCTACGCAGTGCCGTAGGGGACCGCACCGCCACTTCCCAGCAAATTAGGGACACTGTTGCTCGGCGAGGATCATTCGCAACCATCTCCATGAAGCTGGGCTACGGTCCCGCACACCGTTAGGCCGTCTTCCGCTCACGCCCCAACATCGTGCAGCCCGCCTCCAGTGGTGTCGCGACAGGCGTGAATGGAGGGACGAATGGAGACGTGTCGTCTTCAGCGATGAGAGTCGCTTCTGCCTTGGTGCCAATGATGGTCGTATGCGTGTTTGGCGCCGTGCAGGTGAGCGCCACAATCAGGACTGCATACGACCGATGCACACAGGGCCAACACCCGGCATCATGGTGTGGGGAGCGATCTCCTACACTGGCCGTACACCACTGGTGATCGTCGAGGGGACACTGAATAGTGCACGGTACATCCAAACCGTCATCGAACCCATCGTTCTACCATTCCTAGACCGGCAAGTGAACTTGCTGTTCCAACAGGACAGTGCACGTCCGCATGTATCCCGTGCCACCCAACGTGCTCTAGAAGGTGTAAGTCAACTACCCTGGCCAGCAAGATCTCCGGATCTGTCCCCCATTGAGCATGTTTGGGACTGGATGAAGCGTCGTCTCACGCGGTCTGCACGTCCAGCACGAACGCTGGTCCAACTGAGGCGCCAGGTGGAAATGGCATGGCAAGCCGTTCCACAGGACTACATCCAGCATCTCTACGATCGTCTCCATGGGAGAATAGCAGCCTGCATTGCTGCGAAAGGTGGATATACACTGTACTAGTGCCGACATTGTGCATGCTCTGTTGCCTGTGTGTATGTGCCTGTGGTTCTGTCAGTGTGATCATGTGATGTATATGACCCCAGGAATGTGTCAATAAAGTTTCCCCTTCCTGGGACAATGAATTCACGGTGTTCTTATTTCAATTTCCAGGAGTGTATGTTCCACGGTCTTTGACATCTTTGACATAATTACAGTTTAACAGGAAAACCATGATGAAATCTTCTCGGGCGATCAGCTGAGTGGTGCTGTCGTCTTGTTGCAACGTTTCGATGAGTTTCGTACCCGTCATATTCGCTTGAAGATGATGAGTACAAAACCCATCGAAACGTTGCGGCAAGACAAGGTCATCACTCGGCTGACCACCCGAGAAAATTTCATTATTGGAGTACGCCGAGAAAGCCTGCAAGTACATACTTCATATTTTCATATATTCGTCCTGAATTTTACTCACTTTGCAAATTTCTCTTTGTTTTCTATACTCTTAGCTAAGTGTGCAGATTGAATAACATTGGGGATAGGCTACAAACTTCTCATAATAAAGTGAGTCTTGTGTAATAATAATAGCAGCCGCTGCGTTTGAAGTAAGTTTTTACTGTTGATACATTATTATTGCTGTAACAGCATGATGCGTCTACCTCCGGTGCCTAAGTAGGAAGTGCGTCTTTTTAGAGGGAACTGCAGATGTGATCAGAGACTTGTGACCGTGGACTGACAGTTTCGAAAGCCACTGAAATGCGAGCCACGAGATAATTGTTTCTACAGTTTTCGAATTCATCAAATTCCTTACGCGGTCCTAAAGACGACCGAGCGAGGTGGCGCAGTGGTTCGCCATTGGACTCGCATTCAGGAAGACGACGGTTCAATCCCGCGTCCGGGCATCCTGATTTAGGTTTTCCGTGATTTCCCTAAATCGCTCCAGGCAAATGCCGGGATGGTTCCTTTCAAAGGGCACGGCCGACTTCCTTCCCCGTCCTTCCCTAATCCGATGAGACCGATGACCTCGCTGTCTGGTCTCCTTCCCCGAAACAACCAACCAACCAACCATCCTAAAGACGCACGTGTCCCAACTAGTGATCTAGATAGCCAGTCAACAAGTTATCCTTAGCCAATCCATCGAGGATTGAACCCAGAGGGTTTAGAATGCTGTTACAAAAAGGGGTTTGTCCCGTCTCGTTGTATAACCACATTACACCATCGATCAGTGTATAAGTAGGTCTGTGTTTTAGGTGTTATCGTTTTATAAATTTACTTCCAATAAAATATTGTTAACCGCTACCGACCGTTGCTGTCTTATTATACGTGCTCTTTTCAGAAACTATCGTGCTTGTAAGTCCGCAAAGTGGCTTTCTGCGCTCAAAGTGTTTCTTGAATAGTAACGATCTTGTTACGTTTCCTTGAGGTATACCCGACACACTAACACTAACGAAAATAGGTCTGTGGTGATAGCGACGTCTCCATACTCAGGACGATGTACTGTGCTCTGTCTTCTAGGACGTCTTCTGTACAATAGCATATATGCTCTGAGATTTTCCAAGCGACAATGAGCAAGGTTTCAAATGCCATTCAGGAATCAAGAAACACGAAATATCTCTCTGTATGCCCATCATTTCAGAGATGGTTGCGGGACTCGGCTGGTCAGTACAGAACGTCAAATCAAGCACCTTTCAGCCGTCTAATTTTCAAACTGTTATTTTATTGGGCTACCAGTTTCAGCGATTTACTACCCCATCTTCAGGCTCCGTGACCGACGTGTAGGCGGATTACAACTTTGGTCCCGGTCAAAATACGGGTCAGTATTCAAATGCTGGTATCTGTAGATGTCTCCCTGATACAGCGATCACTTCAACCATCATCTGCCGACTAAGAGGATGGTTGAAGTGATCGCTCTTTGAAGCAGAAATCTAGAGATACCAGTCTTTGAACGCTGACCCTTATATCGACCGCAGCCGAGGTTGGAATCTTCCTACACGTCGGTCAGGGGGCCTGAAGGTGGCGTGGTAAATCGCCGAAACTGATAGCCCAATAAAACAACAGTTTGGAAATTAGACGGCTGAAAGGTGTTTGATTTGTCATTTTGTTATGAAATATTTCCGTGAGCCGCTATCTAGCACTTTGGTCCTTGTGAACTAATAGTGGGTCAAGGTCCACTCACGCCGTTTGCATAATCCACGGTGGATCCTTCATATTTGCTTGTTTCCGACCAGACAGCACACAACCTGTTCCATACGTAAGAAACTCACCCTTCCATTTGTAGCGTCTGCTCGTCTTCTGTGAGCGAAAAAATGGTTTGTTACACCGTTGTAGCATTTAGAATTGTGTACAGTACAAGTATACGTAAAGGTAATAAAAGTTCTTATGTAAAGTTTGATTTTAGGCAACTCTTCAGTTTTCCACAACATATACAAAAACTTATCCTAAAACGTTTGCTTAATATTTCTTTTTCTGATTTTATGTAATTAAAATAAATTAAAGAAACGTCTTTCCGAAACAATAAGTTAATGACAGCATAAAAATATATACAAGGAACGTATAATCTAAAATTTACAAACAAGAACTAACTGTGTATCAAAGTTTTTCCAAGTTTCTAATGGAGAAGGAAGACTGAAGTTTAGACCATTGAGGTAAGTAATTAGGCACAAATTAGACTGAAGTGACTTAGGAAAAGTGCGTAGTTACCAAGATTTCTATACACTTAGAGGTCGTTAGAGGCCGAGTATTAACTGAGAGTGGACGAGGATGGGGAAAATAATATAGCGTAGCCTTTCGAAAGTATCATCAGCTGAAATTATTTAATGAAACCACGGAAGCAAAAATCAGGATGACCAGATAGGGATTTTAACTGGCCTTTCTTCACTGAGTGCAGTGGCTTAACCAATGGACCATTTTGCGTGTTCTTTCGAGATAAAGGCCAATGATTCGTACTCTTTCTGTGCGTATTTAGAGTCGTTGCTAACAGTTTTAAAAACAAAAAAAATCTATTGTAAGTTACCAGCTCTCATCAGAAGCTTATGCAAATTGTCATCCTGTGACCTTTTACGTTCTCGGAATTGATACAATAGGTGGGCTATGAATATTATAGCCATTATACGGATTTAGTTATTACCCTATTCCTAAGTTACAGTATTAACAATTGAGTTAGTCGTATGTGAACATAACTTAAAACAATGATTTGATAACATATACCACATAGACAACATAAGTGGAAAATAGATTCACAAAGAAAATAGTATCTAAGAAGAGAACTGTTGCATCTGTGACAAAGCTAATAAATAGAACTTCTTTTGTTTTATACATTTTTGTTAAGGAAGAGATCCCGTTGGGGAGGTCTTACAGCCTCTGCGAAGACGACACTGACTGCTAGGTAGCTGAAAACTGGACTGTACTAATAAAAATAAATTGTGGGTTTAACTGGAGGAATAGTCGTCCTGTTTAGACTTGCGCGAACTCCGCAAATGGAAGGCAGTCCATAATTGTTAACTTTCTAAAGAAGCTATCTCAGAACTAGGATTCAGAGGCATTATGCAAAGGCGCATTGTATTGTGCCGAAGATTTCGTTCCGATAGTTGCTTCCTGTTTAAGGCCTCGCTTCCCTGATCTGACACACTCTCGTAATTAGCCTATAAACTGCGAAGCAGTACCGTGCACTTCGATTGGGGCGGTGCAGTGAATAAGAGTGCTATCCACGTAAACCCAGCTTTCTGAAACTGGTTTCTGTTAGCCTCATTTCGCATTAGTTGAGAATCAGAAGTACACGTTTACAAGAGCTCTTAGGTTTCTAATTTTCGTGAGATAATGTTTAACACTGTCACTTGTTTTATAAGTAATAGGCAATGACTAATAGATTTGTACTGGAACTAAGCATCCGTATTTATCACGAAAGGTCGAGCGAGGTGGTGCTGTCGTTTAGGTTCTGGGACCATGTTGGGAAGAGTGTTTTTCAAATATCATTCAAATTTTACTTTACAACGATTTTCTAAAGTGGTTTCAAGCGATGCCATGATGAGTCTCTCATCAGTACTTGGACTGTGCGGCTGGTCCCGGCGGAGGTTCGAGTCCTCCCTCGGGCATGGGTGGGTGTGTTTGTCCTTAGGATAATTTAGGACAAGTAGTGTGTAAGCTTAGGGACTGATGACTTTAGCAGTTAAGTCCCAAAAGATTTGACACACATTTGATATTTTTTCAACAGTACTTCGAGGGGTGATTTCCCTTGTGCTAATCCAACACGAGACATCCTTGCCTCTCTACTGACCAAGACATCAACGGGACGTTCATCTTCAGCTCCCATTCTTCCTTTTTCCAACATTTATGTAGGAATATCCATTAATTATGATGAACTTCATATGAACGTACTAATTAGATCCTTTAAAAAACCTGTGGCCGTTACAGATGGAACAAGAAACTTCGTTGACGGATTAACTGGAAACTCTGGATAAAATTACAAGACTCTCATAAATTTTTAGAGTCAGTTAATTAAGAAGGCACATTTTTCTAACCTATTTAGCAATATTAATTTGATAATAAGGCGGCAATAGACGCGAGGATGTAATACGAACCTGTAATACATGATTGTGAAACAGGCTGTTAGGAATTGTCGGCAACTTTTTTAAAAAAAAGGAATAAACAGACGCAAGCGACTCGCTACAATGTTTTCGTCTTCGAGCCTATACTATAACCTACGCCATGAACAAAAACTTGTTACTCGTTTCCTACAAATGCGAAGGAAATTTCTCCAAATCGATTGAGTTTCTTGAAATACAACTCTGCTATTTAGGACAAGTCAAAGAAGCCCTTGTAGAAGCGAATAAAAAAAAAAGAGTGAAACGTTAAATTCTAACGGGTGAGGCAGAAATCAAGGAATACTAATGTAAGTCGATACTTCCCGCACAGCAACAGGTTGGCTAAGTCACGATCTCACACCAGTTAAATTTTGTACACGAGGATGCACCTATGGAGGAAGAGAGAATTAGAAGATCGGCTCTGTGAACACACAGCATGCTAAGTACAAAATATGGATTGAGAATGAATAAAACTAACAGAGAATAACAACGTGCATAAAACCGAAACTGTGGAAAACTTAGTACTAAGAAAGACACACAAATATATTCTCCTATGCTGGAAACATGATTTCACAATATGACGAAGGTAAATGAGTCATACGAAGAAAATTAGAGCAAGTATGAAAATGTTCACAAAAATCTGTATTGATATAAAATAATGACGAGGAATTCAGAAAGAGGTTCCTGAGAGGAGGTCTATGGAAAATCGCTACCAAATGGTTCAAATGGCTCTGAGCACTATGGGACTTAACATGTATGGTCATCAGTCCCCTAGCACTTAGAACTACTTAAACCTAACTAACCTAAGGACATCACACAACACCCAGTCATCACGAGGCAGAGAAAATTCCTGACCCCACCGGGAATCGAACCCGGGAACCCGGGCGTGGGAAGCGAGAAATCGCTACCAAAATAAGGGGTATGTTAACAGGGCATCAGCTACGGCGTCCAGGAAAAATCGACGTGACGCTACAAGAAGGAGAAATGCGAAAAATATTACGGGCTGATAAAGGTAGACTATAAAAAAAAAAGATCATTGATCATGTGCAGAAACGGAGCAGATGTCAAAAAATAACACAATCCAGGAATAGAAGGAGAGCCAAATCAAACCAGCCAAACAGAAAAGGTACCGCGTTTATATTTAGACATAGTATTTTGCAAATGAAGCAGGCAAAAAGGAATACAAACGTCTCAAAAATGAGATCGACAGGAAGTGCAAAATGGCTAAGCAGGGATGGATAGAGGACAAATGTAAGGATGTAGAGGCTTATCTCACTAGGGGTAAGATAGATACTGCCTACAGGAAAATTAAAGAGACCTTTGGAGAAAAGAGAACCACTTGTATGAATATCAAGAGCTCAAATGGAAACCCAGTTCTAAGCAAAGAAGGGAAAGCGGAAAGGTGGAAGGAGTATATAGATGGTCTATACAGGGGCGATGTACTTGAGGACAATATTATGGAAATGGAAGAGGATGTAGATGAAGATGAAATGGGAGATACGATACTGCGTGAAGAGTTTGACAGCGCACTGAAGGACCTAAGTCGAAACAAGGCCCCGGGAGTAAACAACATTCCATTAGAACTACTGACGGCCTTGGTAGAGCCAGTCCTGACAAAACTCTACCATCTGGTGAGCAAGATGTATGAGACAGGCGAAATACCCTCAGACTTCAAGAAGAATATAATAATTCCAATCCCAAAGAAAGCAGGTGTTGACAGATGTGAAAATTACCGAACTATCAGTTTAATAAGTCATAGCTGCAAAATACTAACGCGAATTATTTACAGGCGAATGGAAAAACTGGTAGAAGCTGACCTCGGGGAAGATCAGTTTGGATTCCGTAGAAATGTTGGAACACGTGAGGCAATACTGATCTTACGACTTATCTTAGAAGAAAGATTAAGGAAAGGCAAACCTACGTTTCTAGCATTTGTAGACTTAGAGAAAGCTTTTGACAATGTTGACTGGAATACTCTCTTTCAAATTCTAAAGGTGGCAGGGGTAAAATACAGGGAGCGAAAGGCTATTTACAATTTGTACAGAAACCAAATGGCAGTTATAAGAGTCGAGGGGCATGAAGGGGAAGCAGTGGTTGGGAAGTGAGTGAGACAGGGTTGTAGCCTCTAAATGGTTCAAATGGCTCTGAGCACTATGGGACTCAACTGCTGTGGTCATCAGTCCCCTAGAACTTAGAACTACTTAAACCTAACTAACCTAAGAACAACACACACACCCATGCCCGAGGCAGGATTCGAACCTGCGACCGCAAAAGCAGCGCGGCTCCGGACTGGAGCGCTTAGAACCGCACGGCCACCACGGCCGGCGGTTGTAGCCTCTCCCCGATGTTATTCAATCGGTATATTGAGCAAGCAGTAAAGGAAACAAAAGAAAAATTCGGAGTAGGTATTAAAATCCATGGAGAAGAAATACAAATTTGAGGGTCGCCGGTGACATTGTAATTCTATCTGAGGTTGCAAAGGACTTGGAAGAGCAGTTGAACGGAATGGACAGTATCTTGAAAGGAGGATATAAAATGAACATCAACAAAAGCAAAACGATGATAATGGAATGTGGTCGAATTAAGTCAGGTGATGTTGACGGAATTAAATTAGGAAATGAGACACTTAAAGTAGTAAAGGAGTTTTGCTATTTGGGGAGCAAAATAACTGATGATGGTCGAAGTAGAGAAGACATAAAATGTAGACTGGCAATGACAAGGAAAGCGTTTCTGAAGAAGAGAAATTTGTTAACATCGAGTATAGATTTAAGTGTGAGGAAGTCGTTTCTGAAAGTATTTGTATGGAGTGTAGCCATGTATGGAAGTGAAACATGGACAATAAATAGTTTGGACAAGTAGAGAATAGAAGGTTTCGAAATGTGGTGCTACAGAAGAATGTTGAAGATTAGATGGGTAGATCACATAACTAATGGCCGGCCGGTGTGGCCGTGCGGTTAAAGGCGCTTCAGTCTGGAACCGCGGGACCGCTACGGTCGCAGGTTCGAATCCTGCCTCAGGCATGGATGTGTGTAATGTCCTTAGGTTCGTTAGGTTTAATTAGTTCTAAGTTCTAGGCGACTAATGACCTCAGAAGTTTAGTCGCATAGTGCTCAGAGCCATTTTTTGAACATAACTAATGATGAAGTATTGGATAGAATTGGGGAGGAGTATGTGGCACAACTTGACAAAAAGAAGGGATCGGTTGGTAGGAGATGTTCTGAGACATCGAGGGATCACCAATTTAGTGTTGGAGGACAGCGTGGAGGGTAAAAATCGTAGAGGGAGATCAAGAGATGAATACACTAAGCAGATTCAGAAGGATGTAGGTTGCAGTAAGTACTGGGAGATGAAGAAGCTTGCACAGGGTATGATGGAGAGCTGCATAAAACCAGCCTCAGGACTGAAGACCACAACAACAACATTTTGCAAGATTTTTATTTTAAAATGACATATCAGTACAGATGAGTCTTAACAAACCTTTTATGTATGGGTGGCCAGAAACAGCATAGTTTTGTGGAACGCACATTATCGTACGAGCACCACGAAATACGAAATTTAGATACAAAACGATAAAATCCAAGATGGCGTGTGATCTGTTTCATTCCCTCAGCCAATTACAGCACAGGACACGTGACGGCTCACATGTGGAACATTGATACCACTTGCATTTAAAAACTTATGACATACGAATAAACGCCCATTAAACTTGCCAAACTAATGGAATTTTGAGTTCCGTTTAGAAACAAGGAATTGGATGCGGTAGTGTACATTCTCTACGTCTAGCAATTTTTTTTCGGAAAGTACGACATTGCTGTTAGGCTGGAGATCGTAGTTATTGATGAGTTTTAGATTAAATGGCTGACCTGTACTGTAGCCAGAGGCCTAGGTTAGTTGTTGCCAACATTTAATACACTTTTCTTTGTGAATAACTGAAGTCGCTAATTGAATGCTTCAATATACAGTATACAACGTCATAGAGAAATCTGCAACGAGTGTTTTGGTGCATATTATAATTGTCATCAGTGAGCAAATATAGCTAGAGTGAGGTGGCCCATAACACAATTCCTACCCAAAAAATAGCTTCTTGTCATATTACATGAACTGACTTCACCAACTCGCAATGAAACTATCAACTCCCAACGTGCCCTAGTACTTGGGCAGAGCAACAAATTAATCTGTTACCACAATTAATGTTCTGGACGAGTCAGGTATAAAGTCTTCAACTTAATCATTGAAAATACTTTGTCTCATCTCTCGTATTTCTTTGGACACCTAAAAGTTCGCTCCTGTTGGTTACGTGAGACACAGGTCCTATAATGCGACTGGTTGATGGTTACAGAGTTTACGCCATCTTGGATCTCATCGTTGTGACCTTAAAGTTCCGTATTTCGTAGTTTTCGTAGTATAACTTGCATGCAATGAAAATTTATTTTACGGCCAGTTGTGCAGAGAAGACCTCTTAAAAATACAATACTTTTTACATAATTTTTAAAAACAAATATGTAGGGAATCACTACGACTCTTTGTAAGAAAATTTTCGACATATTCAGCCGAATTCCCATTAATTTTTATTTGCTCTGTCATGAGAACAAATGAAGCTCAGACTTTTACGTATAGAAGACATTGAGCTCTTTAGAAACGATACTAAATCTTAACTGGAAAGGACCGAGGTCGGTTAGATTCCAACCACCATGTTATTCGTCTGCAAGGACTAATGCAAACAATGGAAAGCCTAAACCAAGCCACCCTGACTTGAACCTTACTTCTTCCGAATACAGACCATATTTTCTCCTCTGAGCCTCTTCAGATGATGATGGGAAATATCCTCCGTCCCATAAAACATGTGGATTTAGCACTGTGACCAACAGTTTGTTAATGTCAGAACAAATGATCTATGAGGAGACAAGTGTGATTTCGGATTTTCTTCGTTTCAGGCGTGGTAACGGGTGCATCGTAATGGCCATGATGCTTAAGCAGACTGAGTGTAGTATCGCGCTAGTTTGTGACGCGTTGCCTAATTTGCGAGTCACTGAGTACTGCGGCTGGTGGGAGGAAGGTCCCCTGGCGTGGTGGTGGTGGCGCGAGCCTAACCAATTGGCTGTCGTCGGCTGCTCTCGCGTCATAATTCATGAGCCACCGCACGGATGTCGCAGCGCTGCCTAATGATGGGTTGGGGTAGCCCTGAAAGGAATAGCGGACCATTACACCGCATGCGACCTCACCAGTACGGGCAGAATATTGCATCTCAATGGCGCGTATCTCGCGGCCTGCTGCAAGTACCTGCTGAAGACCGAATTTCGCTTGCCTTTTGCGTCGAAACCCTTTTCGTCTTGGTAATGCTACGCGTCTGTAAAAGCTCACATTCCGTTTCATTACTACGCAAGAGTTCAGATAGCTCTCGACCTTCTCTTTTGCAAGCCCCATGAACTTTGTATGGCGTCCCAATGATCGTATTCGGGGAAACGGGTTCCGAATTCTTAACCAGTGTTAGGCTTCCCACAATTTGCTTAAATCACTACAGGCGTAAGCTCGGTAAATTTAACAATCACTTCATACTAGGATTTTCCTAATATCCTACGTTTGTACTGATTGAGGTGGGCGCAATGGTCAGCCACGGAACTCGGATACGGGCCTGCGACCCGTCGCACTTTACGACCGACCATCCACTTTTAGGCGTCGTGTGATTTCCCTAAACAAATTAACGCGAATGCCGGTATGGTGCCTTTGAAAGAGCATGGCCAACTTCCATCTCTGTCTTTGCACAATCTGTGCTTGTTCACAGTCTCAAATGACCTCGCCGTAGACGCCAGCGTCCCTCTTTACTTCCGTCTCAGATGAATTTACTGTCTATTACTCGAAATACGTAAATAAATACAGTTCTTATAAGGGTGAACTGTCTTTATTGTTATAACGGCACTTCTAAGACAATTTTTAATTCATATTACAGCGCACCTGCCACTCACTGCTGTCATTTGTAACTCTGTCTCGAAACAGAATGACGATAGAGGGATTCATGATGACTTGGACAGAGACTATAATTTGGTGCCATGAATGGAAACTTGCTTTACGTTTGGATAGATGTGAGTTAATGCGAATGGGCAGCGGTAACCTTCCTGTTAAATTCGAATACAGTATTGATGGTATGCTGCTTCATTTTTTTTTTTTTTAGAGGTGGAGCCCCTCCACGCCCACACCGGCATGATGGCCAACACAAAAGGTCTACTGCCATCTCTGCATAAGGGTTGGTATTCACTAAAGTGAGGTGTCGCAGGATGTGGGTACTGCAATGTTTGCGTACGTCTGGTTAGGATTAACCATTAATACGCGCTCATCTGGAGATAGATTGGTCGAAATCTGACGAAGGGTAGCGGCTTGAAGGGCAGAGGAAGAAAAGTGCCAAGGCAAGGGCAAAGGGAAAAAAACCTCTGCGAAAGTTAGGTCGGGCGGCAGGAGCAGTAGCGGTTGTCTTGCTGCCTGCGATAGGTTGTGTAAGCATAGGCTTTGTTAGTAGTGGGTATCATGCACGTCGATACCTTGACGTTGTGCGTTTGTGCTGCTCGGCGGCTAGCGCTGGGTGCTGGTACAGAGTCCTAGTTCAGCGTCAGCAACCTGCAACAGTTAGGTTTGTTATCGATCATGTGTCCGATAGGTCATATACCGGAGGCACAGTGTGAGGGAATGTTGGCAGATTGTTTGTGCGTCTGTGGGCGAGCTTGTCGGTGTCCCTGCTGTGGCCTGTTGGTCGGCACTTATAGCAGCTGGTAGTTGCCAGTCAGTGTTGCTGATATGCAGGGGCTTGCCGACGTTTGTCGCTGTTTGCGTATGTTAGTTAACCATAGGTGGCTATGCCCTAGCTAGCAGTGTCTTTGGCCGCTTGTGTTTCCACCTGTGGTTGTGATCGTAGTTTCCCAGAGTGAGGATGAAAGGATTGTTCGAGTGTCTCGAGTTCCTGTATAGTCGTGTGGCGTGTTTTTTGAATACTTCCTTGAGGGCATCAAGGCGGTATTCATGGTGAAGATCCACGGTGCGTGTGTAGCGTGGAGCATTGCTAATGATTCGTAGCACCTTGTTCTGTATGATCTGCAGGCGGCGCAGTCGTGTGGGAGCTGCATATCCCCAGACGGGAGCTGCGTATGTCATCAGAGGTCTAATTAGTGTCATGTATAAGGACCTCGACACTCTCCTATTCAGTGTGCTTTCCCTGTTGAGCATTGGGTAGAGCTGTTTGAGCCTCGCGTGCGCTCGGTTGGCAACGTATTCGATGTGGTCCCCCCATGTAAGTTTCCGGTCCAGCCAGACACCAAGGTACCTGACTTTCTCTCGGAAACGTATTGGGCGTGTATGTAGTGTTATTGGTCTACAGTGTTGGTGTTTGCGCAGTAGTTTCGGTCTGCGTGTGAACAGAACTGCTTCGCACTTGTCGACGTTTACTTTAATACGCCATCGCTCCAACCAAGGCTCAGCTGTTCTGAGTGCTGTCTGTATTCGTGAATTGATGTTCGACGGTTTCCAGTCTTGCGCGAGGATGGCTGTGACATCCGCGTAGACGGCTAACGTCGTGTTTTGTGTCGCTGGGAAGTCATTGATGTACAGGTTAAACAAGATGGGCCCTAGGATGCTCCCTTGGGGTACTCCAGCTTGGATACCGTGTTGTGTTGATTGTTTATCCTGCACGTTAGTGTTGAAACATCTGTTCGTGAGATATGAGTGTATGAGACGTACGAGTCCGTCTGGGAAACCAGCTTCGCTTAGTTTGCGTATGAGTCCGTTGTGCCAGAGACGATCGAAAGCCTTTTCGATGTCTAGGAACACGGCCCCTGTGGCTTTGCTCATGTTGTAGCCGTGTGTTATATGTTCGACTACGCGGAGGAGTTGTTGTGTTGTCGAGTGGTGATTCCTAAAGCCGAATTGCTCCGGTCTTAGGGTGTCGTTGGCGATGCAATGCCTAGTGATACGTTTCAGTATTACCTTCTCAACAATCTTGCTGAGCGAACACAGCAGACTGATGGGTCGGTAATTTTGTGGGAGGGAGTGGTCTTTCCCAGGAAGACCGGAGCAATTCGGCTTTATGAATCACCACTCGACAACACAACAACTCCTCCGCGTAGTCGAACATATAACACACGGCTACAACATGAACAAAGCCACAGGGGCCGTGTTCCTAGACATCGAAAAGGCTTTCGATCGTCTCTGGAACAACGGACTCATACGCAAACTAAGCGAAGCAGGTTTCCCAGACGGACTCGTACCTCTCATACACTCATATCTCGCTGCTTCACTCAGCTACACCGATTAAATACGCAAGCTTAACGTTGTTCATAGACATGAAATGAAGCGAGAACATAAATTCAGTTGCAGGGAAGGCGAATGGCCGACTACGGGTTGTTGGAAGAGTACCAGGAAATTGTAGGGAGGAGAACAGAACGGTTGTGCCACCCATTCTAGCGTACTGATTGAATGATTGGGGTCACACTTGGCCGGATTAAAGGAAGAAATCAGAGCAGCTGAGAGATGTGTTGCTAGGTTTTTTGCCGATCCACTCCATTATTGCGGGAGTGTTACGAAAATGCTCTGTGAGCTTAGATGGAAATCCTTCGAGGGAAGAAGACGATATTTTCGCGAAACGCTATTGTAAACGTTTAAATGGCATAGCATTCCCTAATTGCCCAAACGTATGAGGAGTACATTTACCACCATGCAGTTTGGAACCGATATCCTATCACCTGAAAACATCGATACCTAGTAAACGAGGAAGGATTTTCAGGAGCTCAGATGACGTAAATACACATTTAACGGCGTCTTCGCACATCGTGATGGATCATAAGCAAGGTGAAAAAAAGAAGGGAATATTAAATACTCTGGTAAGAGAGCGGGAGGTGAATTCTAATTTTATGAACGTTAGTGCTGTATTGATCTGTTTATCGTTGGCACGAATCTAAATAAGAGTGTTTCTGTTACATCAGTGAAGACCATAGTTACCAAAGCAACACGCCTAAGACAACCCCGAAACCTACGACAGTAGATTTTACCTTACGCGCGCTTCTTAGAGCCATGGCTGCATCTTTGGATAACGTCTGGACGGGTTTTCTTACCTTGGTCGTTTTGTTGAGTTGCCCCACGTCTTTCGAGAAAGGAACTGGGTGTCCTCAGATGGAGATACCGTGCCGCCTTTCATCAAAACTTAATTAAGCCTAAGACCAGCAAATCTAATTACAGCGCGCCTCTGCGAGCTCAGAGAAACCAAGAACTGTTATTGCCTTTCTTCCGTAGCAAGAAGCTGATCCAGTGTGTCTAGTTTCTTTTGAAAGTACGAGGAAGCAGCACTCACAAAAATGTGTCTTTCATTTCTTCGCAAATTCCAATAAACATAATTGCAGCTTGTGTCTAATTATTATAATTGCTTTCATAAATATTTGCGCTTGTAACTCTGCAAGATTGAAACCCAGATATCCTAGATTTTACTCCTCGTAGTAGTAGTAGTAATAGTAGTAGCAGCAGTAGTTGGCGGTTGCTTTCCTGTGTCACACTTTGAAAATTATAAAACTTATTTTCTAAAACTCAATATATAATAGCAATAGTGACAAAATCCTGACGGTTATGTACCATTCACTGTATTTTTGTATACTGTCACTTTCACGACTCAAAGTTTTTGTCATGCGCTGCGGTCGAATAATGTGATAATAAGGTGCGAGACATTATTAAATGTACTCTTTATTGTTCTGTCATGATCCTCACAGCCATAAATTTCATATTTTTACGAAAAGAGGTTTCAAAATCGAACAAACATGTGATCACTTATACTTTTTCGACACTTTTTGGGGTATATCAGTTGAATATTTTGGATTCCTCCAGTCCAGGAATCATCATACGCTGAGAATACAAAAGCCGTTCCTTCACTTTGAGAGTTTTCCTATTATCAATGCCATATATATCACATTAGCAGTGCCCAACCAGTACATCACACGACCAGACGAAGAGTAACTGTGAAGGAACTATAGTAACTGATATCAGCCTGAAGTACCGATAGTGAGCTATGTGGGCGGAGGTACAGTACTGTATGTAAAAACAACTCTCTTCCAGGTTGGAACTACAGTCCTAGTGAAGACGTGACAAATATAGAGAAAATTTGGGCAATACTGTAAAACACGACGCATAGAAATCTGCTGTGTTAACTGACGTTAGCAATCATACAGCAGCAGCTCATACTGGAGTTATTAAAAATTAGTTCTAAAATACTGCCTATTGGCTTCTGTCTCGGGTTCTTCGGCCGACGTTCATATAATGATTTTACTGACCTTTCGCCAGTACGAGTGGCTGGCATTGTCAAAGCTTCACCCCCCATTGCCGGTGGTGAACCGACAGTGGGGGGTGAAGCTTTGACAATGCCAGCCACTCGTGCTGGCGAAACGTCAGTAAAATCATTAGATGAACGTCGGCCGAAGAAACCCGAGACAGAAGCCAATAGGCAGTTTGTCAACAAGCGGCCACGAAAGCTTTAACAATTTTGTAGTTCTAAAATACTTCTGTACAGAGAGGCTTTGGCCAAACAGACTCGTTTTGACACCTATTTCTTAATAATGGTATCAAAAAGATTGAGGAGACTAGTCATTACTTTTAGTTTAGGATTTATTGTATTATTCTTTTCTGATTTTGGATTTTTAAAGTAATTTTCGCTACTTTATATCTCGTATGTAATATGTACTAGTTTACTTAACTGTGGAATCACTGATTTAATCATGGCATCTATTCAACGAGAATACTGAAGAGACATTAAGGAACATTTCACAATTCTCCTAGAAGAAGAATCTCCAACTCTTAAGCAGTTGCACGACATACTATTATAGCTACGAAGCAGGTCCTACGCTTCTGAAAATTCATGTAAGAAGCTGTATAAAACTGATTTTAAAAAAACTAATTGCTATTAAGTCTATTCACGGTCGCAAAAATTGTGCACATCTTCGTACTGTTATAACTGGAAGAATAATAAAGAAATAGGTACAACCGTTTTCAGGAGGCAAGCGCCAAATCTTTCGATGCTTAACAGGGCAAGCCTTCCAACGAAAAATTGTTTTATGGTTTTTAGCTGCTAGCTGGTCTCTTTTTTTTTGTTCTGTCTTAAACATTTTGTAACTTGCCCCCAACTACAGCCAACTTATTCGAATTACCAATTAGGCAGCAACGAGCCACTGTGTGCAGTGGATCGAAGCCACAACCCTCTTAAGATGTCCTCTTCAGACTGGGACGAAACTTCGGGTTTACGAAGGAAATCCATTTGACCCTGGCTTAATAACCCCTGTAATTTTAATAATGCAGTGTTTTATGGCCTGAAGGCTCCATTTGTACGACAGTAGGAAGTACTTCCCTGTTGTGTTTTATTAACCCAAGGAATATCATTTTCAGGGAGTCTCGTGTTTGACCGTTCAACTCCAACGATAACGTCTTCAAAACTTGATCTGTAAAGGACGTGTGCTTCCTCGGTTCGCCACTAACTCAATGTAAATGTTCGCCTTCCTCTCCACACTTTGCCTTCTTGCAGAGCTTGTATCGCACGGCAGCTACGAGGCCACAACGATAGGCGCCTGCCGAAGTGTTTGTGCAGTGTGTAAATAAATGAGTAAACAAATAAATAGTATGTAAATGCGTCCGCGTGGGAGCGCGGGAGAATATGTATTAATGAGGTGAGCGGCGGCTATCGCAGGTCATCGCGCTCGATGGCTGGCCGATAGCGGCGCTAATGAGCGCCCGCTTTCTTGCTGTCAGCCGTCCACGTCCAGGTCATTAGGGCCGCGCCGCACACATTTGCTCACCCACTGTATCTACATTCGTGCGCAATGATTCGGGAAAAACTACGGAGAGGAGTCTAGTGACTTCAAGGGGCCACGCGAGGCTCTGGCCCTGTGTTGTGCTTTTAAAACAGGTCGCGTCTGCTAGCACACCACACGGAAGCTAATCAACCACAAAAGCTCCTGTCAAACACGCGTCTGATAGGGCCTACATTAGAGACTGCGTTACCCCATGAGTCTCATCAAGGTCTTCTTATTATTAGTGTTAGTATTTGCTGGTCGCAATCATCAAGCAAGCACGAAAAAGCTTAGCGCTACCACGTCGGATACCCACGCCCTAAGTGCAATATTTTCTGTATAAGCTTTACTCAGTCGATCAAACTCTCGCACAAATTTGAGGATAGACTGAAACAACCCACACGCGTCCTTTCCGATGTCCTACAAAAATTTCGTATTTCAGTGGATTTGGAATCAGAAAAGTGCGCCACGCTGCAAGTTAAAGTACTTCTCTTTAACAATACCTTGCCGTTCTTTTAATCATTCACTCTTTCTGAGCAAACACGATGGGACCTTAGGAAGGTAGATTGTAATTTAACATCCCGTCGACGACACAAGCTGCATTTGGAGAAATAATGGAAAGGAAATAGACCACGTCGGAACTTCCGTTAAGAGGATAGAAATAATAACCACTGCGGTATTGGAAGACCATGATAAGTGAGCACTGACAGTAAATTTTCAAAGTCTGTGTGGTGGTGAAAATGTAGGAAACTAAATAGTAGAGGGCCGACACATCAAGGCATGTAAAATATTTAAATATTTGGGTAGCATCCTATCAGGGTACGGAACAAATAATTGGGAAACACAGCAGCGAATAGCCCATGGGAAAGCAGTAAACCCGAAGCTAATCTCTATGCTGCGGCCTTCTAACGTAAATTGGAAGGTAAGGAAGATGATCCATAGAAGTATTATAGACTTCATAACGACCAGTGGATGCCAGTGCTACGAGTTTACTGGAAAAAATAATAAAAAAAAATGAGAGTTGTAGAAAGAGAATATCTCAGATGGTGGTCTACAATACCTTTGCGAGTTCACGTAAGAAATATAACGATTAGGGAAATGACCCAGACTCAACAAAGCATCAGAGATAGAACAGAAGAACGGCAGCTCGTCTGGTTTGGATGTACAACATAAATGACAGATGACAGATGGCCAAAGCTTCTTGTTGTATCATTCTTAGGAAAGAAGGAGAAGACAAAGACTGCAAGTTGCCTGGTTAGATGGGGTAAAGGACGTCATGGGAAAAAGAGACATAGAGGGAGACGAGGAATCATGGGCAGATAGAACTCGATGGCGACTGATAAGTTAGATGTCTCGAAAGATATCTGGGATGCCTCGACAGCTGTGGGAACCCCACAGGATAGAGAGAGATCAAGGCAAATCACGGGACAGCCAAATCTTGATGGCTGGACCTGTATCTGAAACTTGATATTTTCGAATGCAGGAATAAGAGTCTTAAGTTGTGCGCCTTCTCTCTCGCTAAGACTATCGGTTAATTACCATTCATTTACTCGTCTCGCAATTTGGCACATGGTTTTACTCTCTGTCTTCTTATAGCATGACCTACCTTGCATCGTGGTCTACAGTTCTAATTATTTTCCTCTTTTGTTCAGTGAAGGGATAAACCGTATTACCTCTAAGACTGTTTATGTGGTGTCACCGCCAGACACCACACTTGCTAGGTGGTAGCCTTTAAATCGGCCGCGGTCCGTTAGTACACGTCGGACCCGCGTGTCGCCACTATCAGTGATTGCAGATCGAGCGCCGCCACACGCCAGGTCTAGAGAGACTTCCTAGCACTCGCCCGAGTTGTACAACCGACTTTGCTAGCGATGGTTCACTGACAAAATACGCTCTCATTTGCCGAGACGATAGTTAGCATAGCCTTCAGCTACGTCATTTGCTACGACCTTGCAAGGCGCCATGTTCAGTTGCTATTGATATTGCGAATAATGTACAGTCACGAGCGACGTTCACTATTTATGGATTGAAGTTAAGTATTCCACCAGCTACGTCCGTTTTTTCTAAAGTCTAATTTCCTTGTCCTGTTCCAGACCTCACGCTAGCCTGCGTGAGCTAAAACGCGTGCCTTTCGGCTTCCTCTGGCAACCCGGTGTTGGCTCTCCTGCCAACCCACAACAGTTTATACAGCTCACTTTTATACATCTGCTCAATTACGACTTTATAGTCATTTTAGAGTGCACTTATATGAAATAAAACAAACAAACTCTATTCGGGCAGGGGTTGAAAGCTCAACGGTACCGACTGGCCGCCGTGTGATCCTCAGCCCTTAGACGTTACCAGATGGGGATACGGACGGGCATGTGGTCAGCACATCACTCTCCTAACCGTTGTCAGTTTTCGTGGCTGGTGCCACTATTCCTCAACCAAGTAGCTCCTCAATTGGCCTAACATGGGCTGAATACAATCTGCTTACCAACAGCATTCGGCAGACCCGGACGGTGGCCCACCCAAGCGCTAGCCAAGCTCAACGTATATAAAATAACAATAGAAAAAATGGGAAATTAGTCTAAAAATATAAAAAAATTCTCTTCATTAAAAGCAACTTGATATAAAAATAATTAATACAAGTGTACAGTAAAGCATATTGTTTTAACCGTCGTTTCATAGTGATCTTCAGTACTCCACAGATACCTGAGTTGTTATATAGGTGCATCGTATAATGACCATGAAATTGAAATTTGGCAAATCGCGTCAAATCGTGACGATAAAAAGCTTATTTGTTTTTGACTAAAAATAGTTTTTCTGAAAATATTGTTCCATAACCTACCTTCGTCAATGCAGTGGACCCATGCATTAAGAAAAATATTTTCTTCCTATTCATTCGATTCTGATAGCAATGAATTCAATGTTCATGTTTAGATTTACTAATATTAGTATTCTTTTTTATCGTAGTTCACTGAATTCAGATTTTTCAATCTGTCTCTGCAATCTTTATCAATATTTGTATTAAGATGGCATTTCGTAGTACGCACGGTTAAAGCGTGACTGCTTATGCATGTCGTTTGATGACTTGTAGAAGGGAGCGAGTACATAACATTCTGAATGTGCGTCCATGTCCAGAAACGTACCGTTCCGTTTTACGACGGCTTCAGTTCATATGTTTAACTCACCCACTTCTGCTTGAGGAATCGAATTAGGCGCGGCGCAGTACAGTTATTAGGTAAATACTCGAAAGGAAACATAACGAAACATTCTCTACATTATTCCAAAACAAAAGTAACCGAGCATACTGTATGTGTAGAACGGTACTGATGGATTATGAAATCAGCTTGATGTTGCGATCACCAAAATTGTACCTACGAAGGCATGTTCTGCTACACGCTCTCCATCCCACCTGGTGCCTCTTCAACTTCTACTGCAGCCGCCAGAACTCGTGCCAAGAGATCTTCCTATGTCTGAACAGGAATCTCTTAAATTAAACTGTTCATCAGACGTTAAATGACATCAGATGACCATCTGGCGTTGTACACGTTGTCCAGTCTACCATATCGCATACCAGGACAAGCAACTCTGAGACTTTTCTCTTTCCCTTAGCAGACATGGACGCGTTACACATCGGAATTGAAACCATCGTAGAACGGAAACTGTACTTTCCCGACCATGGGTTCGTGTTCAGAATATAATGTACTCATTCTCCTCTACAAGTAATAGGAGCTGGTAACGGCAGTTTCCGAGCACCCTGTATGTCTTTGCATGAGCTGTTTACTAATACATGGTGCTCCAAAATAATGTATGCTCTTTTTTAAAGTGGATACCTCTTTAATTAAAGCAGCTAGAGATGAAAAGTTTTAGTGTCGTGTATATTCGATGGTAACTAAGGTGGTATACGTTCAGAACGACTAACTTCTACCGCTGCCCATTGTCGACGATTTAGAACAAAGTGACTTACCAATTACTAATAGAATAGCACCTCAGGCCTGCTCAGTTTGCGGCCTTAGATTATCCAGCGTTTGTGGTTTTGCAGTGTACACTACGTTCTTCACATTTCCCCAAAGATAGAAATCCAAACGGGTTAAATTTGGTAATCGAGTTCTCTACTGCACAGCACTTCCTCTTCGTCCTATCCATCTGGAAGGTAATGGTGCAACCAAAGAATTAGATCACGGAAACTTTCATCTTCTTCACACATGGTGATGACAACTCATAAAATTCAATTTGCCCATCGGAGTCATCCGATCCTGCAACAAATTGAACTTTGCTAAGTTTTTCACTTGCTTCTCAACTATTACTTGCGAAAACTTATTTCTGTCTTCTTTAGTTAGAGATTCAGTTTCAAGAAGTGAAAACATTATTTTGGGAGTTTCGTCTATACAGTATTCAATGGAATGTTACAAAGGTACAGAATAAAATTCGTCAACTGCATCCTGAAAACCGATTCTAGCTGTTCTCTAACTCTGTTCCTGTAGAACTAATCGGTACTGCAGCTAGCAACGATTTTTTTTCCTTCATAGAATGTCCATTTGCCAAAGTGGCTAATCCTGAAAGGAAGAACACCATTGATGTATCCATTGAACTTTATAAATCGGAATCTTGTTTATTAAAAGTAAGAAGCAAGAAATAACACCATGGAGGGAAGCGAACACCCATTTACACGAAATTGGTGAAAAAAGCAAGTAACGATGTCACTACGGACAACGCATTTTCTTTGGTCGAAGCCATGCTCACAGTTGAAACTGAAAATTGTCAAGCATGTCGATGCTCATGTGCGTGCCATATCTGTTGTGGTAAATCTGTACCGGTACAGCTGCCAGGTGTACCAAATCATGTGTGGGATCCTTTATGTGAAACTGAATCTATATTATTATTACGCTTCAAATTCCTAGTTTTTTATCACATGAGTAATTCCAGTTTCGAGTCATTAATCTTGTACTTTATTTTCACATTTTATGAAACACATAACCTTAAATGTCCCTTCATGAAGCGGTGGTCGTCACTTGCCATATGCCGTTACAGTTGATAAAAACCCCATCCAGACCTCAATACATAGAATACAGCGCCATATTCCCGCACATAACAAAACTATCACTATATAAATGGCGTGGAACCACTAACAGTAACATCCATCACTACAACATCGGATGACAATGCCTACCTGGGGAGTTGATGTCGACTTCGAAAACCCGTCGTTTAGCGCAAGAAATGTGTGGGGAGGAATTGTATTGCTGGGGGAGTACATCTGCCAACGACACTATAATTAATTGGCTTATGTTCTTCTTGTATAATGTACTGTTCAATGTTTCCTCAATATACATCAGACATGTGCAATCATTGTAAGCCCATTAAGCTCGAATTTCATCCTGTATGCATCTGTCAGACACACTTCGTTACACAACTTTTTCCTATGCCTCACTCCACCTGTGTCTGTTACTGCACAATCGAAGATGAGCTGCGCATTGATTAGATATGAAAGAATCTTGCAGATCGGAACTCTTGTCCGTAGTCATCTTCGAGCGTTTCTTGACGACAATAGCTGAAATCTGAGTGCCAGTTTCTCGTAACTCGTCCTTAGGTCACCAAGCTGTTAGACGTGAGCCGGCCGGAGTGGCCGTGCGGTTCTAGGCGCTACAATCTGGAGCCGAGCGACCACTACGGTCGCAGGTTCGAATCCTGCCTCGGGCATGGATGTGTGTGATGTCCTTAGGTTAGTTAGATTGAATTAGTTCTAAGTTCTAGGCGACTGATGACCTCCGAAGTTAAGTCGCATAGTGCTCAGAGCCATTTGAACCATTTGTTAGACGTGATTACGTGTCTGAAGTACGCTGCTGCGCTCTAGAACCAGAACAACGAAAATATCTACCATCCTTAGACCCGCAGCACCAGCAATGATGCACACTTGAAATTTCGCGTCCAATCTGTTAGGCATTTGTTTTGGTGCGTCATCTAGAATATTCATTACACTATCTCTCCGTAAATTCAATTAATTATGTAAATTATGTTCATCGGAGCTGGCTTATCGAATGTGTAGTCTTTATTGATAGAGTATGACGTTCGAAGCAACAGACTACAGTGTATGCAAGTCACATGTTACTCGCCTGATACTACTGCGCAGGGAGAGCAACGGCGTTTATTCACACAAAAAGTGAGACGGAATGTACTGTAGATACTCTCAGTTCCGAAGCGTTAGAGACATCGACAAAATATAAGTTCATATATCACTTGGTTGTAAGTCATGAGAACAAACATATAGTTCACCAATAAAGCTTTTTACTTTCTACTATAAGAAGTTATCAATTCTGTAACAAATATATAGTCTTTCAGCTGCAGGTGCATCAGTGCATCAGTACTATTTGCAGCCATATCTCTAGAACTTTCTTCCAATGGGCTGGATGAGACATCATCCGTGTCCTAGTGACTGTGTGCGAAATCTAGTCTACATTATAACATTTTCAGGTATCTATTCCATTAACTCATCACGACGCTCATTTTCTGTTTTAATATTTTTAGCGAGTGTACACGCTTCGCGCGTGCCTACATCTGTATATATACTCCGCATGCCACTACACTGATGGGTAACACTTGTATCAGTGTTCCGTATGTTAAATATATTTTAATACAGGCGGTGCCTGTGGTCTTATTGCATAGCTTTAAATCTTAACTTGCAACTTATGCAACAATTAAAATCATTCGCCATCTGTCAGCTGTTATGCGTTACATTATCAGATGACCCAGCAGAAGGAAGTGAGTACCGGTGACCAGTATTCTCTCGTGAGGTACACAGAAGGCAGTTGTCATTTGTGGAAGTTGTACTCAATCAAGTACATTCAGTACGACATCTTACTGCACTGGAAGTTTCAAGAGCTGCATGCGTGATCCAAGAATAATAGACGGTTGGTTGGTTGATTTGGGGAAGGAGACCAGATAGCGTGGTCATCGGTCTCATCGGATTAGGGAAGGATGGGGAAGGAAGTCGGCCGTGCCCTTTCAGAGGAACCATCCCGGCATTTGCCTGGAGTGATTTAGGGAAATCACGGAAAACCTAAATCAGGATGGCCGGACGCGGGATTGAACCGTCGTCCTTCCGGATGCGAGTCCAGTGTCTAACCAATAATAGACGTTCCGTCATGTTGCTGCGCATGCCATTGCCTCTCCGTCTGTCACCCACAGGTTGTGGACACGCTACAGGGAGACAAATGGTTCAAATGGCTCTAAGCACTATGGGACTTAACATCTGTGGTCATCAGTCTCCTAGAACTTAGAACTACTTAAACCTAACTAACCTAAGGACATCACACACATCCATGCCCGAAGCAGGATTCGAACCTGCGACCGTAGCGGTCGCGCGGCTCCGGACTGAGCGCCTAGAACCGCTAGACCACCGCGGCCGGCTACAGGGAGACAGGTCAGTACACAAGGCGAGCTGGACAAGGTCGCCGACGCATTACAACCCCACGTGAAGACCGATATCTGGCCATCTCTGCATTGCAGCCTCGTGGGGCTACCACCAGAGCATTGCGAGGTGATGAGGTCCACATCAGACTGTAAGGAACAGGTTACGAGAATACACCTTACAGCCCAGACGTCCTGTTCGAGTACATGACATCATCTCGCAGCTGCCCTTCAGTGCTGCCTTTCCAAAGTCGACTGGCAACTTCGTCAGCGGAGAAACATTCATAGACGACCAAGATTTCCTCTGACGCAAGTGATGGCCCTGTTCTTGTGTGGGGACGCTGTAGTGAGCGGTACGTGCCAAATGTTGTCCAGAATCTCGACAGATTCGGTCAAGGTTCTGTGGTGGTGTGAGCAGCCACCAGTGTTGACAGCGGTACGGACCTTTTCGTTGTCCGTAGTCACCTTGCCGCCAGACGGTATATCGAACCTATCCTATTGGACCATGTGGTGGATGCTGCTTGCGTTGGGCCCCTGAATTCTTTTCACGCACGTCAATGCCGTGGCGGATGGCATCAGAGATGTGATGTGAAGCCCAGACATTGAAGTAATGGAACGCCCAGCGGTGAATCCCGACCTAAAATTCGCCAAGCTTCAGTGTAAAATGCTTGAAAGACAAGTTTGTGGTCACCCTGTTCAACTACAGACTCTGTAAGAACTTTCAAGGACTCTTACTGACGAATGGGAACGGAAACCACAGGGTGATCTCGGTTGACGAGATGAATAGTTGTTTCCACATTGTTTTCGACAACTGTCTGTCATTTCAGTTCTTGTTATGCAAATGAATGGGAATATAATCATGTTTTGTTGTGTATGTAAGTTGTTAAAAGTATAGATATGCTTTGGTAACATACCCAACCCTCAGTTATTCCTCAGTGGAGAATGGCAGAACCCCAGAGTCACGTCCCCTAATTCTACTGAGCAGTGTGTATGGTGAATGGCGGAAGGTGTCTCGTACCACTAGTCATTTCTTTTCCTGTTCCACGAGCAAATGGAGACAGGGATAAACGACTGTATTTATTCCTCCATACGAGGCCTAATTTCTCTTATCTTCGCGGTGGTTACCCGAAATGTACATTGGGGGGTAGTACAATCGTTCTATAGTCAGCCGCAAATGCCGATTCTCTAAATTTTCTCAGTAGCGTTTTGCGAAAAGAACGCAGTCTTCCCTACAGGGATTCCCATTTGAGTTCACGAAGAATCTCTGTAATACGACGTATTGATCGATCCTACCCCCTAACAAAACTAGCATCATGCCTTTAATTGTTTCAGTGTCTTCATTTAATCCGACCTTGTGGGGATCCCACATACTCAAGAATAGGTCGCCGGTTGTTCTGTAATCGGTCTCCTTTATATATGAGCTGCAATTTACTAAAAATCTGCCAATAAACCGAAGTTTGCCATTTGCCTTCTTCACTACTAGCTTTACTTGCTAATTCCATTTCATATCGCCTTGCAACGTAACTCTTAGATATTTAATCGAAGTGTCTTCGTCAAGCAGAGCACTGTTGACAACGCATTCGAACTTTACCACACTGTTTTCCTTACTCATCTGGATTAACTTACATTTTTTTCACGTAGATCAAGCCGCCATTCTTCACACAAAATTTGAATTCTATCTAAGTCACGGTGTATCATCCTACAGTCGTTCAACGACGACTTCTGTTGCCTTTAGTTGCTTCTCTCGTACAATTTTAGGCCACTACCTTCAAAGCATTCAACAAAAAAAAATGGTTCAAATGGCTCTGAGCACTATGGGACTCAACTGCTGAGGTCATTAGTCCCCTAGAACTTAGAACTAGCTAAACCTAACTAACCTAAGGACATCACACACATCCATGCCCGAGGCAGGATTCGAACCTGCGACCGTAGCGGTCTCGTGGTTCCAGACGGCAGCGCCAGAACCGCGCGGCCACTTCGGCCGGCATTCAACAAAAGTCGTAGAAATGTCTTACTGTTACGTTATTTTATTTTTCTCCCAAATTAGATTGATCGTATATGTCGCAGTCCTGTACACAGTGCGCACATAGTTGCTTTTATTTCTGACAAGTCCCTCTCAGTCATGTCTCATCCCTGAGATACTGTTTTCTCCCAACCGAGGCAAACTGTTTTCTACGGTAAGCTTCATTCTCTTAAACTGTGTAATAGATAATTTTGAAGTACAATGCATTTATTCAGGAGATAGAGAACAGTCGCTCTTACGACCATCTCATTCAATTTTTATAAGTGGCACTCAAATGTAAACGAGACAGATGGAAAAAGTAAGTAAACTGTTTATTATTTCAAAAGTAATCACCGTAACTGTAGATGTATTTATCTAACTGTGAGAAAAGACAGTGAACGCCTTCGTGGAAAAAATATTTGCGCTTTCCAACGGAATCATGATTGTACCCAGGCGTGCACATCTTCGTCCGAAGGAAATCGATGGCCACAAATATCTATCTTCAGGATTTCATAAATACGGAAGTCGTATGGGGAGAGATCAGGACTGTATGGAGGATGAGTATGGGCTTCCCAGCGAAGCTTCTGCAACGCAGTCTAAATAATGTTGGCAAAATGTGGGCGCCCAGTATTCTGCACCAAAATGATGCCGTCTGTCAACATTCATGCGCTTTTGGATTTGATGGCGCGCTTCAATTATTACATAGTGTCCGCGTACCACTGTGCGTTAATTGTGGCTCTGTGTTCCAGAAAGTCAATGACCGGTGGGGCTTTGCAGTTAAAGAAAATAGATCATCGTGATTTTCCTGGAACTAGCGTGCACTTATTTGGATTTTTTTCGGTTGCTATGAATTCACGTGCTTCCTTGCTGGCTCTGACACACCGTTTTGTGTGCAGCAATGATATCGACATTCTGTTCAACTCACGCTCCTTCATCAGGTTGTGGGGAACCCACTGCGCACGGGTTTTCAAAAAAATGGTTCAAATGGCTCTGAGCACTATGGGACTCAACTGCTGTGGTCATAAGTCCCCTGGAACTTAGAACTACTTAAACCTAACTAACCTAAGGATATCACACACATCCATGCCCGAGGCAAGATTCGAACCTGCGTCCGTAGCAGCAGCGCGGTTCCGGAGACTGAAGAGCCTAGAATCGCTCGGCCACAGCGGCCGGCCTTCACGGGTTTTCCGGAACTTCAGATGCTCTGCCATGATGCTCAACATGAGCCGAACCTCTCCACAGAAGGTGTAATGATACGATAAGCGTGTTCTGACTAACTGTTGTCTCTCAATGGCACCTGACTTCCTCGAAATAGTTTATTCCATGCAAACACACGTGCACCTGACATACTGTGTTCGCCATGTACAGCAGACATTCGGACATGAAGTTCACTTCCTGTCACTCCTTCCAAGTCCAAAATCGCGCTAAACCTCTCTTTTGCTGGCCGGAGTGGCGAAGCGGTTCTAAGTGCTACAGTCTGGAACTGCGCGACCGCTACGGTCGCAGGTTCGAGTCCTGCCTCGGGCATGGATGTGTGTGATGTCCTTAGGTTGGTTAGGTTTAAGTAGTTCTAAGTTCTAGGGGACTGATGACCTCAGTAGTTAAGTCCTATAGTGCTCAGACCCATTTGAACCATTCACCCTCTCTTTTCCTCTTTCCCGATCTCCATAATGAAGTCTGACGTAAACACGACTTTCTAACCTCACGTCGAGCACGTGTAAGAGACAAATGGCGCAGCGGTGAACGTTCCCGCTGTTCCATACAGATTCCCAATAGAGGGCAGTTCTGTACTCACACCTACCTGCTTTACAAACGCGCCACGCTCGTTACGGAGCCTCTCTCGTTTTCATTTGACTGCCCCTTATAGAATTCACTCCGAATTGTTACTGTAACGTAACAGTGAATCCTTTCTCGCTGTTTTTGTGTGTTCTCTTCATTCTCTGCTCCAAGAATAAGAGCGATCTGTTTGAGATCCGTCCTATTGCGGATCTGCTGCTCTTTTCAGCGAAATATCCTATTAACCTAGGAGTGATCCAGCGGGATCCCAATGATAAATATTTTGAACGGGGTTTTCAGTTTCAGCATTCGCCTGATGTCCAAGGGGAACCTCCCAATTACTTTGGTCGAAACGAGGTGATTGGGATAATTTTAATTTACTTCTGGAATCATATTGTCATCTGACCCAAACAAAAATTAAAATATTGTGGTTGTGTGTGAGTGAATGTGTATTGTTTGTGTGCGTATGTGTCGGTATTTGTCCCTTTTTTTATTCCTTATATAACATACGAACATTGTATACAAGTTTTCTGTTTTCAGATCATTCCACTTGTCGATTTGTATAGAGGTGTCATGAGTCTAGTTACTTATCGAAAAAAAAAGTATTAGCCATTTTGCACCGCTCTCAGAAAACCGCTGCGCTACACGGTCTACATGCCACTCGTGTGCGAGCACGTAGTTACTCTCTCCCTCCCTGCTCTCTTCCATCCCCCCCCCCCCCCCACAAGTAAAGATATTCTATGTAGGAAATACAGCTGCTACTGCCACAAAAATCTGGTTATATGTACGACGTTGTAAATCATTATCTTTCCAGCCTTCTGCTAATGCCACGTGGTAATATCGTATTTGTCGATAACGTTATTGGATATATCTGACATGTAGTCTGCATTAGTGTGTGTGTGGACACCCTGCTGTGTTTTCGATACGCGACTTGCTGTTTTCACTCTCGATTGGTGCGTAGTGAGCAGAGCGGCGCGGTTGCTGGGTGCGGGCCGAAGCTCGGGTTCCCAGCCGCGGCCACCCGCGACCGCTTCCCGGAATCGCCTCACGGGAGGCCGGAATGATTTCTCACTGAATGCGACGGCCGATTTTTCGTTCTTCATGGCAAATTGAATTAAATAAGACCTCCTCTATTTGAGAGTCCGTTGTCCATTCGCCGAGCTGCTGGGCCGCTGTAAAATTCCAAAGGGTCTCCATCACGTTTCTTGCCGCGCGCGCTTTATCCGCCTGGCAGGAAAGACGTCCCGCCAACACGAGATTTTCGACGGATGCTTTGCTCTGAGACTCCCTGCCGGACGATTTATTTCTTTTTCTTCTGGTTTCGTCGCATGCCGTACAGAATCCTGCGTAAAGTACTCGAGGAAGCTAGCCAGTTGGCACTGTGTTACAGATTCACCGTAACGTGGACGCCGCGTTAGACGCGTTCTCATAAAACAGTGACACCGTTTCCAACAACTTTTTTTACCTCTAATGTTTTTGCCAAAGCGTTAAACTGGCTTCGATGATGAAACTAATCGCCATGCACAGTATAGTAGTACAAATATAGCACGTAGTTGTTCTTTATTATCATATTTTCAGAATCGTGAGTATTTCCCATGGAGAGATAATGTTGTCGCCAGGTAAACATGTGCACGCAGCTTCCACCCCGTTGGAGATTAGTATATTAAAAGTTTTTTAATCACTTCCGACAGGCGCTAAAATCGTTGTCCTTCAATCCGAATGCGGTACAAGCAAGCATTTGCCTTTAGTGGCGTGTGTAATCTGCGATCCATTCAGTGTGTAGATGTTACTGGTAACAAATAAACAAAGAGCTTAGATGAATATATAGGCATATTCCTTCGCCAAATCCTCCCAAATCCAAATAAGAAAGGTTAGCGATTATTGTCCCTTCGACGACAAGATCAATTGAAACGAAGCACAAGCTTGGATTGGAGAAGGAGAATAAAGGAATTGGGTCGTGACCCTTTCAGAGGTACCATTCCAGCATATGCGTTAAATGGGTTAGGAGAACCGAGGAAAGTTTAGAACTGGATGGCTGGATGAAAATTTGACTCACAATCTCTTCAATAATTACGGGCAACTTCGTGGAATGTAGGAGACATGAAAATATGTAACAAATGGAGCAGTTCCAAAGGCACTGGTCTTTCATTTGGAAGGAATGGCGTCCAAATCCCCATCTTAACATACTAATTTACATCTGTCGTGTTTTTCGTAGGCCATTGCAATCGTGTTATTGGACGGTTACTTCTTTAAATCATTTACTTGGTGTGTCTTCTCTTTAAATATGTCGAAATCAAACATTAATCTGTTCTTCTGCCTGCAGAAGACAATTCAAAGCATACTTTTTTTTAATAATGTATATCAGCGAAATATCAGCTTAGCTTCTGTGTGGACCTAAAATTTATGCTAAACGTTGAATCATGGTCGTGAGAACAGCAGGTTAATTAAGAATCGTGCGTCAGCCAGGATTCACTTATTCCTTTGTGAAAGCGCTTGAAGAGAGTGCGTAAGGACACTGCGCCCTATATGGGTAACACCAAAAAGGGAATTGAGAAGGAGGGTCAAATAGCTACGATTTAGAGTTAGTCTGTGGAATGGCTCGGGTTACACTGCTGATATCAGTTTCTGTCGTCTTGGAAAAATTAAACAACTGTTGAAGGAGAGCGGGAAAAATAATCATCTGTATCCAGCGATCAAGGCTTCGAAAGATCACGCGCTATTTTATAAAGTTGTCTCCGCCTATGTTTCCTGAGATATCTAGCTCGATTAGGTCGTATTCTCCAACTCATCTCGTCAACCGAGTCCTGGTCTGCCGATGGGGAGCTACGTCACCACCACTGGCATAACCTTTTCAGATATCCTTGTTGTGTAACTACGCGACGCACTACGCTTGCTTTTCACAGTTAACCCGTTGTCCATCCATCATAAATCGTACACTTGGGATGTTTTACCGTTTTCTGCATTCTGCTCCATCTTTGACTAGTTCAAGAAAACCCCTTATCACTCCTATTTCATGGATTTCGAGGTTCTTTCTATTCTACTTTCTGTTCACGTTTCTGGACCATAGTGTACAGCTGGTAGAACTATGGCGTCGTGGACGGTGGTCTGGGGTTCAGATCTGGTTGGTGCTGAATATTTTCTTGAACTTATCAGTTTTATTACATCCAGAAATTATTTAAGGATGCCAAAAATATCGAACTGCACTGTGGTTTGGAATCCACTTTAAACTGTAGTTTCCCCTGCAGCAAGCTGAGTAAATCAGTTCGAGGGTCGCGGAAGAAGAAGGCATACCTACTTTAGGACAATATCAAGTACCGCGCTGCGGTATTGAAATCAGTCCTCGGATTAAGGACATGTCACTTCTTGTTACTGTACATGGCAGCAATTCAGCTCAGTGTATTTCTCAGACCGAGGGAACAGTGTAGATCACTTTAATAGGGATGTAATTCACTGAATTTTGTGGCCCATAATTCTAGAAACCACAATTTCTCCACTGATTTGGAAGTTAGAAGGGAAGCAGGACTCTACGACACACCGATTCCGACAGAATGTGGGATATTTATCAGGGACCACTCGAAAGTAATTCCAACTTGCGAAAATAATTGAGGTCTAAGGTCAGGTCCGTTACGAACCAGCTGGAATCGCTAGAATAGACGAAAACAAGGGAATTTAATTTACGTGTATCATGATTGCAACGAAGTATTTTTGGAGAAATCGATGAACTAGTGATTTCGATCCGGTGTAGATGGATGATGCGCAGAGTGTGGTGCTATTTCGATTTAGCCTTCTAGGTTGACACCACTTCCTGTACCTTGCCGCTGGCGAGTTTGTCTTGTCTCTGTGGTTTGGGAGGGTTTATCTGGCCGCGTGCCTAGCACTGTGAGCAGTGAGCAGAGCGAGGACAGAGACAGTTGGCCGGCGGTCGGCCCGCGGGTTGAGAGCGGAGTTGTTGATACATGGCCGTCCGCACGCACAGTGTTGTTTTGTGGGTCTGCGGAGCTGTGGCTTACGGATTTGCTGATAGTGTGTCTAGGTTCCAAATACGTCAGACACGGAGTTATATCGTGGCTTAGACAGCCATGCCTAATTGCAGCAGCATCTGAAGATAGAGACGTACAATGATCTTACTACACATTGATCTTGCCAAAAGCCGAACTAATCTGAATTAAAACATAATAATTTAAAAAACTAAAGAAAATAAAAAAAATTAAAATAAACTTGAGACAGCCATGCAAAAAAACCCACCCACCTCCCCAGGAGTCGGAACTCCCGCACCCTTTAGAAGATAGAGATGATTAGAGATAAAATCGCAGAGAACCCAGAGAACATCCCAGAGTGCCTCAGAGAACATCCCTTGTGGCAAGCAACGGTCAATTCGGAACAGGTACTGTAATCTGCTGGATAGTATAACCGATTACCTAACAACTGCTTACGTGTAGTGCATCAATAGATTGTGTTAATAATTGATGGTACTGAACTTGTGGTCTACAGTTGTTGGTGTTTGCTGTACAATTATACATATCTTGAACAAGTTTGTGTTGTCAGCGGACAGTAGGCTTGCTAAATTTTGTATGTGTAGCTCCTACTACTAACAGAAGGCACTGCTGTTTTCTGTTTATGATTCTGATCTGTTTCAGGTTAGTTTTTGAGGTATTTCTTGTGCATTGTATGTGCCGGTGAAGTGAGGTTCGAGTACCAAGGTGTATATAACGACAGTGATTGTTTGGACTCGGTGTAGTTCCAAATTTTCTTGCACCAGCTAATTGTACTATGCTATATCGTATTGAAAACGGTGCTAAATTAAAATGAATATTGTATTATCATTCCCTTTTATCGCTTTTGAGGTAATGTTTAGCCAAGGAAAATTACTATTCAATTCAATGAACGTAGCTTAATGTTCATAAAAAATTAAATTTATAGTTTTATGATGCTACTTATTTATGTTATTAATAAATGGATAAATGTTGTACTGTTAACGCGAACTCAATCATTCAATTTTGTCCTAAGGGCTCTACTCCACATAACAATGTCAGGAGGAAAACATTCGCTAACTGGAACGGTGAATAAATGCTGTAAGGTCTACACTCTGGTCACGGTCAGGTTCCGTGCGTGTTAGGCGCACACTTCTTGCCCTTCGATCTCACTTTTTGCAAAAATGAAAACGTAATAACTAAGACCTCTCAAAGCGATTACTTTCGAGTGTGCTCCGGCTGGGTTACTGAAGTTCGTCTTTTACCTGCAGACAGAACGGCATTATCTTGTCTTACCGCGACATCTGAATGTTTATCGTGTTACTTTCTTTTATTTGCAGGTTCACTTTCACATGTGTTACATTATGATTTCTGCCAATCTATTCAGGTCGTCTTCGGTGTGTTTCTTCACCGCAATTTCATCTCCATAGACTCCTCACTTACTGTGCCCGTTAAGTTCTACTTCACTGCATTGTGCGAACAGTGAACACAGAATTTCGCATATCAGAGACTAATAGCATGCCGTCCTACACACGTGGGCTGTGTTGCGCCGGGTGTTCGTATGATAAATGGGTGTGTCGGAGTCACGTGTCACGTTAGCAAGTTTCACGGAAAGCTGCGAGCCGTCATAAGTCAAGAGCACTCGCACAGAAGACAAACGCAGAATGTATCCGAGTGGGACGTGCTACCGTTTACGCCACCGTGTCGGCAATGCAGGGAGCGCGAGGAATTCCGTGGCACGCGCAGCGCCTGTGTCGGGAGATAAGCCGCAGCCGCCAGGCCGGCCTCGCGTATGATTCAGTGCTGCCGAGGTGCTCGCCGCTTTTCGTGTCAAGGCCGCACTGCTAGCCCGGCGGGAGTCCCATAGCGCCGACAGCTTCACGCGGCTAAGCCAGTACAAGACGGCTCACACAAAACCCGAACTTAATTATTGCTCTAACGGTCAGTGGGGAGATTATTAAAACGTCTGGACCAATCTTACAGGACAAAGCTGCACTAACCACGAAGGAATCAAAGCTAATATAGCGGGGTTGCTTAAGGCGAGCTAAGGCAAACCCACCACAGACTGTTGACGAAGGTCCGAGCGTGCGGTTTAGATTCCTAGATATGTGAGTGGCTAGAAGATTTTTTTATGTATTATGCCACAGTTCACCGTCCTCGACGGCGATTGTTGTTCAGGGACAAGGGTGTTGCCAGGGGTCCTACATCTACATCTACATTTATACTCCGCAAGCCAGCCAACGGTGTGTGGCGGAGGGCAGTTTACGTGCCACTGTTCTTCGCGGGAAGAACGACTGCCGGAAAGCCTCCGTGCGCGCTCGAATCTCTCTAATTTTACATTCGTGATCTCCTCGGGAAGTATAAGTAGGGGGAAGCAATATATTCGATACCTCATCCAGAAACGCACCCTCTCGAAACCTGGACAGCAAGCTACACCGCGATGCAGAGCGCCTCTCTTGCAGAGTCTGCCATTTGAGTTTGCTAAACATCTCCGTAACGCTATCACGCTTACCAAATAACCCTGTGACGAAACGCGCCGCTCTTCTTTGTATCTTCTCTATCATCTTTGCCAACCCGACCTGGTACGGATCTCACACTGATGAGCAATACTCAAGTATAGGTCGAACGAGTGTTTTGTAAGACACCTCCTTTGTTGATGGACTACATTTTCTAAGGACTCTCCCAATGAATCTCAACCTGGCACCCGTCTTACCAACAATTAACAATTCCAGTGAAGAGTGATAGAACAGGGTGAGCGCCAGTTTACGGATGTATGTTGATGACGCTGTGATGTACGGGAAGATGTCATTGTTGAGTGACTGTAGGAGTATACAAGATCACTTAGACAGAAAATTCTAGTTGGTGTGATAAATGTTAGGTTGCCCTAAATTTAGGAAAATGTAAGTAAGTGTGGATAAATAGGAAAAAAAATCTGTAACTTTCGAATACTCCATTAGTAGAGCGCTGCTTGACACAGTCACACCGATTAAATATCTAGGCGTAACGTCGCAAAGCGAAATGAAATAAAATGAGCACGTCAGATTGGCAATAGGGAAGGCGAATGCTAGAACGTGTAGCTCAGCCATAAAGGAGACGGCATATAGAATGCCAGTGCGTCCCACTCTTGAGTACTGTTCGAGTGTTTGGGATCCCCACCAGATCAGATTAAAGGAAGACATAGAAGCAGTTCAGAGGCATCCTGTTAGATTTGTTACCGGTAGGTTCTATCAGTGCGTAAGTGTTACGGAGATGCTTCAGGAACTCAGACGTGAATCCCTGAAAGAAAGACGACGCTCTTTCCGCAAGCCTCTATAGACAGAACCGGCATTTGAGGCAGACTGCAGGACGATTCTACTGCTGTCGACGTACATTTCGCGTAAGAACCACTAAGATAATATGCGAGAAATTGTTGCTAGTATGGAGACTTTTAGACAGTCGCTCTTTTAGAGACTGAAACTGGAATGAAAATTTCTGGTAGTGGTACGTGGTACTCTCCGCCATGCACTCTACGGTGGCTTGCGGAATGTGTATGTAGAAGTAGATGAAGTGTTAACTATAAAGGTTTAATTATGATCTATAAAAAATCGAGCTGTGGCCATTTGGTGATGGTGTTACTCCTTCTGTACATTTTCACTCTTCAATGCGACACATTTTCCCCAACGATGGATGGCTCTTCGGAAGCCTTGGTTGTAGAAGTCATCACTTTGGCTGTTCAGAAAATATTTGAACTCGGAAATCACCTCGTCCTCTTTATGGAAATGCCCGCTACACAATAGTTTCTTCATTCGAGGACAGAGGAAAGAACTCGCTGTGCGCCACGCCAGGAGACTACGGCGGTGACGCAAATTTTGGTAGTCCACAGAAACAGCTCATGTGACTGCGCTATGTCCAGCACAAGCTTGGTCTTGTCGTGGAGCAAACTACCTCCTAGGACAGCTTTCCGCGACGCCTCGCTTGATGGCATCCCGTAACCTCGCCAGAAGGTTTCGGTAATATGCTTCTGTGACGCTTTACCCCCGAGAAGCATAATATTTTAGCTCCACACCATGGAAGCCCAAGAAAACACTCGGCATCAACTTGTCCGACAATCGTTGTGGCTCCGCCTTTTTCGTCTACATCCATACTCCGCAAGCCACCTGACGGTGTGTGGCGGAGGGTACCTTGAGTACCTCCATCGGTTCTCCCTTCTATTCCAGTCTCGTATTGTTCGTGGAAAGAAAGATTGTCCGTATGCCTCTGTGTGAACGCTAATCTCTATGATTTTATCCTCATGGTCTCTTCGCGGGATATACGTAGGAGGGAGCAATATACTGCTTGACTCCTCAGTGAAGGTATGTTCTCGAAACTTCAACAAAATCCCGTACCGAGCTACTGAGCGTCTCTCCTGCAGAGTCTTCCACTGGAGTTTATCTATCATCTCCGTAACGCTTTCGCGATTACTAAATGATCCTGTAACGAAGCGCGCTGCTCTCCGTTGGATCTTCTCTATCTCTTCTATCAACCCTATCTGGTACGGATCCCACACTGCTGAGCAGTATTCAAGCAGTGGGCGAACAAGCGTACTGTAACCTATTTCCTCTGTTTTCGGATTGCATTTCCTTAGGATTCTTCCAATGAATCTTAGTCTGGCATCTACTTTACCGACGATCAACTTTATATGATCATTCCATTTTAAATCACTCCTAATGCCTACTCCCAGATAATTTATGGAATTAACTGCTTCCAGTTGCTGACCTGCTATATTGTAGCTAAATGATAAGGGATATTTCTTTCTATGTATTCGCAGCACATTACACTTGTCTACATTGAGATTCAATTGCCATTCCCTGCACCATGCTTCAATTCGCTGCAGATCCTCCTGTATTTCAGTACAATTTTCCATTGTTACAACCTCTCCATACACCACATCATCATCCGCAAAAAGCCTCAGTGAACTTCCGATGTCGTCCACAAGGTCTGTAGTTCTGCACATCTGTTCGACGTCCCTTCTTGAAAACGGGGATGACCTGTGCCCTTTTCCAATCCTTTGGAACGCTACGCTCTTCTAGAGACCTACGGTACACCGCTGCAAGAAGAGGGGCAAGTTCCTTCGCGTACTCTGTGTAAAATCGAATTGGTAGCCCATCAGGTCCGGCGGCCTTTCCTCTTTTGAGCGATTTTAATTGTTTCTCTATCCCTCTGTCGTCTATTTCGATATGAGTTTACTGTACACTTCCGGCCGCCAAACTCCACGGATTTCAACCCAATCGAGAATCTGTGGGAGCACATCCACAGGAAATTTGTGGGAAGTTCCTATGGTACCAAACTGCTGAGGTCATCGGACCCTAGGCTTACACACTACTTAATCTAACTTTAACTTACGTTAAGGAGGGGACACATACTGTTGCCCGAGGGAGGACTCGAACCTCTGGCGGGGGGAACCGAACGAACCGTGACAAGGCGCTCAAGACCGCGCGGCTACCCCGTGAGGCGCCACATCCATCTGGCTGTTTGTGCCATAGGACCTCAACTGAGAAACCTAGCGCAGCTGGCCACGTCACTGGAGTCGGCATGGTTCCACATCCCGTCCCGTACCTTCCAGAGCCTCACTGACTCTTCCTGCTCGCCCACGCTGCAAAAGTTGGGTTATTTAAGTTTTTGACAAGTGGCCACATAGATGTGATTGGACCGTGTATGATCGTGCTTTGCTGCACGCTTCTACTTATACAGCTTTCACTGTTGCAGTTTTGATGCACACAACGATTTACTCTACCTTATGACTGGAAACCTCCATGTTGTTTTGGGGCCTGCAGTGGTGTGATGTGCTACTGTAGCGCGGAAATTTCAGTTTGTACCACGACTGCAGAAGTGTATCTAAATAAAAAAAAGCTGTGATGGGCGATCAAAATGTTTCCATTTGAGCACGTTGCTTCAGTAGCGCGCCTCAGGTGCTGGTATATAAGCACTGACATGTAGGCAGGGGATTGATGCGGCATTCGTGTTTCCGACACGAATGCGGTAAATGTGGAAAAGTGAACTATGGCGACGTTCTTACTAAATGCATCCAAACAGGAATGCAAATGTCGCTTCTTGGGTCTCTTAAAAAAGATACTGGAGGCTCGAAGATTCTTGTCGAACGATGATGTGCGGATTTCACGCAGCAGGTCACGACGTTCTACTAAACGGGTAACTTCAAACTGGTGCTTCGGTGGGATGACTGCCTCAATGCTCACTGTGAATTTGCCTGATTGGCATACCGATTCTAGACTGCACGGTATCCGAACGGATACTTAATGATTGCCCCTTGTACATAACTCTATTTCTTCGAAGTGATTATTAAAACTTGACAACTATCTCTCGTATGGTGCCTCTGCGAAGTCTTAAGGGCTGACCAATTAGTGATGGGTGTTTGTTGGCTTAGAGAGGGCGCGACTATGATGCGAGGGACATGCAGGTACACTCTATTTAGAAATACTGTTGGCACTTTCCGTGCTATCAGTGGCAAATCACTGTCCAAGTTCGTGATTCACAAAGGGAACTCGACATTTCGTGCATTTAATTCGTTAGTAGGTCTGGTTCTCACATAAATTTACAAATACGTAATTATTATCACGACTGATGTTTCTGGATCCTTCGAGAGTTTCTGGTGGACTTAATTGTTCTCCTGTTTACGGGAAGTAGAGTGTCTATATGATTATCTACAAAGCAATGTATTATTAGCTTTTTGTCGCCAAATGCACCAGTCGATGTTAGGGATCAGTGTTCAGGCATACATTTCGGGCTGTATATGTGTAACAGTTAATGACATCTTCACAGTATGTTGATGCAACTGTGAGGTCGATAGCTCATGCTGATGACTTATTTTTGTTACTGGTAATATTGGGAGAGAGTTGCAAGTTAGGGCCAGAATTATCGTGGACAATTTAATGCAGTGGTGTGAGCAATGGAAAGTTATTACTCCCAAGAAGTGAATTTGCTTATTATTTATAAAGATCTAGTGAAAAGTAAATACTATAGTCAGGGTACAGGAACAGAATGAGAGAGAAACAGAGGTGAAATATCTCGGCGTTAAATTAGACCAAAAACGGTGTTTTGCTTCAGAAATTAAACAAGACAGTAGAAGGGCGTAGATATTACAGGAACTTATAAGCTTCTTTTTTGATGGAAATGCAATACGTGTTTCGTCGGTGAACTACATAGTATATCTTTGTTTTTACGTTTCTGCAACACAGTGGCTTCATTAACTCGTTATTTATAAGCAACGAGTCCCATTTCAGCTGTTATGCCATTTTCATGTCCTCCTGAAATTTTAACGATGGTGATTTTTTTTGCATGAAGTTATATAAGTATATTATATGCTGGGTGGTTTACAATTATTTGCCTTTCGTTTTAGATGTTACAATATAGCTGCCTGCAATGCTTTGCTGAGGCTATTTCTCAGTTTTTGTGCTTTTGGAATTAGTCACTTTTATATTTGAGCCTATGATTTTGACAGGAAAGCTTATTCCACTGCCACATATGTGTTTACATTTCGCGGGAAATCACTGGCAGTAGCTACTTACCAAAGAGCATGTTACTGTATGTTTTCGTATGTTGTGCTAAGATACTTTTGTGTTGAGAATTCTGCTGTTTTTAATGTATTTCCTACTCTCGGGAGGCACTTAAATTTATTGTTTTACTCTTGGGTGATCAATATAGTTTCTCAGATATTGTTTGTGTTTGATTTCTGGTTCTTTTGTTAAGAATTCAGTCTGGATACACATTTGTATGGATATGGATTTCGAGTTCTTCCAAGAAATTCCGTGTAGGTCATTTTGGAATACAATGTAGAATTTTCATTGCCTTTTCTATTGGCTCTATTTTGTGTTTTTGGTTGCGCAAAGTGCATTGATTACGTTCACTATTTAGAGGGTGTTCTTTGAATCTGACTACGAAGTTGATACCGGATTGTCCAATATCAAATTGGTTACATTCATTTCATGAGATTTCATACACGCCTAGATTCCAGAAAATTGGAATTCTTAGTTTGTCCTCTTTTTACTTTTGTGTTTAAGGTACTGGAACGATAACCAATTTTCACTTTCGAATTCTGAAATACATTATTGAATTTTCCTGAAATTTGGCCAATGTACGGAGTTATGATGTAAGTAGATTTTCTGTGATTTTTTCGTCTCTTTTCAGCGTTATTTATTTACTTATTTACACTTTGTGCTTTTCGTTGTATGTATTGCATTTGTAGTCTAAGTACTATTGCGGGCTTAAAAGCACTCTGTTATGATATGTATCGTAGTGTTTCTATATCTTTTTGTGTTGTGTCAGTGACAAGGCGTATGTTCGTGATTCGGTTGATCATTGATCTAAAGAACGCTTGTTTATGCGAATTTGAATGACAGAAGAGATCGTTCACAATAATGTCTGTGGTAGTCGCTTTCTTACACACTTCGTATCTCCGTAGTTGTTATTATTGCTGAATGTCAGGTCAAAAATATTTTTTGCGTTGTTTTGTTCCACTTCTATCGTGAATTTTATTGTAGGGTGTAACCTGTTTAGTATTTGGAGGATAGTTTGTACGTCCGCGTCATTATGATTTGCAAGTCGTAACTTGTCGTTTAAGTGTTTGTGGTAGTAGATAATTTTATCTAAAGTGGACGAGTTTGTACCTATTTTTTTATCTTATAATGTATTAATAAATGTATCAGGAATCATGCCTGCAATGCAGTTGTCCTTTGCTACTCCATAACACAGTTTGTAAATTTTGATCAAGAGGTCGAAATAGTTTTGTGATAGGATGAGATCCAGTAATTCTATTATTTCCTATTAATATCGCCGGATCACTTGAAAATGGAATAATAGCCGAAATGGGACTCATCTTGCATAAATAAAGAGTTAGTAAAGTTCTTGTGGACGACATCTGTTTCCACACAAACGCCTATTCAGACGGAATCTTAATGAAAACGTGGCACCAAAACGCAAACAATATTGGGAAAACTTTAGCGGCTTCCTAAATGGAAAATAATAAACCTCAGTGCCTCATGAAACCAGGAAATAAATTAAAAACAGTAGAATGTTCAACACAAAAATATCTCAGCACAATATATGAAAAGATACAGTCATACGATCTTTATAACGCAGCTATTATCATTGATTTTCCGCGAAATGTAAACATATATATGTCAGTGAAGTAAGCTTTCCTGTCAAACGAACGTAAAGACAAATACGAAAGTGGCGAATTCCAGAAGCACAAAAACGGAGACATAACCTCAGCAAAGTACTCCAGGATGTTATACTGTAATATTTAAGACGTACGGAAAATAATTGTCAACGTAGAATTAAGCCAATTAATTTTTGATATACTTATATAACTTTACACAAAAACATTACCCTCAATTAATATTGCAGGATCACTTAAAATTGGCATAACTACGAAACTGGACTTCTCGTGCATAAATAACGAACTGATAAAGCCGTTTGCAGTAGAAACTTGAAAAATATAGACGATGTCATTCACAAACCTATAAACTTTGGGAACAGGCGCTTCCATCTGTCAGCAGGTGTTTTAAAGATCAATCAAGACGGTTGGGATATCTCAGTATTGGACTAGGTTGTAGCATCTTAGACTACAAACTACATGTTGTGAAACTGTTACAATACTGCAGAAAAACATTATTCCGAAAAGTACAGCAACTTCTTCAATTACACCGAGAACTACGCCAGTCACAGTACTTAGAAAATGTCCTTTGGACAAAAGAGCAAGCTAAGAATTTTTGGATAAAACATAGGAATTTTGAAATGATCGAGCCATGTTAATAACTTGGCGATGAACGTTTTAGGCACGATAAAAATAAGACACTTTCAGTCAACGAAACGAATATTACATTTTCATGGACCCTATTCGACATATCTCTGTGTACTGGAAAAATATTAACACTCAGTTATAAGCGTCGCACACCAGAAAGAACTGATCACGCAGGGTTTGAATTAATTACCATACACACATGTCGCCTCTGTGGGAAAAGAGGTATTTATTTGGTATGATTAGAAATCAAGAAAACTAGGAGATATGGATAAAAGTATAATTCTGAAAAAGCTCAAGCAGACTATAGTGGAACAAGAATCATACATAAGCGAACAATAGGTAAGTCTACGTCTGTTGCAAATGTCATTACGGGTTTCTTGGAAAGGAGAAGGTGCTTGACTGGCGCTTCCCTATATTTCCAGGAGTATTAAGACATACTTTCATTATAGTTACTAATTCTAACATTTTATGTAAGATGTAATACTTTCGCAGTAGTGCTACTTTTGTCGATATTTTGTTAGAACTGTTAATTAACATATACTCTGCCTGACGAAAAAGGTGAAGAATTCACAAGAGAAGGAGCAGCGCGGAGTGGCCGCGCGGTTTAAAGCGCCATGTCACGGACTGTGAGGCCTCTCCCGCCAGAGGTTCGAGTCCTCCCTCGGACATGGGTGTCTGTGTGTTGTTCTTAGTTTTAGTTAGTTTCATTAGTGTGTAAGTCTAGGGACCGATGACCTCAGCAGTTTGGTCCCATAGGAAATCACACACATCTGAACATTTGAACAAGAGAAGGAGCAAACGAAATGAAACTTTACGGGCTGAGAAGGTATGTGACGTTACTGCAGTGGTTAGAAAGTGAAATCAGATTCACAAAGAACTTGACAGTGTGATTCCACTTACAAGTTGTGACGTTGCCTCTCCCTGTTGCCTGGATGCGTGCACTGACTCGGTTGGGAAGGATGGTATGAAGCTGTTATTTTCTCTCCTAAGGCAGTCTGACCGACAGCTGTTGTATGTTGTCCTTGATACCATGGGTGCTGGCACTGGGGTTGGGTTGACATACGAGTTGTCCCACAATGTTCTATTGGTGACAGATCTTGGAATCTTGCTTGTCATGGATGTATCTCAGCATGACGCAGTCAGTTCATGGAGACATGTGCATATATGGGCGAGCATTGTCCTGTTGAAAAACGGCACCACAATACTATTGCATGAGAGGTAACACGTGAGAGTGCAGGATGTCTATGACGTACGTCTGTGCCGTCAGAGCTCTATCAGTCACCACCAGCCGTGACCGAAAGTCCTATCCGATGTCTCCCCAACCATTTCACTAGGAGTAACACGGCACGGTCTCTCCTAAACATGGGGAGAGATTCCACTCTTCCAACTAGGAGTTACATGGCACCTTCTCACCCAAACATTGGAAGAGTGAAACCTCTCCCCAGGTCGCTGCCATACTCGCCAAAAATGGTCATCCGGGGTACAGAAGAACCACGGTTCGTCGCTGAACACAGTGCAATGCCATTCGTCAGCAGTCCATGCTTGCTGGTCACGGCACCACTCCAAATGTTGTCGCTTGTGTTGTGTTAACGGCAGCCTACACATGCACCCTCTGGCTGCTGTTATTCTCCAGCCAATGGTGCGGGATGAAACAGAATGTTGTAGGCAATCCATTAATTACGCTCGGGTGACAGGTACAGATGTGAAGGGGTTACGACGTCTCTGGTGCATAACACGGAAACCCTCCAAATGTTCAAATGTGTGTCAATTCCTAAGGGACCAAACTGCTTAGGTCAGCGGTCCCTAGACTTACACACTACTCAAAGTAACTTATGCTAAGAACAACACACACACTCACGCCCGAGGGAGGACTCGAACCTCCGGCAGGAGGGGCCGCGCAGTCCGTGACATGGCGCCTCAAACCGCGCGGCCACTCAGCGCGGCGGAAATTGTCCCCTGTGGTGGTCTGCCGTGGTCGACCACAAACTTGACGACGAATGTATCTGCCTACACTCTCCCACCCTGGGGCACTCTCACATCCCAATGACCCAGAATTCTGGATACTGCACGATTCGACCAATCGGAGAAATGGAACCCACAAAGAGACCCTTTTCAAACTACAGTACGTTAGGTACTGGTAACTCTGTCTCACACGGGCACGCGGCATCTCAGTGTCCTTCACATTGATCAGTCATCATCTGAGGCTGATCACTACCATTACATACCCTACCAAGCGCAGTGACAACACTAAACACGAACAAAATTAATGCACTCTGGACAACGTTCCACCTGTTACAGATAATTGCTGCTCTAATAATTATGTACTAACCGATGGTGTGTACATGTACGAAGTTACATCGGTTTCCGGTTACGTTTTCTGAGTGCTTACTATTTTTGCTATGAAATATCTTTCTTAGTTCTCGTATATTTGATGTAACGCAGTAGAGCAAATCAGAAGGAATCAGCATTTTTGTGGGAACCCATTTTATATGGGGCTAAGTGAGTATAGGAAGAGGTAAATGCATTTCAACGGCTTTATTAGAATTTGTGAATCGTTATTTGTCATACAATAAGCAGAACTCTATCTAGGTAACGTGCATTAATGTGCCAATAAGAAGTACCAATACCTGAGTATTACTTCTCAATAATCTGATAATAGGCAGTTATCAGTGCGAATAGTGAAGGGTCGGTCAGCGAGCACTGGACAGACGATTGTCGCAGTTTACAAGGTGTCCCAGAAGAAATGATCAGTATGTGGGATATGGCCGGAACTGTCATTCGAAGTAAATATGTCTTGTAAATACGGGCTCTAAAATGCATAACTTTGGAGCTATGAGCCCTTCTTCATCTTGCAAACAAATCTCTTCTACTGCAAGATCTTTGCTTTCCATTGTTTGAAAGGTGGCAGTACGAGTATGGACAAAAAGAAGAAACAATGTCAATTAATCGTGGATTCTAAAGTGCATACTTTAAGAGCTAATCCACTCGTTCTTCTTTACTACTGTGAAACACGTTCTTCTAGTGAACAAGTGCTCATAGCTGTTAAGGTATGCGTTTTAGAGCCCATGCTAAGTCTTTTTTTTTTTTTGCATCGAACGATCTTTCTTGTCACATCCTTTAATATTAACCATTCCTCCTAGGACACCCTCTATACTCTGGATCAAGGTCACCCTTAGACTCGATGGGAGTTGAGATACTCGAGGGAAGGGGGTGAGTGACACCTAAGCCAACGCCGGGCAATCAGCCAGTAACTCTACAAACATTATCTAGAATCTACTGAGAGACGAATTACATCCTTTCTGCAGTCGCCAAGACCGGATCTCAATGGAGCTTTGTGGTCATTTATCAGTCGTTTAACACGTTTTACGAGTTACAATGTATGCAAAGAAGTAGATCTACCAGCCTAAGAATTTTGTGCATACAGTACTTATAATTTGCTGTTTATCATCATGATTTTATCTGGAGATGCAAGTCCACAGTTTCGTGTAATATTTGAAATTTATTTATTTACAATGGCGACGAACAAAATGATATACCATCCAAAATTGCTGCCACTGACACTGTTTAATAAACATGACTAAAATCAGTATTGCGATCGTATAAGCCCTTTCATGCGGACTCTTTGTGTTTCAGTATTGTAATGCTAACTTCAGCTGAAGTAAATTCTTTTATTACTGTGGCTCGTGACGTCACTGTTCGAGCGCTAAGCGAACTATACGCTGTAGTAGACGGCATGACTCCTTGGTCAATTAACACAGAAAACATTGATTCTTTGAGCCGAAGGCCAGTTTACTGGATAATTTTTTTGGCTAATAATAGCAAATACTGACCTTACGACTTATCTTAGAAGAAAGATTAAGGAAAGGCAAACCTACGTTTCTAGCATTTGTAGACTTAGAGAAAGCTTTTGACAATGTTGACTGGAATACTCTCTTTAAAATTCTAAAGGTGGCAGGGGTAAAATACAGGGAGCGAAAGGCTATTTACAATTTGTACAGAAACCAGATGGCAGTTATAAGAGTCGAGGGACATGAAAGGGAAGCAGTGGTTGGGAAGGGAATAAGACAGGGTTGTAGCCTCTCCCCGATGTTGTTCAATCTGTATATTGAGCAAGCAGTAAAGGAAACAAAAGAAAAATTCGGAGTAGGTATTAAAATTCATGGAGAAGAAATAAAAACTTTGAGGTTCGCCGATGACATTGTAATTCTGTCAGAGACAGCAAAGGACTTGGAAGAGCAGTTGAATGGAATGGACAGTGTCTTGAAAGGAGGATATAAGATGAACATCAACAAAAGCAAAACAAGAATAATGGAATGTAGTCTAATTAAGTCGGGTGATGCTGAGGGAATTAGATTAGGAAATGAGGCACTTAAAGTAGTAAAGGAGTTTTGCTATTTGGGGAGCAAAATAACTGATGATGGTCGAAGTAGAGAGGATATAAAATGTAGGCTGGCAATGGCAAGGAAAGCGTTTCTGAAGAAGAGAAATTTGTTAACATCCAATATTGATTTAAGTGTCAGGAAGTCATTTCTGAAAGTATTCGTATGGAGTGTAGCCATGTATGGAAGTGAAACATGGACGATAAATAGTTTGGACAAGAAGAGAATAGAAGCTTTCGAAATGTGGTGCTACAGAAGAATGCTGAAGATTAGATGGGTAGATCACATAACTAATGAGGAAGTATTGAATAGGATTGGGGAGAAGAGAAGTTTGTGGCACAACTTGACCAGAAGAAGGGATCGGTTGGTAGGACATGTTCTGAGGCATCAAGGGATCACCAATTTAGTATTGGAGGGCAGCATGGAGGGTAAAAATCGTAGAGGGAGACCAAGAGATGAATACACTAAGCAGATTCAGAAGGATGTAGGTTGCAGTAGGTACTGGGAGATGAAAAAGCTTGCACAGGATAGAGTAGCATGGAGAGCTGCATCAAACCAGTCTCAGGACTGAAGACCACAACAACAACAACAACAACAATAGCAAATAAGACTCACCCAAAGTACCGATTCCTTATTCAAACAATAATGTTTGTAGCGTAATGACTGAATTAGTCTGAAGTAAAGGTAGGAAAGCTAGAAACAAAAAATGCTGTAAAATTACCTAAATAACCTAAATTACCTAAATAAAAATTAAGTGCAATGTAATCGATAGCAATTGATCTCAGGAAAACTGTATTTTCTCATGGTAGCTTGTATGGAAAGTAATTCATGTTTTCATTTCGATGTTTTAGTTAATTCATATAAATTAAAATATCGTCTTGTGTGGGAGACAAGGTGTTTAGCCTGATGTATTTTGACTTCATACTTCGATAGACATAGATCATTTACAGTAAAAATCTGTTTGTAGAAATAACTAGAGGCGAACTACTTTCGCATTATGAGTTTGGTAGTATTAGCTCAAGGAAACTGGCCCCTATAATACCTGTCATCTCACTGTGAATAAAAGCTTGATATAACAAATTACGTGTGATAGTAACTTCCCACATAATCCCGTAAAAGGAAAACAAGAGTGGGAAACGGATACCTACGCTGATATCTGTTTGACAGAATACGAGTATTTATAACTGGTATTAAAAGAAATAGGAAACTACAAGCAACGATATGCAGTATGCAAAGTATAGGCTGTGCCACATCAGAATAAACTGGCATTTTTATATTATAAACAAGATTATTGTCATTCTCCGCTACAAAATGCCCCCTTTCTGAGGAGAAACTTTTCTTATGTGGAAATTTGGGTTAGAAGGCTAAGGATTTTGTATTCCGAAGCAGCCGCTTCGCTATCAGTCGGTGGGTGCTATCGATTATCGATCTTTTGAATCTCAGGAATGGTCTCTATTTCACATAGAGCCCTCGAACCACCTCATAAAGGAAGGATGGAAGATTAGAGTAGAAGGTCTTGTCGACGACGAGATCGTTAGTGACTGTGCCGAATCTCAGATTGGGGAACGATAGGAAAGGATGTCGGCCGTAGTGGTTACAAATGAGCCATCCCAGCAACTACTTTAAGCAATGTACAGGAACGTCGATTAACATAAATGAGGACTGCTGAACCCAGTTCCTTCCGAATGCGAATTCGGTGCCTTAATCACAGAGCCACCACCCGATAGAAACAACGTCATATTATTTACAAGCATATGTGACAGGTAAGGTGAACCAAATCCTCTCTTAAAATGTTTTGTTGAGAGAGATATTTTCCAGTTTTGTCACTATTTCTAAAGATGTGTATTGTCTTTGAGAAATTTACTAAATATACATTTTGGACACATTTGTGTGCGAAATGTCGTCAGATTAATTTAAACGTTGGGCTCTATCCATTCCGACGCCCTGTACGGGTGACACCGCTACAATGCTTGATAATAATAACTACTGAACATTAGTATTGCACGAGCGAAAATTCACTCTATCTCGTTTCTTGCAATTATCCCGTCGTAAAATGTCCACTTTTTCAAAACTTGGAAAATTTATTTTTATTACTGTTTTTGACCAGGTGCCCTTCCCGTTAAAGCAGACGTCAGTTAACCTAGGAAAAGAAAACTGCGTGTACAATCTGTCGGCTAATCGCGTATTATGGTATTTTAACTGTTTGTGTATCAGATTTTCGGAGGCGGAGATTGGGGACCAGCCCAGCATTTGCCTAAAAGAGCGTGAAAACAGCCCAAAACCACACTGTGCCTGGACGGTGTACAAGACCGAAGGTCGCTAATTCGCCATGCGGCTTCGATCCGGATTTCGCTCGTCTTCCTCTCACGCAAGCTAGCGTGCTGCGCGTTATGCTAAACGAGCAGATGATAGTACGAGCGTAAACAGTCTACAATAAAGACTGTGGTATGAATATATTAGCAGCTTCACGGACGAGTAAGGATTTTTGATAAAGACTCTATTGTTCGCTCTGTGAATGAACGGCAACGGAGCCGGTATTGCGCAGTAGTGCTACACTGTAGGAACAGTTGATAATGAGGCAGTAGCGGTGGCTGGGTGCGTATTGCTATCGGACCGGCCGGGAACGCGCGCAGCATGCTGACGGCTTTTTGACTGATGCTCCACATCATTAGCGGCGTGGCAAAATACCGCGGCTGCCCCATCGGAAACCCGTTTCCCGCTGCCGGCTGTTAACGGCGCCTAATTTACAGAGCTCTCTCTGGTAATGCTGTGGCCCGGCCGATCTCGCTTTTCTAACTTCATATTTTACCAGCGGCGAAAATGTGTGCTGGCAGGCGTCTGGCACTTAAACCGAACATTAAAATGAAATAAATCCTAAGAAATCTGGCTGTTCGTTCGTCAAGCTTGTTTACACTAATCCCTCGCTTAAAAGCACATTTTACTGCGTGTGTTTGTATCCAGCGAAGGGAATGGTAATATTTATTTCAAATCACCGCTGTTTGGAGATTTCCGTCTTCCTTTGCTTTCATGTACATAAGAAGTTGGTCTGTTCCGCAGGGAAATTTATACGTCACAATACGGGAGAAAAATTCTTTTTGGACAATTACGCCAAAACATATTTGTCGATTGTCCTCGTCACATTACACCAATATTTTATCTTCTTGGCTTTTACAAAGCTCTGTTGTGTTATCTCCAACTGTTCTATTGTTCACACTAGAACTGCACCTTGCTTACTTATCTTGCATTTGAGAGTAATGATGACAATTCTCCGTTCTTTCATCTTTATTTAGTTTTCCGTTATTACCTAAATCACTTCAGCTAAATATCACTACAGTACTTTCACCACGTTGGTTCAAATGGCTCTGAGCATTATGGGACTTAACTTCTGTGGTCATCAGTCCCCTAGAACTTAGAACTACTTAAACCTAACTAACCTAAGGACATCACAAACATCCATGCCCGAGGTAGGATTCGAACCTGCGACCGTAGCGGTCGCGCTGTTCCAGACTGTAGCGCCTAGAACCGCTCGGCCACCCCGGCCGGCTTTTCACCAAGTCCACGACTGATTTCCATTCGATTGATTTACTTTCCATATGCCTGATAATGTGAATTAGTGCTCCATTTGTAATCATCCCTTCGTAGACGACTTGTGAAAATGTAACTAATTTCTTCTCCGTATGTGTTTGTGGAGCCAAGATCGTTCTGGATTTTTAACAATAAGAAGCAATGGTGTTGAAATTCCTCTTTGGCGTGAAACGAAAATTAAGTAATTCTCGCCGTTTTATAAGTTGATCCAGTCTCCGAATGTCACATGATAAAGTGGAAATCTCGATTTTTGGTTCCGTTTTGGTCTTATGTGTGAACTTTGAATGTGCTGTTAATGTCTACTTACTATGCAGACACTTAGTTAAACATCAGAGATATAAGTCAAGTGCATGCATGCACAACATGTGAAACCAAGCTCGCGCTATTCGTCCACGAGACTCAGAGGGCCATAGATACGATTTCACAGGTAGATGCCGTGTTTCTTGACTTCCGCAAGGCGTTCGATACAGTTCCCCACAGTCGTTTAATGAACAAAGTAAGAGCATATGGACTATCAGACCAATTGTGTGATTGGATTGAGGAGTTCCTAGATAACAGGACGCAGCATGTCATTCTCAATGGAGAGAAGTCTTCCGAAGTAAGAGTGATTTCAGGTGCGCCGCAGGGGAGTGTCATAGGACCGTTGCTATTAACAATATACATAAATGACCTTGTGGATGACATCGGAAGTTCACTGAGGCTTTTTGCGGATGATGCTGTGGTGTATCGAGAGGTTGTAACAATGGAAAATTGTACTGAAATGCAGGAGGATCTGCAGCGAATTGACGCATGGTGCAGGGAATGGCAATTGAATCTCAATGTAGACAAGTGTAATGTGCTGCGAATACACAGAAAGATAGATCCTTAATCATTTAGCTACAAAATAGCAGGTCAGCAACTGGAAGCAGTTAATACCATAAATTATCTGGGAGTACGCATTAGGAGTGATTTAAAATGGAATGATCATATAATGTTGATCGTCGGTAAAGTAGATGCCAGACTGAGATTCATTGGAAGAATCCTAAGGAAATGCAATCCGAAAACAAAGGAAGTAGGTTACAGAACGCTTGTTCGCCCACTGCTTGAATACTGCTCAGCAGTGTGGGATCCGTACCAGATAGGGTTGATAGAAGATATAGAGAAGATCCAACGGAGAGCAGCGCGCTTCGTTACAGGATCATTTAGTAATCGCGAAAGCGTTACGGAGATGATAGATAAACTCCAGTGGAAGACTCTGCAGGAGAGACGCTCAGTAGCTCGATACGGGCTTTTGTCAAAGTTTCGAGAACATACCTTCACCGAAGAGTCAAGCAGTATATTGCTCCCTCCTACGTATATCTCGCGAAGAGACCACGAGGATAAAATCAGAGAGATTAGAGCCCACACAGAGGCATACCGACAATCCTTCTTTCCACGAACAATACGAGAATGGAATAGAAGGGAGAACCGATAGAGGTACTCAAGGTACCCTCCGCCAGACACCGTCAGGTGGCTTGCGGAGTATGGATGTAGATGTAGATGTAGAAGGAGAGATGGCTTAGTCGCGGCCTTGATGTTTTTTTTTTTTTTTTCAGAATGAATCCTGCGTAGCTTAGTAGGTACGATCACTGACCATGTGAGATGAAGTTCCGGGTTCCACCTTCGGTCCGACAGACAATTTTAAGCTGTGAGGAAGGTTCAGAACTGCGCACACGCTGTTGGAGAATCAAAGTTTCGTTCTGAATACTGTGATTATACGTAAGGTAACGACAACTTTACGCTGGGAAGCCGATGGACGCCACTTTCAGCATCTGTTGTAAATATAGGACCTTGTACAGTCTGTACAGATAAGTAAAATTATTTGCAAAAAATCGGCCTACCAGAAATACGTTTTGAACCCTAGTAGTTAGCCGACAAGGTAAAGAGAGATTAGTGGTGTAGAGTTCACCAGTGACCTGGGTTAAATTTCAAACTTCTCCGTAGTCTCCGTAGCGAGGGCATACGACAATGTTGACAATGATCCTCAGTAGGATGGGAACAGTTGTCCCCTTGGCACTATTTTAGGGGAGCAGGCTATGTACTCGAACTGGTATTCACCCCCTCGCTCCTCTCATTATCGTTACACCAAAAACAAGGTGCTACACTATACACACATTCATTACAGTCCTACGCAGAAGACAGCTACACTTACGACAGCTGACATTCAAGTAGCACAAGAGATATCAATTAGAAATTGCTTGCACTAACCTGTGTGCTACACCAAATAATGTCTGAATACTTTGGGCTCAATTTGAAACCTCACAGCAGCGATAATTTAGAATGAGGAGTTGCAACATGATTGATTAAGCTGCCTGTGAGTGTACCTCAGAGCTGGACAGACAGTTGGTTACGAGTGTAATAATTAACAGAGTCGCAGTAAATTACTGTCCCCATTACCTAAATGGCTTGACGTAAAATTGGGGCGTGATTCCACAGCATTCGTAGCCATTGTTTTACTCGCAGCACCACATTGCTTCGAACATAATTATTTGCAAAACACCAGGAACTTATGGATAAAATATATGCACTAAACTTCAAAACAAAATACAATATGAACATTTTGGAGAGTAAGACACAGGCGAATACTGTAACTGTGAAAACTTTTCCAACAGTGAAATATTCAATCATTAGTCAAATAATAGAATAAGTAATTGATTTTATATAAACGGCTGACCCCACAAATGGCTCTGACCACTATGGGACTTAACATCTATGGTCATCAGTCCCCTAGAACTGAGAACTACTTAAACCTAACTAACCTAAGGACAGCACACAACACCCAGCCATCACGAGGCAGAGAAAATCCCTGACCCCGCCGGGAATCGAACCCGGGAACCCGGGCGTGGGAAGCGAGAACGCTACCGCACGACCACGAGATGCGGGTGGCTGACCGTATTTCTCACTTTACTAATCAGACACAGAGAAATATGTCAAGAAGTGAATTAGGTTAAATTAAATGTTAAGCAGAAACTTTCGCAGACAAACGCGAAAAGAAACGAAAATCTGATTTCGCAGGTCAGAACCGGCACTTTTATATGGGAATGAATGCCGAATTCTTCATCAGAATGATAAAGCCAGAACAAACAGCGCACAGACACATTTATTACGTTGCGTAACTTGGGTAAATTGAGAGATACCCAATATTGATGATGGAGGATCACGATAATGACGATGATGATACTCAATAAAAATGTACATACGAAAATGTGCTAACACAGTCTTAGTTTACTTGATGATATGTTCTAAAATTTTGCTGACAAAATAATTTGCTTCATCTTAGTTACTACTTGTACAATATAATAGTACAGTGGAACGTAATTAAGGGCAGCGTTCTGCGGTTGGTTCTCCAGCCCAGACTATCTTGTAAGCCACCACCGTGAACGCGTTCTGTTCCCATTACTAGTGCTCTCACACTACTAGTTGGTCGTAATTTCTTTTAATTGATAACTCATTACGTTCAAACTGAAATTTGTAACGTCTCTTCTGCAGTACACAGTCTAGCGACAGCTCATTAAACTTCTATAATTAGTGAAGTGCCACATTAATTAAGGATATTTTACAAATGTCGCTTTCATATCCGTCCGTTGCGCACTGCGGGAAAAAAACTATTGCAGAATGTTCCGAGCGGTAGTGGTATTCCCGGCTCCAGGAATGCAGCGCTCCGGCGTTTTCTGACATTTGGCGGCAGCAACTGAGGGACGATCTTCTGGCAATTTTTTGCGCTGGACTTGTTGCTGGAAGCGAAACATCGCTTGAAATAGCAGTAACGCAGAAAGCTAAGTGGAAGTATTATATTGCAGCATGGCTTTCATATGAGGTTTCTTAACATTTCGCTAATAAAACACTTTTGGCTGGAACATATATCTTATTTATATCACATTATGAGTAATTTCTTCGTATTTTCTTTTTCATCTTTTTTTATTTACTTGTTTTCCATTTGTACCTCTGAGAAAATGTCACGAGGTTATAGGATATGATGAGTAACATAAGAAAGTCCTTTGAAGGAAAACGTTAGAATAACACAACACTGTACTATGCTCGACAGTAAATAAGAATTGAAATAAGTTCAATGCAATCGACTAAACATAACAATGTTCAGTAAAGAAGGATAAGTCAGCTTCCTCCATAGACATCATTGAACCCAACATAAACAATTTACAAACCACCTTTGTCTAGGGAACAGCCGAATATAGTGACCTGGAAGATGAAGTAAGAGCCATGTATAAACAGAAGTTTCCGCAAAACGTCCCAGTGATGACATAGAGGTTATCCCAAAGCAAATGATGACGGGCCTGACAGACGTAGGATTTCATCCTTCTCACTGTTCGGAACTGATGAACAGCTACAAAATAGGTCATAGAGTTATCAGAGCACGTAGGTAACATAGTGATTTAATTTATTTGACCTGATCAGATTTGGATCTTCAGGCCCTCTGTTATACTGGATCAGGGTTTCACACATACACTACGTTTTATCACGTCATAGTTACCTAGTAAATAATAATAACTTTGATATTACAGGTAGTAATAAGGTAGTATTAATATAATTAAAATGATTTGAATATGTGTGGAGATAACTAAATGAATAGTACTGACTAAGAACGAATAGAGTTAATATTAGCAGTAGATATACAAGATAATATGTGATCTGAAAAATTATCATTTGTGTACCATGTGAAAATAAGTGGGCCAGTAAATAATAGCAATTATACAGGGTGATTCAACTGCCCTTACTGATAGATTTTATGCAAACCATGCACAAAATTTTAATATTCTTTTGATTGCTATGTGCAAACTGTTAGTCCTACAGAAAAAATGAACAGGATCTTTTTAGTAGGAAATTAATGAAGTAAATTTTGTACTATGGTATGTTTTTGCTGGGGGCCACGGTTTTCGAGTTATTCAAGGAAAACGCGTTTGAAGGTCACTGTTGTGCGTTTTTCTTGAATTATTCGAAAACTACAGTCTCTAGCGGGAACGTATCCTAGTACAAAATTTAACTACATTAAATTCCCCACGAAAAGGTCCTGTTCATTTTTTCTGCAAGAACTAATAGTCTGCACGGAGCGAGCAAGAAAGTATGAAAATCTTGCGCATGGTATTTGAAGGCGTTGCGGGTTGCATAAAACTAATGGATAGCAGTAGCTGAATCACCCTTATAATACCTCATTTTGATGCTTGTAATGAAGTACAACAATGAACGTACTTTAAGCCACGACTTATTGGTAGAGTTCTGTCTGGAAATATTCTGAAAAGATTAGGGATGATGGAAAACAAAAGTTAAATCAAGAGGGCTAGATGCGATAAACAAGCCTGCACTCTGTTTTCTTATTTTTAAATTCATTTTACTGAGATAAAATCACCATATCTTAATAAATCTGACGTAAAGTATTCCTGTACTACTAATATTCCTTACTCTTCCAGTCATTTCAATGCCTTCCACCCCCACAATCTTATGGAGTGGGCCTAAACATGAAACGATATGTTCTTCAGAAAAGTCTTAAACATTGGTCTTAAAATTATGTTGTTCGTCATTAATATGTTTCCGTTTTTGTAGAAGCCTATTGAAGATAAATGTTGCAGAGAGATAAATAGATAGGCTGTACTCAAAACATAAATTTCTTAAGTTTCTTGTTCACTGAATAGATGCTGCTGTTGCTGAATAGGTTCATGCTGTCAACCGAAAATTTCATTACCGTGTTAGTGTAATAATTTCCAATTAGTTAACCAAAGATCTGTATCATATTGGTGAAGTAACATAACTAATCGGTGAATCTCCTTTGAGCTAAAAATATTCTCTGTGCCTGAAATGAGTTGTCCCAAAATGTATCCTGCATAACGTTAAGGAATGGAAGCACGCAAAATAACAAAGTTTCCTACTACCAGTGCTCAGACTGTTATGCAGGACGTCGCGAGTAGGCAGTCTCTTTAATGGAGTTGTTGCATCTTGTAAGTGTTCTGTCAATAAAACGTAGTCTTTGGTTCGCCTTCCCCGCAACGTTATCTATGTGATCGTTCCAATTTAAGTTGATAATAATTATCATCCCTAGTTATCTAGCTGAATCTGGAGCTTTTATATTTTTATATCTAATCGTGTAACAGAAATTTAACGGATTCCTTTTAGTATTCGTGTGGATAACCTCACACTTTTCATTATTTAGAGTCAATTGCCACTTTTCACTATATACAGATAACTAGTCTAAATCATTTTCTAATTAGTTTTGATCTTCTGATGACTTTACTATTCGGTAAATGAGAGCGTCGTCTGCAAACAGTCTAAGATGGCAGTTCAGATTGTCTCCTAAAACATTTATATATTAGAAACAACAGAGAGCCTATAACACTTCCTCGGGGAACGCCAGATATCAGTTCTATTGTTTTTCTGCGTCATTATTAACGAAAACGTCGAGGGTACTTAATCTACATCGTGACCAGGTGATTCTCAGAGTTCATAAATGCTCTCAGTGTAAAGCTGCTACGGAGTGAATTACGCTGATAACCGCTAAGCCCGATAAAGCTGTTTTATCTTGTCTTTCAGACGGAAGAAATAGAAGTAGTTACGTATTCAGATTCCTGAATACCCAGTTTCGACTCCCGAGCCGTCTAAATCTGTCGATGTTGAACTATCAGTACCTGTCTCCTACTTCCAGTACTTCTCTCCTACTTCTAGTACTTCTCTCTCACTTCCTGTACCTCTATCCAACTTCCTGTACCTCTATCCCACTTCCTCTACTTCTCGTCGGCCGGTGTGGCCGTGCGGTTAAAGGCGCTTCAGTCTGGAACCTCGTGACCGCTTCGGTCGCAGGTTCGAATCCTGCCTCGGGCATGGATGTGTGTGATGTCCTTAGGTTAGTTAGGTTTAAGTAGTTCTAAGTTATAAGGGACTGATGACCACAGATGTTAAGTCCCATAGAGCTCCGAGCCATTTGAACCATTTGAACCTCTACTTCTCTACCACTATCTGTTCCTCTCTCCACCTTTCTGTAACTCCCTCCCACTTTCTGTAACTCTCTGCTACGTGCTGTACCTCTCTTCTACTTCCAGTAACTCTCCCATACTTACAGAAACTCTTTCCTAATTCGAGAATATCTCTCCTACTTCCAGTACCTCACCTCTACTTCCACTACTCACTTTGAGTACTTCTTCGCAACGTGAGTACATCCTTTCTGCTTCGAGTATATCTCTCCCACTTTCAGTACCACTATCCCACTCGTATCTGGATAGCACTGTCAGTAGGGGCATTATCAGCGACAGCCAAGTTTCTGGATTCGAGTCTCGGTTTGGCACACAGTTTTCATCTGTCAGGAAGTTTCAAAAGAATACATACTCCTCTGCATGGAGGAAGGTTCATCTCTAAGCAACACCTTTTGGTCGTTACAGACATCAGGAGGTTCAAGGTTATTGTAACAAGTAAGTCTTTTTTGTGTATAGCACCTTTTCAGAATACAGCTTTGCTGCAAAATCCCGAAATTTTAGAACAGAAAAGGTATCAATCGGGGAAAATAGGTACCTTAAATAAATACCTCAGTTGATTACGTGTGCTGCTAATTTCATACAGCAACCTGGAAAAGTAACTGTGTTTGCACAGTTCGTTTTGTTGCTACTGCGTTAGCAGCACATAAGTTTCAGCTATGCTTTCGGTAGAATGTAACGCGTATGATACACTGAGTATCATCGAAAGCAACTTTAAAAGTTGAGGCCAGTACACACCTTCTCTTATCGAAGTGTTTCATTTGTGGAAATACACACACATCATTAGGAAGTACACAGATACAGTCAGCGCTATGAAGTAATGCTGTTAAAATAAAGGCGACACTTAGAAATACAATGCCTGACTGCCTATTTGTGTCCAACGAGTCGCTAGTGACAGGCACTATCTGGTCAAAAGTGGCCAGACACTCGTACGTAATGCGGAATAGAGCACCTCATGTTACGAGAGGCGGACCCGCCAGCATAAAATGAGGCTGGGAGTACTGCGTTGTCAGTATAGAAGCAGCAACAGCAGAATATGTTGGTCAGGAGAGATCCGTGGCTTTGGAAGTGACCTAGTTATTGAACACCATCTCAGCTCAGTAACAGATCCATCAGGGAAACTTCAGCTCTTCTAACGCTGGTTTAAGTCAAATGTAGGTGATGTGGCCGTGAAATGGAAACGCGAAGGAACAGTTACACGTAAACTAAGATCAGGATGACCTCACGTACTGACGGACAGTGACCGTCGAGCACTGCGGAGGGTGGTTGCAAAACATCACACGATATCAGCGGATGCAAGAAATTGTTTGGTATCAGCGGAAGGAATAGCTCGTGAGTTACAAAGAGCCACCAGCTTTCAAGCAGCGCAGTTATTGTGCGTTCTGCTCAAAAGTCACACATTTCTGTAGTCAATGGACAAACCTCATATTAATGTCCACTAATAGATGTCTGGATATCTTTGATCAGGTAATATAGGGGCTGCGTAGTAGGTAAGAGCATTGCCAGCTAAAGACAAGGATCTGCCTTCCATTCCTAGTCTAGTACACTGTTTTAATACCAGAAGGATTCATTAAACCGAACACTTTGCTACAGAATGAAAAATTCATTCTCAGCTGCAGTGGTACAGTCCGTCACTTGCACACTTTACCCTACGATTGAAGGACATTTCGTTGGGACGCTTTCTTAGCTTGTATTTCTGTGTTAATGGCTACGAATTTCGCATTTGACACGATGACGGAAGATCACTACTCACCCACCTAGCTCCCCTCTCCCCCTCTTCCACCCGTCCACACACAGGTAGGGAGAAAGGGAGAGGGAGAGAGATAGAGAGAGAGAGACAGGAAGGTGGGGGGGGGGGGCTTTACAGGGTGGCTATAATTAAACTTCCGCTACTTGAAGCAGTGTAGACGGGAAACTAAAGCACCAAACTTTATAGGAACGAAGTTCAATCTGTGGGCTGCAGGATCTCCGTTATTAATATTGTCATGATGTCTTGTTAAGCGCCAGTACTGGTACGGCGACGTGGAGTTGATACACAAGCATCTGTGTGCATTACATTTAGAGACAGTCAACATGGGTCTGGACAAAGTGAGCAGAGCTCTACTCCTAAAGCTGTTTTATTAAAACATCAGCAACGTTTCCGCTAATCTTCCCGAGTATCGACGCATTAAAGGAATACGATTAGTCCTCTTTCTGCACCTGGGTTGAAGTCCGTGATTCGGAAGATCGAATTAACTTGCGATTTGAGAATTGCTCCTGGAAGTGATCGACGGCAAATTGCGCTACAAAATCGTTGAGGAAGTTACTGTTGCCATGGATGATAATGCTGGACGCAACGTGCCACCTTTCAACTGTGCACATTTTTGAAATAGTATCTCTAGTGCGGTTCCACGCTATCGTGGAAGCAGACGGTCGTCACATTGAGCAATGTTTGTAATGTGGAATGTAAACATGCTACTCTATTAATAAATGTTACCCTACCACGTGGGAGTTAAAGTGTGTTTCTTTCAATGGTTTATTCGTTATTTCTCTTCCTCATGTCCTTACAAATATTTCCACAAAGTTTCATTGTTCTACCACTAATAGTTTTTATGGGGGCCTCCTCAAATAGCTAAAACTTAATTAAAACCATCCTATATGTCCAGTGGGTCATTACCACCTTCTTCCCTTACAGGAGAACCATGGTATAATCTAATATTCATTTCAGAATTCCTTTTGTCACTTTGTGTTGCAATGTCGAGAATGTAAGTGTGGGCTTGGCATTCACTGAAAAGGTATGTTATGAAGTGACGTGGATATGTTGCAGTGGTGAAATAGTGTGAAATGTGCTTCCATCATGTCGTCGGTATTAATCTTTTCTCAAAATTGCTGTTGACAAGTATTGGTTCTGCTGCCCGTGTTAAAAACGCGACGTATTCAGCCACCTGTCTAAGCTAGACACGAATCTTGGATTAGTTTGAGATGCTCCAAAGCAAGGAACAAAATAAAGAGTCTGATCCTCGTCGACAGCCAGCTGATTAAAGAGAGGCTAACAGATCAATTAGTTTAACTGGACTAGGCACAAAGGAGAGAATCAGCCATGAAGCTTTTAAGAAACCATCCTAGGATTCATTTATACTAATCCAACCTTGACGACCACAGGTCCATTGTCAGCTCACTCGATGGGAAGGCATGAATCTGCAGCACAATGGAAGTACGAAATGCGTCTTATGTTGTTTTCGACATTTGTATCCGTGCTAATCCGGCGATTAAGGGATTTGTATTAAATTCTCTCCTCTGCCGTTCCTTTCTGCTCTCTGCAAGGCAGACTCTCTCCTTTTTTTTTACCATTACGAGACTATTGGAAATGTGATTATCTTGATATAAACACAAAGCACCCACCTTCTGAAGAGTTGCATTGTCATTAACCTGACGAGACTGTAGTATTTTAAATCACAGGAGACGATCAAATATACATGAAATAGAACTTGATCGGGAGAATGTTGATTGTCTTTGGATGCTGTCTGAAATCTTAGACTCCTGAAGGCTCCTTTCTCATTTAATAAACAAAACAAAAGCTCTAGTCCGCACACAGATTTTTGTTTTTTACTTTGAATAGTCAAATCTTTGTGGCCTGTGTACACCTGATTCATTTCAGAAACTGTAACCTAACTTATTATGTGTTAACTATACATTATCATTCATTTGCAATATAAATAGAAAATTTTACGTCTAAGACATGAAGAACAGCTGCCGTAGGTGAAAATGGTATGATGTAAATTCGATATCGTACTGTGTTCGGTTTAATTACTGTGGAAAGTCATTGTTTTTTCTCTGATAATTGAAATGAATTTCTAACCGTCGTATAAATTCTAGTACGGTTATTTGTGCATGTGTATTACAGGTGCAGAAATGAATTTTTATTGGAGAATCGTTTAATTGTTAAAGATGATAATTAAAGCTGATAGCTGCCAAAATGTTTCATAATTGTGACTACAAATTGCATTTATTCGTCGTAGAGAAGGAAATATCTTTTGTAAAACTATGCAGAAATACAGCCTCTATTCGGAACTTGAAACGAGCATGATCACCATCCAGATGACTATGAGCGAATATTCAGTAAACGATTCATTACCCAGCTGACAAGTGCACCAATATACGCCACATAATATACACATGTTTCTGTCGTGCTTTTGGAAAGTACCTGTCTATTGTGTTGTCTGGACAACGATCGTCCCTGTTTAAATTCCGGAATAGCGTCTGTCTTTAAACTTGTGCGAATATTTTCGCATCAGCAACTCTCTCTACCTACTGTTTACGTCCATCGAATCCTGTCCACGAGAGAGTTCTCCATTTTTTTAGAAAGATGAGTGTCTGTTGACTATTTTAAAGAAGACAAAAATATTTTACTTCAAATTTTCAAAATATAGCAGCCTCCTTTAATAATTTTAAAAACGTTAAAATATTTTATCTGGCTTTGTAAGCTCTGTATATTTTATTAATTGATGTGATTTGCTCCCAATGTTATTTACGTGTGTCATATAGTGTTTTTTTATATATCGCACCCCTGCAAGAAAAGAAACACAAGACGAGAAACGTCATCTGTAGTTTATGTCACTGAAAAAAGTATGAGTGAAGTGTCGCAACGTGTACGAGAAATATAACGGAATTTGATGCCAACAATATTTACTTGAAATTTAAGGGAAGCTTATATTATTTCAACATACGTTTTATAGAATTAATTCTGTAAGTCGAGTTATCTCGGATACTGAATTGAGTTGTGTCACTTTTGCTCGCCTGTAAGTATTAAGTCTTATTCGTCCGTCTCTGTCGGCTATGGCTCATTCGTTTAGTTTTCCCTTACGTCTGGCTTCTTGTTTATGTCTTATTAGTTCGTCTGTCCATGATGTAAGTGTGCGCATTCTGTTGCTTGCTGTTGGTGTACTTTTCTTTTGTGCGTATTTTATGATTTCTGTCAGTTTGTGAGCCTTGTAGTCTATCCCTCCGTTTATGATGTTCAACTTGTGTTCATGCACTGCCTCTGACAGCGTATCTCACTCTGCATTATGAAGTAATAGATCTCTGGTTAGTGTTCCTTCAATTCTGCTTTGGACTTGTGTCACAGTAAATGTTATTACATCTTGGCCGCTGCTGGTTACATCACACGTACTCTCCAGTCTGTTATGCGTGTGACAGCGGCATTGTATACAGGTGTAGCGTCACCCGTCATATGCTGAATAGGTAGGTGTTTGTCCGTTTGTATTGACTGTGCTTCTTGTATTGGGTCACTGATGATGCGTCCCCTATCGTTAGTTCTATCTGAATTACGTAGGGAAGACTTGGAGTTGATGTCTGCGGTTATGACTAATTTTCTACCTCCTGCCTATATGCTTAGTTAAATTCGCACGAGTCACTATCCTATGGATGTGTTGTGCATACAACGAGGCAGTCACCCGCGTTTCCTTGTGTGTTATTTCCGACGTGACTAGGTGTTCATTGAACAGTTCGTTTATTTTGACAGCGTTTATGCTCTTATTGACTATAACTATCGCTGTTTTGCAGTCTAAACCTCCAGTTATTATTGTGACGTTGATGGGAAGACACATAAATTGCCCATCCCTTGCATAAGGTTCCTGTATGCGTAGAATGTCCTTATGGAATTTAAGGGTCACAGTGGAGCTCCGCACTTACAGTGTGCTCCTCATTTCAATGATATGGAGGATCCTCGTTATGAATGTTTAACGTGGATAAAGCCTCCAGTACCAGCTTGGTGAAGTCAAAGTATGTTCTCCGATGTGCCTTAACCTGATTTTTACAAATTTTTTCGAGGTCAAGACCCTCGACTGCACCAACGAGGAGTGGAGTTGCGTGCTCTTCTCGGATGAGAGTACATTCAGTGCGCATAATGGTTCAGGAGGTACTCCCATTAGACAAGAGGTGGAAACACGTGATACACCCAGAACCACAATGGTTTTGGTAGTCCAGGTGTCCTGTGTGAAGAGGCATAAAGTTGCATGGGCATCTGACCCCCTAATCTTTGAAAACTGTACACTAAGCGGTCAGCTTCATTGTGAGGCAACACTCCTTCCCTGTGTTATGGAATGTACTTAATACCTATTTCGCATTACTGATAATTGCGCAATAAAGCTTATTTCCTGCGTAGTGCTCCGTTAATTAATCACAAACTTCTAGTGATAAGCTTCGCCATGTTCTTCACGTTTCGCTTCGTGGGCGTTTCAAATGTTCAAATAAGACGACATCGTGTTCGACACAGAAATGTAACATACGAAATGAGTGGCAACATAGAATGTGAAGACCTGCTCCTGCTCTGACGTGTTACCCTCTTCTCTGAAACCTGTTACTCATGGAAAACTGCAGAACTAGTTGAGACCACACCTAGCATCGGCGGGCGATAAATATCTTTTGCTCGCGTCAGCGACGTCTCCAAGCCATCTCCACAATGCCTGTGTTTCCCCAACTTTCTGCTCACTAACTTGCTTTGCGTAGGTAAGTATACCAATTAAAATTAGATCGTGCTTGCGCTTATGTGCTGAATGACTAGCTATGCGCAGAATTAAAAACACGATGTTGTTCTCTGCGGAAGTTATCGTGTTTGTCGGGCGTGATATGCTAAGTACATCAACATATAGATTTATATTCCACAAGCCACCATATGGTGTATGACCTAGGGTGTTTGGTGACTTTTATATTGCTTCATTCAAAGGTACTGACCAGGGAGAATGACAATCTGTTCCGTACCTGATGCACGCTAACCTACGTATTCGTATCTCTCCTTCTTTGCTTTTTTCGCGATACATAATTTCATAGGACGGAGTAACATCTCCTCACAATCCGCTACAAAGATTGGTTCCAGTTATTTTTAAAACAGCTGTACATGAGACGCAGAGTGTCTCATATGTGAGTTTGTTGCACATTTCTGTCGTGTTCTAATGTCCGTCAGACACTTCTTTCACAAGCCATGCACTTCTGCTCCCAAATTTTCCAAATTTCTTAAAAATGTCACAACTTGATAAGACTTGCAGACATACGAACAGTACAAAGAATTTTATATTCTGAGCATCCGCAACTGTTAAGAGCAAGATGTTAAGAATTCCTCTGACAGTTTGTAAAATTAGTTTTTATTGATACACAACCGGTTTCACTGCCTGAAGTTGTATCATCAGGTGCCACCTACATGGTATGGAGTAATATACAAAGTCACGATGTTTATAGATTATCACAATTAGTAAAGATACTAATTAAAATAAACTCACAATGTTAAAAAGTCATAGATACACCAATCGATCCGAGTCAAGATGTATTATTCAGTGAATATTTTCTATATTACATTTGCGAACGAAAGGCGAGAAAGACGAGATCGATTAATTTTGTTAAAATTGCTGGTGTGTGGATCATGTAGTTTTTGTTTTAAAATTTGCCTGCATCTGAAATCAGAAAAAATATTTTATAATCAAGAGAACGCTAAATAACTTCTTAAAAGCCGGATTGGCTATAAAACTGTCACTACTGACGTGATTAGTCAGGGGACGGTACAATGCAAATTACTATGTGGAGTGGTATAAGGTGGCATTTTCTTCCGGGTGTGACGTCACAGTAACCCGATGTTGACAACGTGGTGCTTTAGTTGTCACGTGAACTGTGCATTTTCTTTTTATATCTAAAAATTCTTCTTTCTCTAATATACTCAAAATATTGCTCTTTTTCTTTTCGTGGTGTGTTTTTAAACTTTCCGAAGGATTTATGATGCTGTGTTCCGCTTCGCGTAAGTGCATTGTCAATGCAGTTTGGGGATTATTTAAGTTAAGTTCTGCATTAACAACGAACGTACGCTAAGTGCGGCACAGCACCACAGGCCCTTCAGAAAATTTATAAATCGTACGCTAAGTGCGGCACAGCACCACAGGCCCTTCAGGAAATTTATAAATACTTCATAAAAAAGAAAAACAGCAATCTTCTGATGTTATTAGAGGAAGTACAAATTTTTAGATATAAAAAAGAAAATGCACGGTACACGTTGAATGATCAGTTAGAATTAAAGCATCCAAGGATTCTAGCTAATTTTGATTGTTTGTACCATTAAGTATTAGTACTTAATAAAATTCAGTATGTAACTGGCTTTTAAAGGAAATGAGCGAGCGCTCTTAGTCGTAAGTACATGACCTCACACCGTCCCCACGTTTTCTTTCCGCTAGCCTGTTAGTCCGTCTTAGTCGCTTCTGCAGGCCGCTTCTACTCTTCCCAGCTCCGGGTTATCCTGCCATCACACCGGTAAGAAAGTGTCACCTTATACCATTCCGCCAGTAATTTGCACTGTGCCCCTGCTAATCAAGTTATTAGTGACTATTTTACAGTCAGTCCTAAAATTCTTTAGCGGCATCTCAATTATAATTTTTTTTTTCTTTTACATGCGGGGAAGTCTTAAAACAAGGATCTACAACTACATGATACACCCACCATCAATTTTATGGAACTTAATCGATCACCCCTCTATCGTCCTTCGTTCGCCAGTGTAATGTAGACAATAGTGACTGAATAAAATTTCTTGACTAGGATCTATGGGCTCACCTATGACCTTTCAACATTGTGAGTATATTTTATACATTACCTTTCTTAGTTTTGATAATCCACATCCGTTGAAACATTGTACATTACTCCTCAGCATGTAGGTTGCACCTGATAATGCGAAACCGGTTGTGTATCAATATGACAACAATTTTACCAACTTTCAGAGGAATTCTTCTTAAAATCACACGAACAGTAGAAAAAGAGGTGAATGAGTAGTCAGAAATTTAGTTCTCCGTTGAGTCAATCCAGTGGTCTGTAGATATCATTTCTCGTCCGCAAGAGAAAATCTGCTTCTATACTCTATAATTTTCTTTAGACGCTGTAAGGTTCGTAAATGTAATTGCTTGTTAGTCAACTATAAGGGCTGCAGACTTCCGAATCACCGAAATGTAAATCATTATCTTTGTAATTCCTTCTCAATAAGAGGAAATATAGGTTGCTTGCTGCAGATTGTGGTGTTAATACCTGACGGATGACAAAACCTAGTGCAGGTTGCAGTCGTTGTCCCTTGGGAATTTCAGATGTTCACAGCTGTCAGCTGTGAGCAGGATCAACAGCTGGAAACGCTGTGCGTATCGGAGGAGCGCGTCATCGTTTGCACTCCGCATAATGGCCTTGAGTGAACCGAGGGAGTATCGAGTTACACATGATTTATATGGGAACGTCCTCACATGCGCCTCATGTTTAATTCACGACGCCGCCGTCTCGTCTGCTTTCGGCAAGGAGGCCAGCTCCGAGTAGCGGCAGCAAGCGGCGAGCACCGACCAGAGCTTGTCCGCAATTCCTGTGGATGCTTTTCACAATTACACGCAGTTGCCTCATCCTCTCGTACGCCATAGCCGAACCTCTCTCTCCCCTAACCGTGGCGCTTTCGGGATAACGTAGCTTTTATGGTAAATTACTCCTCGACGTTTCTGCTCCTTTTAATGCCGTAACGGAAATGAAGAACTTGCTATGCGCTCATAAGTGGCTATATATATATATATATATATATATATATATATATATATATATATATATATATATATAATTGATCAAGCTGTAAGTCACTGTTAATTGGCATCACGACAGGTTATGAAATATAATTAGACCTTTCGGCGCAAATTGTAAACTCATATTCTCGAGTTAAGGTTTCTACACTGCCAGCAAAAAAGTGAAACACCTTCAAGGACACGGACATTTCATTGAAAAGTGATGGCACAGGTAGTTTATCATTGTACGAGTATATGGCAATAAATTCAGATCCAAAAAAATGGTTCAAATGGCTCTGAGCACTATGGGACTTAACATCTGTAGTCATCAGTCCCATAGAACTTAGAACTACTTAAACCTAACTAACCTAAGGACATCACACACATCCATGCCCGAGGCAGGATTCGAACCTGCGACCGTAGCGGTCACGCGGTTCCAGACTGAACCGCCTATAATCGCACGGCCACACCGGCCGGCAATGCAGATCCAATGAAACGCGCATGTTACAGTAAAAGGTGCCAAAACAGTCGATTCAACACACAGTGTATCCCTTTCTGGCGGCAATGCAGCCCTGCATTTTCGCACGCAAAAGATCGAAAAGGTGTCGAATGGGTTCCTGTGATAGATTGTTCCGAGCACTTTCACCTTTTATTGCAATTCGGCCTTGGTTTTGCAGGCTGTGAAGAACGGGTAAGTTCCCACTTTACCCCCTGCATTCGCGTTCAGTTGGCGTGAGTTACGGTGATATTGTTGGTCAGGGCAGTTGTTGTACATCATGAAACGCACGGTGCGTCGCAGCAGTCGTATGTGGATGTGCATTGTCCTGCTGAAGATGCATATCACATTCCTGGTGAAGAAATGGTAGTAGTACGGATATAACAACCTGTGCAGTGTAACGGGAACTGGTTGCTTTACCCTGCAGAAGCAGCAAATGTGACCCCGAGTTGTAACTGATGGCCTCCCGCACCACGAAGCCCTTGCGTCGGGCCTGTGTGTTGTGGGTGAATACACTCCGGAATAGGCCCCCCATCAGGTCTACTTCTTACACGTGTACATCCACCACTCACATACAGACAGAAGCTACTCTCATCACTGTAGACGGCAGAGTGGCGGTCCACTTTCCAGTCGACTCTTTCACGATAACAGAGTAGGCGTGCTTGGCGACGTCGCGGTGTCAGTGGCAGCCTAGCAAGCAGACGGTTCCCGACGGACCTCTGTGACATCCGGTGCAACAGGTGCCCAGATTTCCTCCCTGCCCGGCCACTGCTGTTCTTACAATGTGTAGATCTTTATGTGCGTCTGTACTACGCAGACATCCAGAAGCTAGTTTGCGGATGTAGGAATGATCCTCAGACACCTGTGGAGGCAGCGACACACCAGCGAGTCACCGTGCGCTACATGTGCAGCAATCCGTCGATACGTCCATCCAGCTTCCCGCAAGCCCACAAAGTGACAGTGTTTGGAACATTTATCTAGGGTACAATCATGTCCCACTGACGATTACGTACTCCTGCTGAAAAACTGCAGCCATTTGACATGGCTGCAGTTTTTCAGCAGGAGTACGTAATCGTCAGTGGGACATGATTGTACCCTAGATAAATGTTCCAAACACTGTTCACGCCTAAAGCCAGCATAGCTACAACATGCAAATTCAAATCAGATGGTTCTCAAACAGGCCGCAGAGCACCATCTGATCGTCGACGACCCTGACAGATGAATCACTACCACTACAACCTCTCAGCATGCACCTGTTATACCCTTGTGCCAATGAACACCGTTATTGAAGGTTTGCATTTTTTATATTACGGATGCATGAATTTTCTGACCGGACTAAAAATTTTAGCTAAATCGTCTACGTCTTGTAAATACTTACCGACTAGCTTGTTAATTTGCATGATTAAAGCAATCACATTTTCAGTGTAGCATATTTAATGACTCCCTACACTATTTGTAGACTCACAAATTTTGAGGAAGTTCTTCACTCAGCTTCAACAAAATCCATATCATTTCCACTCGATAAACAAGAAAGTGGTTCAGTCGACGTGTATAAACCGAAAATTTGTACGCCTGTTTCCGGTAGACTTCATGAGGACAGACAGAAATTTAGGCTTGCAAGGGGGTCACGGAAGGAGATTTCATACTAGAATTGTTCTTAGAGGCACATATCACATTCTTAACTGGAAACAGAGAGTAGGAATAGGTGTTAATTTAAAATATCTAAACCAGTTAGGTTTTGCTGTTGTAATTCTACTATTTGCGTCTAGGGGCAGATAAAGTTCAACAACTAATGGAATAAATTAGCAGAGAATGATTGAAAGAAGGCTGAAAATACATAACAATCAGACTAAAATAATGTACCATAAACACAAGAAAAGAATATAAGACAAATTTAGAATGAACCATAGGGGCAGATGGTGGGTATTTCTATTTGGGACAGTTGAAGACGACTGCTTAACGGCCAGGAAAATGTAGATCAGTTTTGAAAAGTCTGTTAACTTAATCAAAATCGATCTGTTTGTGTGTCTGAAATGAGAAGTTTGCAGTCACTGTGTATGATATGTTTTAACTTATGGTACGGACACAAGGACTTTTAATGAGGAAACCGTTCAAAAACCAAATTTTGCTCAGCGAGCAATACAGAGATGTCTGTGCGTAATTACCAGGATAAGTAGGTAAAAGAAAATCGGGGAACTGATTGGAGTATGAGACGTAATTATGATCTACATCTACATCTACATTTATACTCCGCAAGCCACCCAACGGCCTGTGGCGGAGGGCACTTTACGTGCCACTGTCATTACCTCTCTTTCCTGTTCCAGTCGCGTATGGTTCGCGGGAGGAACGACTGTCTGAAAGCCTCCGTGCGCGCTCTAATCTCTCTAATTTTACATTCGTGATCTCCGCGGGAGGTATAAGTAGGGGGAAGCAATATATTCGATACCTCATCCAGAAACGGACCCTCTCGAAACCTGGCGAGCAAGCTACACCGCGATGCAGAGCGCCTCTCTTGCAGAGTCTGCCACTCGAGTTTGTTAAACATCTCCGTAACGCTATCACGGTTACGAAATAACCCTGTGACGAAACGCGCCGCTCTTCTTTGGATCTTCTCTATTTCCTCCGTCAAGCCGATCTGGTACGGATCCCACACTGATGAGCAATACTCAAGTATAGGTCGAACGAGTGTTTTGTAAGCCCCCTCCTTTGTTGATGGACTACATTTTCTAAGGACTCTCCCAATGAATCTCAACCTGGTACCCGCCTTACCAACAATTAATTTTATATGATCATTCCACTTCAAATCGTTCCGCACACATACTCCCAGATATTTTACAGAAGTAACTGCTACCAGTGTTTGTTCCGCAATCATATAATCATACAATAAAGGATCCTTCTTTCTATGTATTCGCAATACATTACATTTGTCTATGTTAAGGGTCAGTTGCCACTCCCTGCACCAAGTGCCTATCCGCTGCAGATCTTCCTGCATTTCGCTACAATTTTCTAATGCTGCAACTTCTCTGTGTACTACAGCATCATCCGCGAAAAGCCGCAAGGAACTTCCGACACTATCTACTAGGTCATTTATATATATTGTGAAAAGCAATGGTCCCATAACACTCCCCTGTGGCACGCCAGAGGTTACTTTAACGTCTGTAGACGTCTCTCCATTGATAACAACATGCTGTGTTCTGTTTGCTAAAAACTCTTCAATCCAGCCACACAGCTGGTCTGATATTCCGTAGGCTCTTTCTTTGTTTATCAGGCGACAGTGCGGAACTGTATCGAACGCCTTCCGGAAGTCAAGATAAATAGCATCTACCTGGGAGCCTGTATCTAATATTTTCTGGGTCTCATGAACAAATAAAGCGAGTTAGGTCTCACATGATCGCTGTTTCCGGAATCCATGTTGATTCCTACATAGTAGATTCTGGGTTTCCAAAAACGACATGATACTCGAGCAAAAAACATGTTCTAAAATTCTACAACAGATCGACGTCAGAGATATAGGTCTATAGTTTTGCGCATCTGCTCGACGACCCTTCTTGAAGACTGGGACTACCTGTGCTCTTTTCCAATCATTTGGAACCTTCCGTTCCTCTAGAGACTTGCGGTACACGGCTGATAGAAGGGGGGCAAGTTCTTTCGCGTACTCTGTGTAGAATCGAATTGGTATCCCGTCAAGTCCAGTGGACTTTCCTCTGTTGAGTGATTCCAGTTGCTTTCCTATTCCTTGGACACTTATTTCGATGTCAGCCATTTTTTCGTTTGTGCGAGGATTTAGAGAAGGAACTGCAGTGCGGTCTTCCACTGTGAAACAGCTTTGGAAAAAGGTGTTTAGTATTTCAGCTTTACACGTGTCATCCTCTGTTTCAATGCCATCATCATCCCGGAGTGTCTGGATATGCTGTTTCGAGCCACTTACTGATTTAACGTAAGACCAGAACTTCCTAGGATTTTCTGTCAAGTCGGTACATAGAATTTTACTTTCGAATTCACTGAACGCTTCACGCATAGCCCTCCTTACGCTAACTTTGACATCGTTTAGCTTCTGTTTGTCTGAGAGGTTTTGGCTGCGTTTAAACTTAGAGTGGAGCTCTCTTTGCTTTCGCAGTAGTTTCCTAACTTTGTTGTTGTACCACGGTGGGTTTTTTCCGTCCCTCACAGTTTTACTCGGCACGTACCTGTCTAAAACGCATTTTACGATTGCCTTGAACTTTTTCCATAAACACTCAACATTGTCAGTGTCGGAACAGAAATTTTCGTTTTGATCTGTTAGGTAGTCTGAAATCTGCCTTCTATTACTCTTGCTGAACATATAAACCTTCCTCCCTTTTTTTATATTCCTACTAACTTCGATATTCAGGGATGCTGCAACGGCCTTATGATCACTGATTCCCTGTTCTGTACATACAGAGTCTAAAAGTTCGGGTCTGTTTGTTATCAGTAGGTCCAAGATGTTATCTCCACGAGTCGGTTCTCTGTTTAATTGCTCGATGTAATTTTCGGATAGTGCACTCAGTATAATGTCACTCGATGCTCTGTCCCTACCACCCGTCCTAAACATCTGAGTGTCCGAGTCTATATCTGGTAAATTGAAATCTCCACCTAAGACTATAACATGCTGAGAAAATTTATGTGAAATGTATTCCAAATTTTCTCTCAGTTGTTCTGCCACTAATGCTGCTGAGTCGGGAGGTCGGTAAAAGGAGCCAATTATTAACCTAGCTCGGTTGTTGAGTGTAACCTCCACCCATAATACACTCCTGGAAATGGAAAAAAGAACACATTGACACCGGTGTGTCAGACCCACCATACTTGCTCCGGACACTGCGAGAGGGCTGTACAAGCAATGATCACACCCACGGCACAGCGGACACACCAGGAACCGCCGTGTTGGCCGTCGAACGGCGCTAGCTGCGCAGCATTTGTGCACCGCCGCCGTCAGTGTCAGCCAGTTTGCCGTGGCATACGGAGCTCCATCGCAGTCTTTAACACTGGTAGCATGCCGCGACAGCGTGGACGTGAACCGTATGTGCAGTTGACGGACTTTGAGCGAGGGCGTATAGCGGGCATGCGGGAGGCCGGGTGGACGTACCGCCGAATTGCTCAACACGTGGGGCGTGAGGTCTCCACAGTACATCGATGTTGTCGCCAGTGGTCGGCGGAAGGTGCACGTGCCCGTCGACCTGGGACCGGACCGCAGCGACGCACGGATGCACGCCAAGACCGTAGGATCCTACGCAGTGCCGTAGGGGACCGCACCGCCACTTCCCAGCAAATTAGGGACACTGTTGCTCCTGGGGTATCGGCGAGGACCATTCGCAACCGTCTCCATGAAGCTGGGCTACGGTCCCGCACACCATTAGGCCGTCTTCCGCTCACGCCCCAACATCGTGCAGCCCGCCTCCAGTGGTGTCGCGACAGGCGTGAATGGAGGGACGAATGGAGACGTGTCGTCCTCAGCGATGAGAGTCGCTTCTGCCTTGGTGCCAATGATGGTCGTATGCGTGTTTGGCGCCGTGCAGGTGAGCGCCACAATCAGGACTGCATACGACCGAGGCACACAGGGCCAACACCCGGCATCATGGTGTGGGGAGCGATCTCCTACACTGGCCGTACACCACTGGTGATCGTCGAGGGGACACTGAATAGTGCACGGTACATCCAAACCGTCATCGAACCCATCGTTCTACCATTCCTAGACCGGCAAGGGAACTTGCTGTTCTGCACGGTACATCCAAACCGTCATCGAACCCATCGTTCTACCATTCCTAGACCGGCAAGGGAACTTGCTGTTCCAACAGGACAATGCACGTCCGCATGTATCCCGTGCCACCCAACGTGCTCTAGAAGGTGTAAGTCAACTACCCTGGCCAGCAAGATCTCCGGATCTGTCCCCCATTGAGCATGTTTGGGACTGGATGAAGCGTCGTCTCACGCGGTCTGCACGTCCAGCACGAACGCTGGTCCAACTGAGGCGCCAGGTGGAAATGGCATGGCAAGCCGTTCCACAGGACTACATCCAGCATCTCTACGATCGTCTCCATGGGAGAATAGCAGCCTGCATTGCTGCGAAAGGTGGATATACACTGTACTAATGCCGACATTGTGCATGCTCTGTTGCCTGTGTCTATGTACCTGTGGTTCTGTCAGTGTGATCATGTGATGTATCTGACCCCATGAATGTGTCAATAAAGTTTCCCCTTCCTGGGACAATGAATTCAAGGTGTTCTTATTTCAATTTCCAGGAGTGTAATTCACAGGAACTATCCACTTCTACTTCACTACAGGATAAGCTACTACTAACAGCGACGAACACTCCACCACCGGTTGCATGCAATCTATCCTTTCTAAACACTGTCTGTACCTTTGTAAAAATTTCGGCAGAATTTATCTCTGGCTTCAGCCAGCTTTCTGTACCTATAACGATTTCAGCTTCGGTGCTTTCTATCAGCGCTTGAAGTTCCGGTGCTTTACCAACGCAGCTTCGACAGTTTACAATGACAATACCGATTGCTGCTTGGTCCCCGCATGTCCTGACTTTGCCCCGCACCCGTTGAGGCTGTTGCCCTTTCTGTACTTGCCCAAGGCCATCTAACCTAAAAAACCGCCCAGCCCACGCCACACAACCCCTGCTACCCGTGTAGCCGCTTGTTGCGTGTAGTGGACTCCTGACCTATCCAGCGGAACCCGAAACCCCACCACCCTATTGCGCAAGTCGAGGAATCTGCAGCCCACACGGTCGCCGAACCGTCTCAGCCTCTGATTCAGACCCTCCACTCGGCTCTGTACCAAAGGTCCTCAGTCAGTCCTGTCGACGATGCTGCAGATGGTGAGCTCTGCTTTCATCCCGCTAGCGAGACTGGCAGTCTTCACCAAATCAGATAGCCGCCGGAAGCCAGAGAGGATTTCCTCGGATCCATAGCGACACGCATCATTGGTGCCGACATGAGCGACCACCTGCAGATGGGTGCACCCTGTACCCTTCATGGCATCCGGAAGGACCCTTTCCTCATCTGCAATGACTCCCCCCGGTATGCACACGGAGCGCACATTGGTTTTCTTCCCCTCTCTTGCTGCCATATCCCTAAGTGGCCCCATTACGCGCCTGCCGTTGGAGCTCCCAACTACCAGTAAGCCCACCCTCTGCGACCGCCCGGATCTTGCAGACTGAGAGGCAACCTCTGGAACAGCACAAGCAGCCATGTCAGACCGAAGATCTGTATCAGCCTGAGACAGAGCCTGAAACCGGTTCGTCAGACAAACTGGAGAGGCCTTCCGTTCAGCACTCCGGAATGTCTTTCGCCCCCTGCCACATTTTGAGACGACCTCCCACTCTACCACAGGTGAGGGATCAGCCTCAATGCGGGCAGTATCCCGGGCAACCACAGTCGTAGTCCGATCGGGGGATGCGTGGGACGAGTTGGCCGTCCCCGACAAACCCCCATCCGGACACGAGGGGAAAACAGAGGTGGGTAGGAGATGTAGCCCGGCGAATGTGTGGTAAGTTCTTTTGCCGGCTGTCAAGAGATATGGAAAGACGAAGAGTACGACCTAATGGAAAGAGCGTGGTGGTGGTCGGGGAGGGGGGGGGGGGAGGGGAGAAAACCTCCAGGAGCAGCATGAGTGGGTATAGCTCAAGACCGTATTGCTACGGGGAGTCTAGAGGAGACGTTTATCTAGCTCTGTGGGCGTAACGCTATGGTACTTTCCACTTCTCAGCACCCACAAAGATTCAAGTATTTTCTCCCTGTGTTCACACGGCAAAACAATGTTCTTCTACCTATTTTCCAAATAAGAAAGTTGTCATTAATACATTGTGCGCTGTGTTACGCAGAAATGTACTGGTGCTCTAAACAGTCAAATGCTTTTGTTTTCTCAAGGAAGTTAAAAGCAGCAATGGGTGACAATTGTTACCTTCCATATCTCTTACAACATTCGAAGGATTATATCGTGAAAGTGCAGGAGAGAAGAAGACAGGCGATACAAAAATTAATCAAGAAACGAACACCCACTCTTTGTGCCATTTATTTTGCCGATGTCCTTAAAACCTGGAATTCATAGAATTATCAAAGAATTAAATTACACAAATCCAGTAATTTAAGGACACTATTATTTTCAGCTGATGAAGTAATAATATAAGAAAATGAAAATAGCTCCCAACTAGCAGTAAATCAGGTAAATCAAATAAGTACAGTTTTAAAGTATCAATACCTAAGAGGCAGTTTATAGTCTTTCAACGAAAATACTCAATGGCTAGCAGATAGTAGTTGACAACGAAATAAAATAACAAATGGCACATTTTAAATACCCAAGCTGTAACACGAGGAATGAATATGATAATAATATAATTGAAAAGCTGCACAAATTTCAAGCGATATGTGGAAGAATAAATAGAACCAAAAACTTAAAAAACCTAAAAGACACTAAATTTAAATTTTGTAAAACTATAGCGGCACCATGATCCTTGCATGTTAGTGAGAGCAGGATAGATAAAAAGCAAGATGTCAGTCAAATTAAAGCAGCAGGGATGAAGTTCTTGAAGATATGAAGGTGTGCACTGGAACATATTTAATTTAAAATGAAAATGTTCGTAATTAGTTGAATTCACATGCTATCAAAGAGAAAATAGCTAAACAAAGAGGAATGTGGAAACAATGTGCTGATAGAATGAGAAATAAAAGTTTACCCAAGAAAATCCTGAATTACAAACAGATAGGAAAGGTTGACATAGGCAATCAAGGAAACGATGGACATAAACTGTGTGAAGAAGGAACAGAGAGATGTCTAACACCTGTATTAAGACGATGATGACGAAGTTGCTTTAATTTATTATTTAAACCGTCAAGTGCCATATCGGGAAGTCACACCATTTCGCTTCACACTAATCGTACCTACAGTAGAAAATCTATTGAGAGCGCGTTTACGAAGAACGGAGCTGGCCAACTATGTAGTGGTGCAGCATCCACCGGTTGCTGGAAGGAACAATGGCAGTGCGCAGCAGGCGGCACGCATGTTGTGAAAGAGTACGCAGCCGTTACGCAAGTAATGCGTGTAATATTTTCCGGGCAGCTCCCGGGCCGCGGAGTAACCCGAGCTGGGGTGCCGTCGCGAGATGTGATTGCCAGATGTGTGGAAACGGCTGCCCTCGCCCGCCTCTCTCGTCTGAATTCGTACGTGAAGTAGAGTAGATAGAGAACTCGCCTTAACCAGCGCGACGTTATAAAGATACGAGGAGCGCCGGGCCGTAACTCAAATAATAAGCGTGTGAACCGCGTGACAAGTTATGGCACTCCTGTCATCTCGCCGATAGCCGCGACTGCTCGCCTCCTCCCTGCCTGCGATCACAGCGATCGTTAACGAGTCATCTTACCTGCTATATTCCCCTCGCTCCTGAGAAAGGCCCCATGCTGTAATTCACGACTAGCGCGCCTGTAGACAGCACCTGACAACCACGTGTAGCTCATTGAACGATAAGCCACAGGGGTAAGACGCTCCACTTGTATTTTTCAGGATTTAAATTCAAATTTTGCTTTTTGGATCCTTTTATAAGTTTATCTTGTTTTCAGTAAAATATCACATAAACACAACGGATAAAAATGTTCGCTCCAGGAGATATCATGTCATTGCTGTGTATTTATTTACAGTTCAGTGTCACATCTGAATGCACTGTCTCGTGATTTTAAGACAGGCAGGTTGCCTATATGCTATACATTCGATATGTACACTACTGGCCAATAAAATTGCTACACCAAGAAGAAATGCAGATGATAAACGGGTATTCATTGGACAAATATATTATACTAGAACTGAGATGTGATTACATTTTGACGCAATTTGGGTGCATAGATCCTGAGAAACCAGTACCCAGAACAACCACCTCTAGCCGAAATAACGGCCATGTTACGCCTGGGCATTGAGTCAAACAGAGCTTGGATGGCGTGTACAGGTACAGCTGCCCATGCAGCTTCAACACGATATCACAGTTCATCAAGAGTAGTGACTGGCGTATTGTGACGAGCCAGTTGCTCGGCCACCATTGACCGAACGTTTTCAATTGGTGAGAGATCTGGAGAATGTGCTGGCCAGGGCAGCAGTCGAACATTTTCTGTATCCATAAAGGCCCGTACCAGACCTGCAACATGTGGTCGTGCATTATCCTACTGAAATGTAGGGTTTCGCAGGGATCAAATGAAGGGTAGAGCCACGGGTCGTAACACATCTGAAATGTAACGTTCACTGTTCAAAATGGCGTCAATGCGAACAAGAGGTGACAGAGACGGGTAACCAATGGCACCCCATACCATCACGCCGGGTGATAACGCCAGTATGGCGATGACGAATACACGCTTCCAATGTGCGTTCACCGCGATGTCGTCAAACACGAATGCGACCATCATGATGCTGTAAACAGAACCTGGATTCATCCGAAAAAATGACGTTTCGCCATTCGTGCACCCAGGTTCGTCGTTGAGTACACCATCGCAGGCGCTCCTGTCTGTGATGCAGCGTCAAGGGTAACCGCAGCCATGGTCTCCGAGCTGATAGTCCATGCTGCTGCAAACGGCGTCGAACTGTTCGTGCAGATGGTTGTTGTCCTGCAAACGTCCCCATCTGTTGACTCAGGGATCGAGGCGTGGCTGCTCGATCCGTTACAGCCATGCGGATAAGATGCCTGTCATCCCGACTGCTAGTGATACGAGGCCGTTGGGATCCAGCACGGCGTTCCGTATTACCCTCCTGAACCCACCGATTCCATATTCTGCTAACAGTCATTGGATCTCGAGAAACTCGAGCAGCAATGTCGCGATACGATAAACCGTAATCGCGATAGGCTACAATCCGACCTTTATCGAAGTCGGAAACGTGATGGTACACATTTCTCCTCCTTACACGAGACATCACAACAACGTTTCACCAGGCAACGCCGGTCAACTTCTCTTTGTGTATGAGAAATCGGTTGGAAACTTTCCTCATGTCAGCACGCTGTAGGTGTCGCCACCGGCGCCAACCTTGTGTGAATGCTCTGAAAAGCTAATCATTTGCATATCACAGCATCTTCTTCCTGTCGGTTAAATTTCACGTCTGTAGCACGTCATCTTCGTGGTGTAGCAATTTTAATGGCCAGTAGTGTATTTCAGAATGACACTGAATATACGAGGGGCGTTCAGGAACTGATGCAACACATTTATTTTGGAAAGGAGGTTGGTTTTATTCAGGATTCCAGTACGCCATGTTATTCCCCAGTCTTCTGGCCACAAAACATTATTTTTAAACATTATCTCTCTGCTGTGCGACGGCCTTACGCCGTATTACTGGGAGGTCCTGTATGCCCGCATGGTACCACTCTACTGGTCGATGTCGGAGATAACGGTTTGCTGCATCAATAACTTCCCCGTCATCCACGTACTACTCACGCGAAATGCATCCTCAATTGGGCCAGACAGATAGAAGTCTGGAGGTTCGAGATTGGGCTGTCGGGTGGATGAGGAAGAACAGTCCAGTGAATTTTTGTGAGCTCCTCTAGGATGCGCAGACTTGTGTGAAGCCTTGAGTTGTCATGGTGAAGGAGAAGTTCGTTTGTACTTTTGTGTCAACGAACACGATGAATTTCAATTTCCTGACGTTGCCATGACTTTACCGGGCGAGGGTGCGGCTTTGAACTTTTTCTTCAGAGGAGAGGTAGTGATCCGCCATTCCAAGGATTGCCATTCTGTTTCCAGTACGAGCTGATGAACCGATGTTTCAACGTCTGTGACGATGTCCGACAAAAATTTGTTGCCATCAGCTTCTTAACGCGCAAGCAATTCCGCACAGATAGTCCGTCGTTGCTCTTTAGGGTCTTCTGTTAGGCGGTGAGAAACTCAACGGGCACACATCTTTGAGTACCCCTACTGGGGGTTGAGTTCGCCACTACTAATAACAGAAGCATCCAGATGAGTAACGAGGTGTTTGATTGTGATCCGTAGATCACCTCGAGTAAGATTGTCCTCACGTTCAAACATTGCAGGATTCACAGCTGTGTGCGGCCGGCCAGCACGCGGGAGATCGGAGGACAGGTTTGGACGACCTCGCTGCATTGAAGACAGACGTCTCGCCCACCGATTCATTGTGCTTTTGTTCACTACCAGGTCCTCGAAGACATTCTGCAAGCGCCTATGAATATCTGCGACGCTCTGGTTTTCCGCCAGAAGAAGCTCAGTGATAGCTCTCTGGTTGGAACGCGCTTCCGTTACAGACGCCAGTCTGAAGGTTACGCACAGCGCCGCCAGATATCGGAATTTCATGAAACAATAGGGGCTGAAACAGGAATATTCCACGAAGTCCGACAAAAAATTTCGCACTTTTTTCACCCGAAATTGGCCAAGAAAAAAAGTGTTGCATTACTTATTAAACGCCTTTCGGATTATACTGAACATGTACAGTAAAATTATACAGCCTTATCAACAGAAAAATGTAGTTAAGGACAGCAAGAAGAGTGAAGCAAAAGTGAAAAAGTCCCACCACCACACGGCTCTTTGTCCGTGTTCTGTTACACTGATAACCACTAATAGCTCAAGATTGCTGACCTTGCAGTTCTCTACATGTTGGTCCCCATACTAAACTACTGCCAAACGCTCATGCGTGACTCGGCAACATTCGAGTCTCCGCTTGTCATTTGGGTTGCTATGTCTTACTTTTTTCTGTAATTTAAAAAACTGTGTATTCTAAATGAGCATACCAGTTCAGTAATTAACCTACTAATCAGCAGCCTTTCCGGCTCATCATCATCTCTAACTGAACTTAAAACTTCGTGTGAGACTTCCTCCTCACGGTTCCTTGTTGAACTTCTTCACGCGGTTGTCCTTCTACTGCTGGTCTTTCTCAAAGTTTCAGCTCCAAACCTCGTTAATATGTACGTATTTGGCTGTGCCGTCCGCCGGCAAAAATATCCCTATGTTCCCACTTGTAATACTCATACTATAGTGCTCTTCATTGACAGCAGAGTTAAGTAACTTTTTCCCTTCGATATCCTGATGATTTCCGTCCAAGTTCAACTCTTCCAGTCCATTCTCCCTTTCTATTTCGTGTAAACTGCACTAAATCAGCAAATGTTCAGCTGTCTCTGTTTCTCCACAATGGCAGAGAGCTGTTTCCCGTCTCCCTACTTTGTGCTGGTGGACGGGGTAAGGACCACGCCCAGTAATGAAACGCAACATTCCTCAACCTTGACACAACCCGAGCTTGGCTCCGTCTCTAATGACCTCGATGTCGACGAAACGTTTAACTTAATCTTCCTTTTTTTCGATTAAAGCAGCAGCACGCTGCTCTATATCGCACATAGCGTGTAACACCGGCTCTAGAGTTTAAAGAGATCTCTATTTGGCGAGGAACAGCGTCTACAAGTTTGAACAGATGTGATGTATCCAGGTGAAACCAATCATTGATTATTAGATCTCACAACGCTACCGAATTGTAGGAATGTTCAAAAATTGTTCAACATCTGAGGTCATCAATCCCCTAGAACTTCGAACTCTTTAAACCTAACTAACCTAAGGACATCACACACATCCATGCCCGAGGCAAGATTCGAACCTGCGACCGCAGCGGTCGCGCGGTTCCAGACTGAAGCACCTAGAACCGCTCGGCCACACCGGCCGACTGTAGGAATGTTGACTGCTATGTTCCGAATACTCCCAGATATTTTCTGAAAGATTATGATCGTATCATTTCGCGGCCCATTGCGGTAAGATAGGATGCCTGAGCTCTCTTCAAACAAGGAACGCATACTTGTTGCGCTTTGAACATGACTGCTGTCATCTTGCGGGAATATGCGCACCATACACATCATGCAGCTGTAGAAGAAAGTTTAACACTTGACCACTGAGAATGTTGAACATAAACGTCTTCTTTAGTCATATTGATGGTAGCCTGAATGAGTGGACCCATGTCATAGTACTAAGATCATCCCCAAAGCCTCACAGAACCATCTACAGCCTGAAGTAGACCCTCCACACATTGCATTTACAACACTTGATTGGTCAGTTGGTGCATTCTACGCCTTTTATAACTTGAAAAGAGGCAAAATCACAATTCGTTGGACCACATCACAAGCCTCCAGTCAGCTAGTGTCCTGTTTCTGTGTTGTTTGTCCCACTGAATTCATGTAGCTTAACGCACCGCTTTGAGCGGTGGCATTTTGGAGGCAACCCACTCCAAGTGTCCGTTACATGCAGTTCCCTTTTCAGTGTTTGTCCGGAAACTGGTTGAAACGGGCCTTCATTCACTGACAGCAACATTTCCTATGAGGTTTGAAACCGATTGTCATTGATAAGGTGTCGCAATCGTCGTCGGGCCCTGTCAGTTTGGATCTTTTTATGACCAATGTTCGTACGTCGTGTTATATGGTTGTGAGTGACACACTGTTGCTTGCGTAAATGTTGGACAGTCCGTGTATACCTACATATCGGGCATCTTCGTCCCAGGGCGTGGTCGTGGTCACGTACGAACACGATAAATCTTTTCTGCCATTCGGTCACATCTCCACGTCGACTCGTCATATTGCGCTGATTTCATACAACCGACTTGCAAATACATACCACTTCAGCGCCATGAATTAAGTCAGTGGGGGAAGGTAACATGACCTCTTGGCACCAGTTTTACATCACATACAGCGTTCCAAAGCGACCTGTATACTCTTTTAAGGTGTGAGTAATATTTTTCCCGTGGGCTTATAAATAGTGGAATGAATCAACTGAAGGCCTGGGTGGCCGAGTGGTTATAGGCGCTTCAGTCTGGAACCGCGCTGCTGCTACGGTCGCAGATTCGAATCCTGCCTCGGGCATGGATGTGTGTGATGTCTTTAGGTTAGTTAGGTTTAAGTAGTTCTAAGTTCTAGATGACTTCAGATGTTAAGTCCCATAGTACTCAGACCCATCTGAATGAACTAACTAGTTAAAATTTGTGGTCGATTACCCACCTGCAAACACCAGTGCCAAAGCCAAGTTTTTCATATTCGTTGACTCCATTAATAATAGGACACATAACCTAAAATAAACGATCATGTAAATGCGAGGTCTGTTCGTAAAATAATCGAACTTTTCTTTAATAATATTTTTATTATAAGTACACATGTTTATTGTTATCACCTTCAAAATACCGAGCGAGGTGGCGCAGTGCTATGGCAGTGAGCTTTAATTCGGGAACGAAGGCGGTTCAAATACCCGTCCGGTCATCCAGATTTGGATTTTCCGTGTTTTCACAAAAGACCTTGATTCAATTGCCCGGATGATCCCATCGAAAGGTCGCTGCCTCTTCCCTCGCCATCTTTCCCCAGTCCGAACTTGTACTCCATCTTAATGATGTCGTCGTCGTCGGGACGTTAAACGTAATCTCTCTTCCTCTTTTTCCTTGAAGGCATTTCCTTCCTTTAATATGTCAACGTCGTTTTCATCTCGCATTTCGGTTCTAGAAACCTTTTCTTAGAATGTTCTTCAGTAGACTTGAAAATTTATTCTTAAAATTTATCTTCATTATCTTAATATCTTTAATGGTGTCCAAAAGGTCTCCTGTTAACACTGATTTTAATTCTGTACACAAGGGAAATTCTCATGGAGAGATGTCTGGGATTAGGTACGGTAATCTGATTTTTGGCACAACATCCAAAATGGTTCAAATGGCTCTAAGCACTATGGGACTTAACAACTGAGGTCATCAGTCCCCTAGACTTTGAGTTACTTAAACGTAACCAACCTAAGGACATCACACACATCCATGCCCGAGGCAGGATTCGAACCTGCGACCGTATCAACAGCGCGGTTCCAGACTGAAGAGCCTAGAACCGCTAGGCCACAGCGGCCGGCTTGGCACAAAAATAAAAAAAAATGAAGTGACGGGGCTGGATGGGTATGCACAGTGACATAGTGAAAGATTTATGAGTTTTCTTGGCGCAACAGTATGTTGTATAAGCAATATACACTCGCAACCTCTTTCAAAAAACTTTCATATTAATGACGACTGACAGTCTGATCTTGAAGCAGGATTCCGTTGTACTCAATTCCGTTGTACTCAATTCCAGTATCGCTGAAAGTGTTGTAAGAACTCTTTGACATCTGATTTGTAAAGTCTGGACTTAAAAGCCATATCTGATACCAAACACTTGTCTCCTGTTTGACATGAATGTTCTGTCATCGTGAACTTGTTCAAAAATGTTCAAATGTGTGTGAATTCCTAAGGGACCAAACTGCTGAGGTCATCGGTCCCTAGACTTTCATACTACTTAATCTAACTTAAACTAACGTATGCTAAGAACAACACACACACCCATGCCCCTGGGCGGACTCGAACCTCCGGCGGGAGAGGCCGCGCAATCCGTGGCATGGGGCCTCAAACCGCGCGGCCACTCGGAGCGGCTGAGCTTGTTCGAGGAAGTCCTTGTAATCATTCCCACGATAACCCAATAGCTCTTCCATGATCAACTAAGAAGAAAATTTTATGCAACTTGATGCCCTTCTATTATTTCGATTGAATTTGCAAGTCACGAATCACTCAAGTTTCAGCTTCTTGTACAAGTCCTCTGAAAGTTAATCGATGGTTGTCGCCCGGCCTTTTCTTGATTTCTATGTGTGTCACCGGTTTATATACAAATCCTTCCAAGTCGAGGGTCATTTAGAACCGACTGAGAAATGCTTTATAGTCTGAGAAGCCATTAGTAACGCTGCGTTAGAAATAAAGCATCCTCTCCCTAAGCTTGTTGCAAAAACTCAAACATTTCCGAAAATTTTCTCCTCACATTGGCGCAAATTTCATGTTTCATCGTTGCTTTTCTAAATTCAACATAGCAAAAATCAGTAATGAATACGACAACTCCAGTTACAATTAATTTATTTGTTGACAAATCACGATCGTTTGATGCCCCATTGGAGGTTATTATTAAGTGAAAACATGTTTTTTATTCGCTGCGATAAACGTCTTCAAATATCAACATTTGACATAATTTGGTACAACGAATCTAAAACGTGTCGCTGGAGTCATTAATTCTTCGTATTTGACCATAAAAACGCTGTCTGCGTTTGCGCATTGTGTGCTTAACTTTTTTTATGTTTTACAGTAAATGTTTCCTTTTTTGACGTAGACCTCTCTTTTATAACTTGGATAAGATTTTTCATGTAGCAAATGTTGCGTTTGGTTTGGAAAGCTATGTATTTTTTTCTAGCTCTTACTATCAAGTCTTCTTAATAAAACCCTTTCTCTGCAGTCCGTTCGTCCAGGTATTTAAAGCAATTCACTCTTTTTATTTTTGCGTGGTGGTGTTTAACTCCGTTGTATTGTTCTATATATTTTACATTATTTACGTTGTTTAAGTATATTCGCAAGTTCAGTTTGTCCTGCTACTTCTTTCAGTAGATCAGCTTGTCTGTTGTTGTTTAAAAATCTTTTACCATTGTGGTTAGATTATCTGCAAAAGATAAACAATCTATTTCAAAAAAGTTGTTCTTAAAAGAGTAAAGAAGTTTCGAAATTTTAATTGCTTGCCCCAATACTGTATTATTTTAACACTTAGCTGAGCAAGAGCAGCGAGTCAGTCTCCTTACAGAGCTCGTGATTTTATGTCAGACTGTTTAAGGGAGCCTCTTTATAATTTTGTTTCGGGCTTGGTGTTAGTTAGGGCTGCTTGTATAATGTCTAGTAGTGTTTCATCAATTCCCAATTATGCCAGTATGTTAAGTAGCACATCACAATCAATGGAATCACAAGCCTTTTTATAGGCTACACAGATAATACATATCGTATTCCTCTCATCATATAATATTATTAAATTTTTAGGATTCAGTATTTTTTGTACATTTATCGTAATGCACATAAACAAATAGTAAGAAGTAACTTGGTTTCAGAATTTAGTTCAATATGTTGTTAAAAGTATGTGCTCCATCAAATACTGTAATGAATTATGTCTATGTTGATTAATATATTTGCGATGGAGATTTAAATATGGTTGTGTTGATTCAGCACTTCGTGGTGATGATGGTTAATTTTAATGGACAAGCATTGTTGCACCATCTCCTTCCGCTTCCGTTTAGTTTCGCACAGCGCTTTCAGAATTCTTACACCGTATTCGGTTGGTCCACTTGGCCTTCATCTTCAGTGTAAAGTAACAAACACAGCCACCTCCTTCAAGGACAACAAAAAAAATGGCTCTGAGCACTATGGGACTCAACTGCTGAGGTCATTAGTCCCCTAGAACTTAGAACTAGTTAAACCTAACTAACCTAAGGACATCAACAAACATCCATGCCCGAGGCAGGATTCGAACCTGCGACCGTAGCGGTCTTGCGGTTCCAGACTGCAGCGCCTTTAACCGCACGGCCACTTCGGCCGGCTCAAGGACAACATAATCTGCTCAAAATGTACCTATATTCAGTGTCTTATCATGCCCGGGAGAGAAAAATGGGTATGCGTTAGTGACATTGTGAGCTTTTGTGGCTGTTTTCGGAACATTACTTCAAGTTGTACAGCATAGTGATTTGTGTGCTAGTATTGATTTCCGGAAGGGTGTGCAATCCTGCCTCGAAACTAGTGACTTTCATTGCACTTGTTATTGACAATGATATTTGTTCATTAAGCCAAATTGGACGTAGAGCGAAGGAGACGGTGACATTGCTAGTTGTGAGACGTTATAGGACGGTGTGAGCCTTCATCAAGGACGGAGCAGCGCAGCCGTGAGGTGAAAACTGGATCTGCCTACCAGGAGACGTATGTAAATATTAGTACAATGTGTGGGTTCAGTCCCTCGGGTCAATCCGGGTTGTTAGGCGAGCTTGTAGCTCGCCGGAGCGCTTCTTTGTTTTTCTTTGATTTATTATATACAGAAACATTAATATTCAAAGAAAAGGAACAAGCTGGCAAAGAGTGGCGTCGTTGTTTTGTTAGCCATTGCCCTGGGGAGGACACTTGTAATGTCCGCTATGGGACGTATAAATTAGGGACACGCGCTTATTGTTTCGGCCCAAATGTTGTCATTGCCCTCGCACCGACGGGAACACATCTGGTGTCAACCTCTGATGGATACCGTGCAATCTTCTCAATTTATCTGCTTGTTTGTACGAAATAAGACGACACACAATACCACTCCCATATATCCCGAAACAGTAAAAGTGATTATTCACTGCAGCAAAGCCAATATTTGCTTGGACGCTTCTGGATTGTTCACGACGGTGCGCCGTTGTCCGAGGTGATTGTTTGTTACCGAAGGGGGCATTAGCTATTTGCATACTGGACTGTTTATTTATACACGCGGGGCAGTGAGGGTCTCACTGATATTATCGACCACTCTTTAAGCAAAACAAACATTTCACGATCGCCCAGCGTAACAAAACCCGTTGACAAGCTGCGTACGGTATGTAATAAGCCTAACATCTCTCATCTCACTGTAGTTAGGTACTCATTTAAATTTCTTCCTTATTTAAGTCCATGGGGCGCTATCCAAAAGAGCATCTTTGTGTGATGCTTCTGTGCATCATTCCACAACTTTTGTGCGATCTAGAATTACTACATAGCCTTCAGGTTAAGTTCGAAGAACAGGAGGAAACGCGATATGCTTCTCGTAGTGAATATCAATTTAATTCTCTGCGTGAGGACAAGTACTTCGTATGCCGCTTACTAAACAAAATATTTTGTGGAGGCGATGATTTACAGCTTTAAACTATTTTTGAAAAATCATGATTTCCCACGACAGCTATATGTCAATTCTTTAATAAAACTGTCAGTTTTGGTCAAACGATAGACCATCCTCAGGCATGAAAAACTACATTTTTTACAAGTTATGCATCAGAAACATTGTAAATTTTATTTAGATCAATGTTTATACATTAAATACATCAAAATTATAGACTGCAGCGAAGTACCAAATTTATACAATAGACAGTGTGTTGTTAGGGTGAGGGTCAAATTTACTGGAGGGCATAAATTGTTAATCCAGACTGTCGACAAAAATGAAAGTCACATGGTTATGTATTGGGAATCTAATACCCACGAGAATTTTAGCATGATGTTGCCCATGTTCTATTCTGCGGCTCTGTAGTCGCATTCAGTGCTATCCACGATACTAACTCTATGTAGGATAGTCCTAGTTTTGGTGAGGATTGTTTGGATCCTATTTAGGCGGCAGCAAATCTTACTTGATAGATCACACCATGGAGCTTATAGTGAGGCATTCGCAGCAACTGCGAAGGAAACCTTTCCTAGACATCCACACTTTCTCCACTCTTTTCTCCACGGGAAGGAAGGAAGGGAAAAAAATGGCTCTGAGCACTATGGGACTCAACTGCTGTGGTCATAAGTCCCCTAGAACTTAGAACTACTTAAACCTAACTAACCTAAGGACATCACACACATCCATGCCCGAGGCAGGATTCGAACCTGCGACCGTAGCGGTCGTGCGGTTCCAGACTGTAGCGCCTTTAACCGCTCGGCCACTCCGGCCGGCGAAGGAAGGAAGGTTGGGGGTTTAACGTCCCGCCGAGATCGAGATCATTAGGGACGGAAAATAAGCTCGGAATACTGCAAGAATGAGGAAGGAAATCGGCAGAGTACTCTCAAAGAAACCATCCCGGCATATTCCTGGAGTGATTAAGAGAAATCAAGGAAAATCTAGATCTGGATGGCTGAAGGGTGGATTTGAACAATTGTCTTCTTGAATATTAGTCCAGTGTGCTAACAACCCCACTCGGTTTCGTCAGGAGAGGCAATTGCTTTTACTCAGATGGCGAAAGTTTCCTGAAGTTCCCTCTTTTGATAGCAACAGGAAGAGAGGAAGTGGCACACCATTCATGATCACCGACTGTGCATTACCGTCCTGAGTTACATGCTTAGGTTTTTCTCTGTGCCTCACTAGCTGAAGGCATGGGGTACTATTGATGGTGATCCGTCTGTCGAATGGACAGTTTAAGATCGGCCACTCATATGGTGCTACTGGGACAAAGTAGATTGCTGCTTTTACTTCATGGTTAGGGACCCAGCTTCAGTTTTCCAATGAGTTTCACGAAAAATAGGCCACAACAATCGGACGCGACCTTTTTGGCTTTGATATTTCTTAGGGAACTGAATGTCTTTTTGACAAAAGATCTAACATTTAGTGTTTCCATCACATTAATCGATTTACTAGCTTTAGTATAAGATGTCTACGCTTCTGACCATTTCTTGTACCTTCACGGGCAGACTGTCATATCACTGCAACTACGAATTTTTCTTTCTGGTCGCGGGCGAATTGTTTCTCGGAGAATGGCCCCCGTATGAAGTCGGCACATCCCTGGAGAGGAAATGTAGCATGGCTCCTTCGTTTATTAAAGATCAGTTTTGTCCATGAACTTTGCCTTTGCAACAGATACGGTAGGATTTAGCTTACAGAAGCATGTGTTAACCATCGCAGGCCGCGCTCGTTCTGCACATTAGATAAAAAAGCATATTACATGGCGACAGTCAAGTAATAATCTGTACACGTCTTTTCAGTGGCTCTTTATTGTGTATCAGAACAAGCTCCGGGTGAATCTCTAAAGATAATAATCATTCACATCAAGCCGACAGAATTGAATGAAGCAGAGATGAAGTCGCCACAGAGCGTCTCATGTGAAGAATAGCACTAGAACAGATCGAACTAGAGACCAATAGTAGCGTGGTGTCAGTCTGCAAAGCAAAGATTCAGTGTCAGGTGCTGTTCGTGCTACAAGTCTGAACTTCGTATTGACATAGCGATGGCAAGAAAACGTTGCGCCCCCTCCTTCCCCCTGCCCTCCGGGGTGGTGTGCGAGGGGAGTTGCCAAATGTCACCTCACGATGCGCTCGTCACCTTTGCGACACCAAGGACAGGACAGTCGCCTTTTAGTGACTGCTTCTGACAGTCGAGCTTCACGGCTTAGCACGCCCACAGTTAGCGGCAGACATTTCTGTGTCCTGCAAGCCCAAGCTCTTGCGCGATGCCTACGCGTATCATCGAGGAAAATATGCGTCTTATACGTATCTGAAGAGACGTTGGTGAATACTATATCTTAGCTTACGCGGAGAAGCTATCTGTCATACTGAAAAATTGTATCAAAAACTTTATTCGTATACAGATAGAAATGACAGCCATCTAAATTCGAAATACAGAACTGGGGTAGGAATCCTATCGTTTTCCGTATAGAACTGTGTGTTACATAAACTGGAAGTCCTCATTTCATTTCTTCTCTTTACCCCATTTCATTCTAGCAAACTTGCTGAAGGAATAATTTACCTGTGCGAATACAGATTTGTGGACAACAGCTTTACATGCATGAATTTTTAGTAAACGACTATTTACTGTCGCGAAATTAAGGGTGGAAGTTTGGAGTTTGAGGTATCTCAACGTCAATAGAGAAAAAAGCTGAAGTACACCCTACCGTAGTACGAGCTTGCTGTTTTTCATTCATGTCTGTGGGGAATTCTGCTCCATTTCCATCTTATTTCACACTGTCATGTTCAAAAATATCTCACGTATCAGATCGAGGGATATTTCTGGGCAATATCGTGCAGTTCATAGACGCACGTGCCATGTGTGGATGAACGTTGACCTGTCCAAAGATGGTATCAGGATACTGTCACTTGTGAGGCAACTCACGAGAAAGCAGGATTTCTGCGACGAGTTGCTGTCAGAACCCTGAATCACTACCAGAGGTGACATGAATTGACACCAGATCGCTCTCGACACAACACAGGTCTCTGTATGTCCATCTTTTAGCGATAGTTGCGGGACTCAGCTGTTCGATAAAGGATTTCAAATTAAACTCCAATCAGCCGTCAATTTTCAGCCTTATTTTATTGGGCAACCAGTTTCAGTATTCTACTACGCCATCTTCAGGCCCTGACCGTCGTGTAGGAATAATGTACTTCGCTTGTGATCAAAACAGGAGCCAGCAATACTGATATTAGTAGATGTTTGTTGTAGTGACCACTTCAACCATCACCTGCCAACGTGTCAGGGGCCTGAAGATGGCGCATTAAAACGCTGAAACTGGTTGCCCAATAAAATAAGGTTGAAAATTGACAGTTGAAAGGCGTTTAATTTAGCATCCAATAACACAAGGGATAACACATGCGAGTCTGTACAAAGCATTGTCATAACGCCTTCAAACTCGCAGGTGACTGTCATCTGTCATAGTTCAGAATCGAGATTCATCGCTGAAAATGATACAACGCCACTCATCTGCAGTTCGTATTTCCCAGGTACGGGTATACTCCAAAAACAGCCACCTGTGTTGTGTCGGCGGCGGCTTCTCACAGGATTGCAATTAGTAACCCGGCTTTTGTTAGTCGCCAATCAATGGGGCGGTCTAAAATGGGGTATTGTACTGATTACTTGTGCCCATATGACAAGTGGAGACATAAAGGGGGTGAATATGCTTGTTGGCTTGACGCTCAAATAGGCGTCTCTCTTGGTGTGGTCAGACTTGGTCGACCACAAGGTTACATGGTGACAACACTATTGATTTCTGGATACCCTTTACGATATTATGTCTACATCGGCTATTTCTCCTAAGTGCTTAACTTTTTTGGCAGTAAGTATATCTCTGTGAAGGACAGTGCTGTTGTTACCTTTCGCAGAGTACACATCATTCTGAAGCAACTACCTTTCTGATTTTTATTTGAATGAATTCTTGTATCTGTGTTTCTAACGAAAACGACGTAGTAATTGCCTATTTTACTGCTATACTGGTTTAACTGAGAAACTGGGAAGAGTTTGCCACTTTTCAGAGTAGCATCTTGAGTTCTTTAACGCACCCAGAATTTTAAAATGACTACCTGATGATGATGATTTTATTAGCCTCAAACCGGTTAACAACACAAATAAATGAATATTTACAATTATTGTTTTCAAATCATGTATCAAATCAAAAGACAAATCATAAATCAGCTGTTCATTTTTGGAACACAACCTACGACCAGCTTAGAGACAGAAGTGATGACACTTTCTGCAGGATCTGACCATTTTGCAGGACAATGCTGAAGCACGTACAGTGCAAGCTGGTCCTGATTTGTTTGACTGATGGGGCTGCTAAGTGCTATACTACCTACTGCACTCCCCTGACTTAAGCCCTCGTGAGTTCAATTCGATTTATAAACTGAAAGGCCGCGTGGGATTAACCGAGCGGTCTAGGGCGCTGCAGTCATGGACTGTGCGGCTGGTCACGGCAGAGGTTCGAGTCATCCCTCGGGCATGGGTGTGTGTGTTTGTACGTAGGATAACTTAGGTTAAGTAGTGTGTAAGCTTAGGGACTGATAACCTTAGCAGTTAAGTCCCATAAGATTTCACACACATATAAACTGAAGGAAAAACTTCACGGCATTCGCTTCAGAACTGCTACAAATTCGTCGGGCAATAGACCGCACCGCTCGAACTTTCAACACAACTGGCACTGCTAACAGTATCCTACGTCTTCCACATCACTGGCAATGGGTTATACACAATGCTGGTGACTACTCTGTAGGTCAGTAAGACTTTGAAACACGTATCTATTTTGTACGAGCTGTAAATAAATAGTTGCCACTGTTAAAGTTCCAACCCTCGTATTTAGTTTAATTGATTACGGTTCTCAAGCTGTCTACTTTCGTGCAGAAACGCTACCTAACTGATTATATTGTTCCGAATTGCAATCAACTCGAAACTTGATTGTAGGGGTGTCACGGATGCCAGTCGATGACTATAAAGATATTTACGTCCCGAGAGGAAAAGTCCAAAGAAAGTGTGCCAAGACTCGGGCGGTATACTTGGAAGTAGCTATATTTAAGCACCAGTGCCATAGCCTACTTATAACAATCCTTAACAATAAATGATAAAAATTGCCGCTTAATGTATAGCACTTGTGCTGGTGTTGTCCCCTGTTTCCCGCCAAAGATTGCCTTGGCCCACGTGTATTTTCGTGTTGTAACACATTCTACCCAAAGACCTTCCGCTACTCGATGCCTCAGGCGCCAGCGATCATGTCGAAAACTTCCAAGGACACAAAGACTGCACAAAAACAGAAAAACAAAAAAAAGTGCCCCCATCGACATATTTCAAGTTTCCCATCGTCGTCTTTATGGTACTCAAGGAATTATTGTTGCATTATATACCTTGCGTTTACAGAATGAAATTTTCACTGTGCAACAGAGTGTGCTCTGATATGAAACTTCCTAGCAGATTAAAACTGTGTGCCGGACTGAGGCTCGAACTCGGGTCCTTTGCCAGTTTTAACCTGCCAGGAAGTTTCATATCAGCGCACACTCCGCCGCAGAGTGGAACTTTCATTCTGGACACACTTCCTAGTTTTGGCTAAGCCATGTCTCCGCAGAATCCATCTTTTTTCAGGCGTGCTAGTTCTGCAAGGTCTGCAGGAGAGCTTCTGTGAAGTCTGGGTGGTAGGAGACAAGTTACTGGCAGAACTGAAGCTGTGGGGACGGGTCGTGAGTCGTGCTTGGGTAGCTCAGTCGGCAGCGTACTTGCCCGCGATAGGTAAAGGTTCCAAATTCGAGTCTCGGTCCGGCACACAGTTTTAATCTGCCAGGAAGTTACCTTGTGTTCAGTTTTACTGGATATCGTGCGTGATAGAACAGAGAAATGTGAAGAAAGGAAGTTCGGCAAACGGATAATGAATCTTCTGTCGAAAACGCCAGTGAAGTATGGGACATGAACGAAGGCCAGGACAGCGGAAACGTGCAGTGATAAAGAAAAGTTACTCATGTCATACGCCAGTCCATAAATTTCAATGAGTCATTCTTTTCGCAAAACTTCTGCTCAAAGTGCAAATACGCCGCTCCTGTTGGACTTCGCCGGCCGCGGTGGTCTAGCGGTTCTAGGCGCTCAGTCCGGAACCGCGGGACTGCTACGGTCGCAGGTTCGAATCCTGCCTCGGGCATGGATGTGTGTGATGTCCTTAGGTTAGTTAGGTTTAAGTAGTTCTAAGATCTAGGGGACTGATGACCACAGATGTTAAGTGCCATAGTGCTCAGAGCCATTTGAACCTGTTGGACTTCATCCTAAGCTTTTAGGCTGGAGGTTTTACTGTGTTGCAGAGAGGCTTCTTCATCCTCTTTTTAGTACAGCGATCAGCCGATGAAACGTATCTGTTATACTGTTGTAGATCGTTCCTCTGATTTCCTATATTTACCAAAAGCCTTAAAACTGAGTGCAGCCGTTTTAGTATTCCCAAAGACTTGCATTTCGTTCACCCAAACCGACAGGTCTTTACCATCCCTACCGCTTTAATTTTCCTTATTTTCTTCACCATAAACTCTTTTTCAACGCATTGTTCTACTCAAAGGTTAGAAGTCGTGCAAGAATATGAATAAGAGTCCCTAAAGGGAAGGAAGAAGGTTAGGGTTGAGCGTGCCGACGGAGACGTAAAGTAAGCAATATCGGTAATCGGTGTGTCATGTAGATGCAGCTGGTGGCAGCGGCAGCGGACGCAGGACATTAGTTATTCGGCAGAGCCGCGAGCAGATACAAGGCGGCTGGCGCAGCTGGTTGAAATTCAGCCACGGGAAGTGTCCGCGACGGCGGCGCTGTCGGCTGGCGGGCGCCGTCCGCCGCATAGTAAGCACCGCTCTGCTTGCAGCTTGTCACCGCGCCTTGCGGAATTAAAGTCCACTTCGTACAGGGGCACAGGTGCTGACAAAAGTAGCTTATCTCAAAAATAGGCACGGATTCTGGAAACGTCGACACGGCACGCTTTTGTCACACATCATACCTTGCAAACTGCAGGCTCAGTTAACGGATACAGTCCGTCTTCCTGGCTTCCTGAAAGCGTCCGAGCACACTGTTGCTTGACGACCGCTTTACAACCACACGGAGTTCCTTTGCAGATATACGATTCGAAACGTAGAGTCTACTGCGTGAGACTAGACAGTAAATATCCGAAACAAACGAAAGGAATATACAATGTGCCTAATAAAGCGTAATAGAACCGCTGTTTTTTAATTAACTGTCAAAAAAACTAAATATATTTTGCCGATCTGCACTTTCATGGATATAATGTTAGCTTCTAAGTGCAGTATAACATGTTTACTGAAATGTATGAAACGTAAAATATGTAGAAAGACTGATTAAATGTAAGTTACGGCATGATGGCTCAAATCTTGCCAGATTAAAAAATAAATAAATAATGAGAACCCGAAAGTCCAAACTGAAACGTTTGAACAAGTAAAAGAATTTTAATATATGGGAATCTTTTTCAATACAACAAAGAATGTAGCAGATGAAATCTAAACTGTGATTAAAAATTCAAATAAAGGATACTACGTCCTGTCAGGTATCTTAAAGTGCATAGATATCTTCAGGATAACAAAAAATATGCATTTATATGTCAATTATACATGTAGTTCTAACATTTGCATGCGAAATCCTGATCATGTCAGAAAAAGATGAGGAAACCTTCAGGACATCAGAGAGGAAAATAATGAGTAAAACGGAGGAGGTAGGCTCTATCAGTGGATACTGGTTAATCTGGAAAAGTATAGAACTGTTTAAAGAATCTTCTATTGCAGCTGAAATTAAAGTTGAAGTGATTAAGTGCATTTGTTATTTAATGAGATGACAAGATTTTATGAAAACTATGATGAAAATGAATGCGCAGGAAGGACGACAATGAAACTTATAGATGATGTGAAAAGGACCTAAAATTTTTCGAAATAACCATTTGAAGAGAACACTGTAAAAACAGACAAGTCTGTCAAAATATTTGTGAATCAACAAAACAGAGCTTACACAACTTTTAATAATTTCATTATGCAGGGTTTAATTAAATTCCCTTTGCAGACTTTGAGGATAGGTTCCTTACATCAAAATAAGAAAAAAAGTCTATGAAACATCAGCTCTGAAATGATTTCAAATGGTTCAAATGGCTCTGAGCACTATGGGACTTAACTTCTAAGGTCATCAGTCCCCTAGAACTTAGAACTACTTAAACCTAACTAACCCAAGGACATCACACACATCCATGCCCGAGGAAGGATTCGAACCTGCACCGTAGCGGTCGCGCGGTTCCAGACTGTAGCGCCTAGAACCGCTCGCCCAACCCGGCGGGGGCAAATTATTTCCTTTAGAGCTATAAGCGCTTCTATTGCAAGCTGTTTGCTTTCCATATTTTGGAAGGAGATAGTACGCAACAAAACAAGAAAATATAACCAGTAAACATGGGCTCTAAAATGCATGCTTTAAGAGCAGTGAGCAAGTCTTCAATAAAAGTATGTGTTTCACAGTGGCAAACCTCAGCAAGTGTTTATAGCTTTTAAAGTATGCATTTTAGAGCCAATGTTTACTGAAACTTTTTTGTTATTTTGGTGCCGGCCGAAGTGGCCGTGCGGTTAAAGGCGCTGCAGTCTGGAACCGCAAGACCGCTACGGTCGCAGGCTCGAATCCTGCCTCGGGCATGGATGTTTGTGATGTCCTTAGGTTAGTTAGGTTTAACTAGTTCTAAGTTCTAGGGGACTAATGACCTCAGCAGTTGAGTCCCATAGTGCTCAGAGCCATTTGAACCATTTGTTATTTTGGTCCTCACTACCTCTTCCTAAAATATGGAAAGTAAAGGCCTTGAAGCAGAAAAGATGAGTCTCACAGTATCAGAGATGAACAAGTGCTCATAGATCTTAACGTTTGCATTTTGGAGCCCATGTTTGATAACATTTTTTTCTTGTTTTGGTGTAAGGAACTGTACATATAAAAATTGTTGGATAGTGAAACACATTCCCACATTGTTCACTTATATTTTCTGTGAACTAGAGCCCGAGCGTGTCCGATAATAGTAGTAACGGTATATGACGTGTCATCTCGTACGGGTAACAGTACTACAAAACTGAACGAGCGTGATCAGTTATTAAATTAGTAATAGGGAATTCGAATATAAAACACGTCCGTCTGGGGAGGATTCTGGAAAGTGCTGAGCATCTGTTAAGTGAATTTTATAAAAGATGCTAGTCGCTAGTCGCTTTATCTGTCGAGCATTCCTTGCTCGGCAGGTGACCAGATTAAACATTACAATGTTATTCCTTCTAATCTCTCGGTGTGGTGTTACGTTTTACCTGACTTTCTGGACTGGTCTCAGGTAATGTGAAGATCATTTTCCTCAAGCTGCTGCAGACGAAATTATTCTCGCAGCAAGAATGACTTACAAGATGCTAATTCATGAACCGAATCATTATGACCAGCTGCTTAATAGCGTGTTGGTCCACCTTCGGAGCGCAGTGCAGCAGCGATTCTGGGTTGCATGATTCTAAAAGTCCTTTTAAGTTCTCCGCGTGCAGGTCACGCAATTCTCATTAATTACGGGATGGTGGTGTCTGGGCGCGGAACTGGCGACCGGCAACGTCGTAGATGTTCCGCCGGGTTCAGACCAGGGGAATTTGGGGCCCGAGATACCAATGTGAGTTCACTGTCGTGCTCCTCGAACCACTATAGCACCATCCAGGCCTTATTATACCCAAAGTTATCGTGCGGGAAGACGTCATCATCGTTCGGGGCAGACGTAAAGCATGAAGGGATGCGAGTAGTCCACAAGGATACATAGTCCACAGCTATCATGGCACCCATATGAATGCACGACTGTTGGATTATACTGCTTTCACTGGCCCGCGTCCAAGGCACAGTGAACGTTTCGACTAGCTGCTCTTCTGGATGATGGTGTATCTGAACTTGATCATCGACCTGGTGTAACAAGCAGCGTGAATCATCCGTCCAGATGACATTTCCATCAACAGAAGGTCCAATCTCTATGATCCCTTGCCCACTAAAATAGTAATTATCAGTGTCGTTGGGTCAACATGGGAATACGAACTAGTCGTCTGCTGCAGAGCCCCATGCTCAACAATGTGAGCTGGACAGCGTGTTCTGAAACACTTGTGGTTGCACGCGAACAGTCGACTACCTTCGTCGTTCCCTAGATGCTCGTTGCCCGACCAGCGGACACAGCAGTCTGCTCTTTGTCAAAGTCGCTTATCTACGTTTATAGCTACATCCATACTCCACAAGCCACCGTATGGTGTGTAGTGGAGGATATCTGTACCACTACCAGTCATTTCCTTTCCTGTTCCACTCGCAAATAGAGCGAAGGAAGAAAACGACTGTCTATATGCCTCTCTAATCTTATCTTCACGGACCTGACGTTAAATGTACGTTGGCGGCAACAGAATCATTCTGCAGTCAGTCTCACATGTCGCTTATCTAAATTTTCTCAGTAGTGCTCCTCGAAAAGAACTTCACCTTCTCTTCAGTGTTTCCGGTTTGAGCTTCCGAAGCATCTCCGTAAAACTTGCATGCTGCTGGAACCTATCGGTAACAAATCTAAGAGACCAACTCTGCATTGCTTCGATGTCTTCTTTTAATCTGACCTCGTGCGGATTCCAAACAACCCGAACAGTATTCAAGAGTGGGTCGCACTAGTGTACTGTATGCGGTCAACTTTAGAGATGATCCACACTTTCCTAAACTTCTCCCAGCAAACCGAAGTCGACTATTCGCCTTCCAAACTACAATCCTTACATGTTCATTCCATTTCATATTGCTTTGCAAGATTGCACCTAGATATTTAACCGACATGAATGTGTCAAGCAGCACATCGTGGGTTTGTTTTTCTTACTCATCTGCGTCAAGTTACATTTTTCTACATTTGGAGCTAGCTGACATTCATCACATCAACTATAAATTTCATCTAAGCCATCTTGTACCTTCCTACAGTCAATCACCTTCCCAAACACCACAGTATCATCAGCAAACAGCTGCAGATTGCTGCCTAACCTGTCCAGCAGCTCATTTATGTCTACAGAAAACAACAGCAGTCCTGTCACACTCCCCTCCTGATGATACCCTTGTCTCTGATGACCACTCGCCGTCGAGGGAAAAATACTTGGTTGTGTTACTTAAGAACTCTTCGAGCCACTTACATACCTGGGAACCTACTCCGTGTGCTTGTACCTTCGTTAAGAGTTGGCGGTGTGGCACTGTGCCAAATGCTTTACGAAAAACTAGGAAATCTGTTGCCCTTCATCCACGTCATTGGAGTATCCCGTTTGCAGCCAGTACCGTCACTAGAATGGTTCCTCATTGATCACTGCTCCGCTTATATTCTTTTCTTACCGTGTCAAGTGCCGGTAACGTCACCAGACGGAATTATCTACCGTGGTTCTACGAAAAGTAAGTAAATGCAAACATCTGAAGACGTGATGAACATAAAATTAAAGTACTCTCAGAAAGGCGAGTTTCGAACCATAATTTACTGGCGTGGCATGCCGAGGAAGCGGTGCCATTCATATCGGTGCATTACCCCACAAACATTCACGTCACGAGTGCTGTAGTTTTGGCTTTATGAGCTAGGAGCCATGCTGTCACGTCACGTGATGACCCAGCCCGCGAGCGTAAGCAAGCACGTGAATGAGGTCCACGGGCTATCAAAGGTTGCCCATGCCTATTAGAACAACTGACACTAATTGTATCCGGAGTGGCCGTGCGGTTCTAGGCGCTACAGTCTGGAACCGAGCGAACGCTACGGTCGCAGGTTCGAATACTGCCTCGGGCATGGATGTGTGTGATGTCCTTAGGTTTAATTAGTTCTAAGTTCTAGGCGACTGATGACCTCAGAAGTTAAGTCGCATGGTGCTCAGAGCTATTTGAGCCATTTTTTTGTATCTGGTGGGCCGCTTGAATTTGTGCACGCGCGAAGGTGTGACTGGCTAACTTCAACGCTAATTAACTCAGAAATGGCGCAGTATATGGAATTTTTTGTTAAAAATTATTACTCAGCACAACCTACCCTACAGTACCTTTGGAAGCTTTCCAGACTGTTTCTGATCAGACTATACAACATATGAACGGTTAAGGCATATTTCGTCGGTCGTGCATTATCTTGTATCTTAAAACAGAAGATGATCTTTTACCATGGAACATGGGACATTTACAAATTAAATGGATTTCGTTAATGTTTAAACAATTAAATATTTGCGTTGATTTCCCATAGCTTTGGTTTCAAAATATGTTATGACTGGTTTCTAATAACAATTCTGCTTAATTTGATTTCACTTACTGATTATTGGTGTGTAATAGAGTAATAATGTAACAGATATACGAGTGAGTAAAATATTAACAAAGTTTCTCGATTGCAAGCCTTTTAAATGGCCATAGAATATTTTTTCCTAGGAAAATGACTTTTCACATTTGGAAAAAAAAAATCAGAGATTTCTTTTACATTTCAGAAAAAGCAGCAGCACATTACAAGTGAAGACATCATTAAAAATGGAATAAAAAATATACTAAACTTCCATTATTGGGCTGGCGAGAGACGAAAGTCTGAAAATTATTCGAAGTTACAGCAGACTAAACTACTTGTAACAGTAATGCCCAGTCAACGCTTCGCCCTCAAACTTCCATTCAGTATTGCTCAGTTCTGTGTCGGGTTCGTTTCCCAGGCACTGTTAATTTACGTTAATAGTGATACACACAGTAGGGATAGGTTTACAGATGAAGAGTTGATTAATATATACCTCGTGCTGAAGATGAAACGTCTATCATTATCAACAGTTCTTTTAGTTCAGCTCTCTCCTACCCAACTAATATTCTGCAATGTGATTGTGTCACTTGGCGTAAGAGATACGTATCCTTTCATTAGTGCAGCAATTCCGAAATTGCGCACATGATCAATAGTTCGGTTATTCAAACGGCACTGAAGAGCGATGTCAGCTGTTTCCTGCACTCCTGTTTAACAGAGAAATCTTGCTTCAATATACATATGATCCTCGGAAGGCGGTAGGCAATTGTTTTAATTTTGAATCAGAATCGATATGGAATGGTTAGCGAAATCTGGTTGTCCAGATGGTTTCTGCTCATACTCGAAACGAGTAATAGGGTCGTCAATGAGAAATTTTTCTTTCCATTCAGTATTTAACTAATCACGTTATTGTTCTCGTTGTTGTTCTTCTTCTTCTTTACTCACCACAACGTCGAATGCGAGCTCACAGAGATTTTATAGCACTGTACTAACGATAGTATTTGTTGACTGCAAGGAGTTAACACATTTTTTCCTTTCTTCTTCTTCGTATGAGTCTTTTTCTTTGAAGACACAAGAAGCTGCCTAAATGCGGCCAACATTACGTTTGCTTAAGCGTACTCGGTTAGTTATATCTTCATTATCGAAATCCACAACATTTTCGACTTTGACTAAGTAGTAACTTAATTCTGAAACCGTCTTATCACAACTGGCATGCAAGTGGGCGAATTTGGTGATTCCACAATAGTATACGCAGGTCGTACTACAGGTTAGAACTGTTGTAAACGTGTGTGTAGGAACAGCATTGTAGTTTGAACATCGAGAAGTGCTACAGTGAACGCAAATGACGTTAACGTTCTGAATATTTACTGGCTGTTTTTCTATCTTTAGGGTTTCTTTTTCAGTTATATTTCTCTCGAAACCTAAATTGATACTACATTACTATCCAGCTTTAAATCAACACTTACATTACTCTTCGTCTTACGTCGTTTGACAGTTTTGCTGTAACTGATGTGCAGTTTTATCTCGATTTTTTTCTTTTTCTCTGCAACTTCGTAGCAATTCTTGACGTTGTATGACTATCTCTCTCAACAACGTGGCCGGCTGCTGTGGCCGAGCGGTTCTAGGAGCTTCAGTCCGGAACCGCGCTGCTCCTGCGATCGCAGGTTCGAATCCTGCCTCGGGCATGGATGTGTGTGATGTCCTTAGGTTTGTTAGGTTTAAGTAGTTCTAAGTCTAGGAGACTGATGACCTCAAATGTCAAGTCCCAGAGTGCTTAGAGCCATTTGAACCATTTTCAACAACGTCGAAAGAGTGTCATACAGTTCATAAGTTATTCTCTTTAAAATTACTGTGTTCAGAATTTCCTTACCGCCCATCTGATTATGAAGTTAGAAGTTCTCGTTTCTTGACGTGTTTCACAACGATGCATGCTGAGCTGTTCATGCAGCGACGGCTACCGCATCACAGTACTTTTGCGTCTGTTCATATGAAACACCGTGTTTTAGTGATTGCATATTACAGTCCTTTTTAAGAGCTGTGTATATATTTTTGCAGAAACATAGGTAGCTGGAGGTAAGGAACGGAATAAACCACAACGAGCCACCAGAGACCCTCATAGCGAAAGACTTAGGTAATATCCATGAAAGATCTCTAAAATATTGTCGGTTGAGTTCGACTTCATCCCTTATAAGATTAGGATACATTAGTAACCAGACCCCCCTCCGGAAGTTTGAGTCCTCCCTCGGGCATGGGTGTGTGTGTGTGTGTGTGTGTGTGTGTGTGTGTGTGTGTGTGTGTGTGTGTGTGTGTACTCGTATGTTCTAAGCATAAGTTAGTTTAAGTAGTATGTAAGTCTACGGACCGATGACCTCAGCAGTATGGTCCCTTAGGAATTAAAAAAAAAAGTAACCAGACAACGCCAGATAAACAGCTAGTAAATAAAACCAAGATCAATACCCTTATCAACGTTCGAGGTTCTACTGAATAAATGAACAATTTGATGATGATGATGAAGTTTGGTTTGTGGGGCGCTCAACTGCGCGGTCTTTAGCGCCCGTACACAGTCCCAACTTTTGCACAGTCCAATTTTTACACAATCCAATGTAGTCAATGTGATGATGATGATGATGATGAAAATGATGCGGACAACACAAACACCCAGTCCCCGGGCAGAGAAAATCCCCAACCCGACCGAGAATGGAATCTGGGACCCCGTGATCCAGAGGCTGCAACGCTAGCCACTAGACCACGAGCTGCGGACAATGAACAATTTGTGCACATATTTACGATAGGGGCACGTGGATTATTACTACCATTGCGATATCTACACTATATGAACAAAAGTATCCTGACAACTATCAATGGACATTAATTTGGAATGTATACACCCTTCGCCTTTGTGATGTTGGGAACTCTTCTGGGACAGTCAGTGAGGTGTTTGAATGTGTGTGGAGGAATGACTGCTAATTCTTTCTCAAGAGCCGAAACCAGGGAAGGAAGTGATGTTGGACTCTGTGGTCTGGAGCGAAGTCGACGTTCTAACTCATCCGAAAAGTTTACCACTAGGTTCTGGTCACGATTCCAAGCAGGCCTGTCCATTTCAGGAATGCTATTGCACACAAACCATTGCCTTGTAAATGCTGCTTTTTACCTCTGCTGAATACAGTAAACAATGCTGTAAAACATCTTCACTTCCTTCCGAATTTATCATTTTCTTTAACACAATAATGGAACCACACCATAACCACGTATAACATCCCTACACCGTCACACAACCTACTCCGCACTTCAGTATTGGTTCTACACATGATGGCACGTAACGCCATCCAGGAATACACTTAACCCAAACCCTTACATCGGAATGCCACGGGGTATAGCGTGATTCACCACTCCAAATGACTCGTTTGCAGTTATCCACCGTTCAGTGACTAAGCATCGGTTAGCACTACCTACAGAAAAGTGTGACTTATGATAAGCTGCTTCACAATTGTACCCCATTCTTTCTGACTTACTACACACAGTAATTGTGGTACCTGGACTGCTAGTAGCACTTTGGAACACTTAGTGATTTCTTGCGCTGATTTCGTGCAATTTATTACAACCAAAATCCACAACACTCGGCGGTCCCCGTCCGTCAGTATATGAGCTCTTCTTGGTCTTGGTTTAGCTGTTCCTTCGCGTTTCTACTTCACTGTCACTTCACCGAAAGTCGAAATAGGCAACTATTCCTTTTATGGTGGCGGCTCCGCCTCCAGCAACAAGTACTGGTTAAATCCACATTACATATGGGTGTCCGGATACTTCCGATGAGATATTGAATGTAGATGAAGCAGTAATGAAGTAAGAAAAATTAATATCGTACTAAGAATTTGCCTTATATTTATGTTTGATACGCATTACAGTTTCAAATACTGAAATTAATCCCGGAAATTCAACTTAACTGTAATGGGTATAGATGTACTACTTACACCGATATCTGAAAATTTGTAATGGATCGGTATTCGAATCCGGATTTCCCGCATATCGCGAACGGTCACCTTACTACTAAGGCTATCCGAGATCGCTGCCCGGACCGATCCCGACTTCCATACGTCGCACACAAATCTACTTCCTCTCACAGATTAATAATTCATTTATCCACACTCGGACATCTCGTGATTCCCGTGCATTTTTTAGAAGCAATCAACGAGAAGTCATAGACTATCTTGTCGTCACAGACTCGTCTTCGCCTTTTATATATATATGACGGGGAAGAACAGTTTCAAAAATTGAAATCTATTCCCGAAATTCCGCTTAACTGTTATAGTTATACATTATTAATTCATTAATATGCTATGAGAAGAAATAGATAGGCATGTGGTATATGGAAGTTTGGGTCGGTTCGGGGAGCGGCTTGGACAGCTAAAGGATACAGGGTACTTTTTCGTCTCAACATTATGTAAAAATCAACATCTATTTCTTTCAGGCACTGTTTATAATGTATATGTTTTACAGATTTTTTGTTCATATCAGTTAGTGCAGCACACTTTGTAACCAAATTAGAAGTATTTTGAATATTTTTGAACCTCCTTGGGGTATTTAAGAAAATTACAAAGAAACTGATGCAACTTTTTTCCAAAATACTTCCTCAAATTAAGGTATCATTAAATCCAATGTTATACGTTTAAAGGAAACCAAATTTTTACCAAATATGCATGATATGATGGCTGAGATATTAGACCTATTTAATTCCACCAATTATGTATATTACAAGGATAAAAATATCACATCTTACATTTTAATTTTTATAATTTGTTTCCTAATAAAAATATTAGTTTTTATATAATTTAGTTGATTCTGCAATAAACCTTAGGTGTACTACACAAGTATAGACTATTGAAAGTTACAGAAAAAAATAAACCAATGATTTATAAACTTTAGGAACTACCTGAATTCTGAAAAATACAATTTGCGGGAAATTGGGAATGAAGATATGAGTCCAATTAAACTGTGCCTCAGAACATTCCTGAAGCATAATCTTCATCCCGCAACATATCTTCATCTTCAAGTTTCCTCTTGGCATTCCTTTTAGCACTTTTTGCTTCTTTGGTAACATGAAGAGCGAATCTTTCAGCTTCATGCATCCGTTGTCTGTCACACACAAGCAATTGATCTTCCATATTAGAACCACGTTTTATGCCTAAATTTCTCAGGACTTCCAGGCTTCCTATCACTCCATCACTGAAACATATCAGTGCATCTAGTACACCAACTTTTAATGTATTTAGTCCTACAAAAACATTCTTGGGTAATCTTTATCATATGCAATGGGTGAAACTTTCATTTTTATTCTGAGTGCCCCCATGAAGTCATTTACTAAGCAAATCAGGGTCACTCAGGTCTCTAAAAATTGGTTTTATTTCATTCATAACAGGCTAAGGAAGAGGATGCTTATGATGGTATAGTTGACCACTTTCTTTTGCTTTTTGGTAACCACACCAAGAATCTGCTCCTTTAGGGCAAGGTCCGTGAACAACTTATGAAAGTAGGTGGCCCGTACAGCTTTTCTCATTGCTGTAACATCATTCAGAGGTGCAGTTCGTCTAACAGCCAGTCCAGAGTAACTCTGAAGAAGGTCAATCTCAGTTTCCGTCAATCTGCCTCGGACAGACAGAGATTTTCCATCAGATAGCAACTTTCCTTTCAGTCCTCTTCGTAGCTTCCTCAATCTGGCACCCATCCTCTTTTACCCATGTCCAAAACACTCAAGTTTTGTTACCAAGGTATCACCATAGACATTGAACTCATTAATTTTACTGAAAGCCTTAGAGTCCCCATCACCTAGGCACTTCGTATATCTAACGTTATAAACGGGCACCGACCTCTGAAATATTCTTAGAGCTCCATCACACTCCATACTTCCACTGTAGCCATCATAATTCGTAGAACACTGATGTTCAATATGTCCTTCATTGTTGCTATGGCAGGTGTGACAGTACTTGGATAAGAACTCAACATCAACAACTTTTCCATTCTCCAGAGAAGTAGCACATACAATACCATTCAAGGAACGATGTCCTCGACGTTGCCATATCCCATTAAGTGCGACAGCACCGTCCCTGGTTCCACTAATATTTACAGTCTCTTCTACTGCACATTTCATAGATGCCTTAGACACGACCGCCAAGGCACCTAAAAGCATTTTTAAGTATTTGCTGAACCTACTGGGAGGAGGAGAAAGGTCCACCAAACCACAAAACGTTTGAGGAGCTTTTTTTCCTTTTCATATGGCACGCATTGCACACACTAACTCCAAATGCACCTCATATAAATAATGCACAATGTTCGAAGCCATTTTAGAGGTAGATTTATTGCAGGATCTACACAGAACAACTAATTTTGACGCTAAACCTGCTACTTTGTTGTTCAGTTATTACACCATCACATTGTTTACACTTCGCCACTTCCTTCATCAAAGAAGATAAAATGCACACATCAACAACAACAAATCCACTACAAACAGCGTCATTCTTAACACAAAAATTTGAATCACCAGCAGGTGTGCCATGTGGGAGTTTCTTCCCTGAAGAACTGATACATAGGTTACTTTCAACAGTGTGGCTTGCTTTGTTTGTGAACTGGTTACCACGGAATTTCCTTTTATTGAATTTCTTGATGCGTGGCGTAGTTCGTATTTATTGCACACTAAAGGATATGTACTTCCACAAATATCTGTAGCACCTGGACAACAAACATTCAGCAACACGTGAACAAACTGCTTCAGCGAAACAAAATTAAACACTAGCAGAGATAATCATTCACAGACACTAGAAACCTGGATTGTTACCAACATATACAATGTATCACACATATAATCGCTGGAAACGAAATTCACAGTTCTTTTCGAAATAATGTTGGGTTTTGTAACAGAAATAAAGGGGATGTCGCGGCATAAATGAACGTAACTTTAAAATTTGGTAAATATACGTCATTTTTCATTTGAAACCCTATAATGTATATATCAATGTAATCAGGAAAGACTATAGAATTTAATAAAGTCATAAAAAAATTCGATTTTTCCACCATTTATATGTACCATGTATCCTTAAGATGCAAGGTGGTCGCTAGCGATAGGCGGGAAATTTGGGTTCGAGTCCCGGCCCGGCACAACTTCTGATATTTCACTATTATTCTTAAATTAAATTTCAGGAATAAAAAAGAAATGGCTTAGATTTGGAGAAATGAGTGAGGGATGTGTGGTTGGGTGTTGCAGGAAGACCTGCTGATCCACGGGGACAGTGTGTACGACATCATCGACAAGCAGGACCAGGCGGCGGTGCAGGCGGAGCTGGCCCGCCAGGCTGCCGCGCCGGGGGACGACCGCCGGCTCTTCCTCTGCCGCATGAACGTGTCGCGCAACGCCCGCCGCCAGATGCGCTTCGGCGACCAGAAGGTACGCACGCCTACATCTGTATCCACACTCCGCAAGGCACCAGACGGGGGGTGCTTTGTGTACCGCTGTCACTTCCCCCTTTTCCTCTTCCAGTCGCGAATGGTGCGCGGCAAGAAAGATTGTTGGTTAGCCTCCCTCAGAGTTCGTTTCTCTCCAAATTTAATGTCACGCGTGATACACGTAGAAGGAAGAATTTTCTAGGAACGTACGTTCTCGAAATTTTAAATGTAAACCACACAGTGATGCACAGTGCCTCTCATCGCGAGTCTACCATTGGAGACAGAAAGAAAAAACAGGAAGGAAGGAAGATTAGAGTTTAATGTCCTAGCTGTTGAGGTCATTAGAGACGGAGTACAAGCTACATTTACAGATTCATGGAGAAGGAAATCGGCCGTGATCTTTCTTTTTTATCCTCGAATGCGCCTTAAATGATTTAGGGAAATCACGGAAAACCCAGATGTGGACGGGGATGTGAACAGACCTCCTTCCGAATGCGAATCCACTATGCTGACCACTGCGCCACTTCACTGTGTATCCGCCACAGGAGATGGATAAGTATGTCCGTGTTCCTTTCGCGACTGTTGAGGGGATCTTTGACGAAATACATTGCTCTTCTTTGGATCTTCGCTGTTTGTAACTGTTGTATTCACTAACTGTTGTATTCATCAAATATGTTTGACATCAAACACATAAATGTGGCAGAAAGAAAACGCCTTACCACCGAAATTGGTTGCTGTAAAGAGGTGGCTTGTTTGCACACAGCAACTGTAAAGTCTCCGTCAAAGGACAGAATTTGTTTAGCCAATACCCATGGCCAAATGATGTCAACACAGATTAGCAAACAACTTACAGTAATGTATGAACAGAAACTTCACAAATAATTATTATGAAGGTGTTGTGTGGCACCACCCCAGTTTTCGTTTGCACTGATCTGTCCTCAACGCTCGTCTGGTCCTGGATCCTGTGAACAATACGACCATCAATTTTAGAATGTCTAATCTGGATCTTCTTGGTTACGACCATTGACAAATTCCTGATGCTGTCTTGAGGTATTGTGCAATACCTTGCCGATTACTGTATTGAGTGGAGCCTTTTGTCGCCTTATATCCGTGCCTGCTGGCTGGATGTCTACTTAGGAAGTATTTGTATGATGTAAAACGGAAGTATTGCCTTGTGCGCCCTCTGCTGGAGGCATGCTGTAGCACAGTTGCACCTGAATAGTAGGCAGCTCGGAGCTCTTCCGTGTATGGCTGTGTTCCGTATCTTCTGGGAAATACAGCACGAGTGCTGTCTGGCAATGGTTCCAGACTACCGAGTCATATTCGAATATTCGTCGAACGAGGGTTTTGGAAGTTACTTCCTTTGTGCGTGGGCTACACTTCCTGAGGATCCTTCCAATGAATCTCAAGTTGGCATCTGCCTTTGCTGCCGTTAGTTTTGTGTTGTTCCACTTTAAATCGTTACGTACGCATACTTCGAGATATTTAATGACTGTTACTGCTACTAGTGAATGTTCGGCAATCGAGCAGACATACAGTGACGTGTTTTCTGCGTATTTATACCCAATAGGTTACCTTAATTTACGCTGTTAGTAAACTGTCAACCATTGCTTTAGCCTATCGAGTTCTCTGTATGCAAGAGCAATATATGACAGCATCCTCACGTAACTTAAAACGATATCAACGAGAAAATTTATGTAAATAGTGGACAGTAATAGTACTGTAACACTCCCTTTGCACAAGCCCGATGTTACTTTTACGTCTGAAGATTCCTCTACGTTAAGAAAGACATGCTGTATTCCATTTGTTAGTGATTATTCAACCCAATCACATCTACTAACTCTCGTATTTTGGTCATCAGGCGACAGCGTGGAAATGTATCGAAAACCTTCCTTTCTCACAAACCTGAGATATGTAAGCCGCTCGAGGGGTGACAAAAGGAATTTCAGTGCTTTATATAACTTCCAATATTCCGTCTCGAAATCTAGATTGTAGCCTTAGACAGATCTGTGACGAAGCCCAAGCTCCGTGTTAAACTGAAGCTGAGAGTTTGGTTGTGAGCTGGTGAAACCACCGAATATGAATACAAAATAAAGACTGTGGTAACAGACTGGTCTTTAGTGTACAAGTAAGTCAGCGTCGTTGGCAATATTAGTCCATATTTAAGCACGTTTTTACTGCGTGAGGTGCACGGCCAATTCGTATAGCTTAAAGAGCGGCTCACTACCCTGAGAGGCAAGGGGCACGTATGTGAGCCTGACACGGGTCGAGACCGTGCTGTGTTTTGGCGACCGTTGTCCTGATACACCGGTCACACTCAGTGTGACTTTTGGCCGGTTTTATACGCTCAATTACGCAAATGCTGGGCTGATCCCCTCCCCTCCCGCCCCCCCACCCCTCCCCACCGATCACCACATCAGAAAATACGAGGGCTATTTTGAAAGTAACGTCAGATCGGTCGCGAAATGGAAATAAAAAAAAACAAAAAAATTTTATTTGTAACAGTTAGCAACACCTTCCAGCCACTTCTCTACATAGTCGCCGCTCCGATTTAGACATCTGTCCCAACTTTTCAATTCCCTCGTCCTAGGAGGCAGGCGCCTATACTTTCCGCCAATGCTGCATCTCGTCGTCTGCTCCAAATTAACGTCTCCATAGCTAGTGGCTCTTGGGAGCAGAGATGAAAGTCACAAGGAGCCACATCTATGCTATACGTTGGGCGACCAGGAGCTGCAGGAGCATCTTCGTTGCCCCTGCAGTGTGCTGCCGAGAATTGTCATGTAGAAGGAAATGCATGAAAGTTACGTTATGTGGGCTGCATGAATCAGGCGAAATGTCACGGCAAGTACCCATACTTGGCAGGAGACCAGCAGACACTGTTTTCTAGGCATGTTTAAGAGCTGACTGTGCGCTCAGAAATGAAAAGAGCGACTTGACGCAATCGATGGGCATACCAGAGATACTGCCTAACAGATGTGCGCAAAGGTTCATTGGATTTTGGCTGTGGTTTCCATTTCGCGCCCAATCGATCCTTAATTTCCGAACAGCCCTCGTACGATATATAATCAGTTAAAATACTATAACACAACCACGAAGTTTATACAGTTCACAGACAGATGGTGCGCTCGACTTCCCTCCCTTAGGGTAACGGATGACTGTAGCGACAGGAAGGGTGACAAAGCTAAAATAAAATAAAGGAGGTAAATGAAAAACAGCTATGACCGTACGATGGTATTACCATCAGGAAAGAGGGAGACCATGACTTCGTGTAAACCGTGCTTTGTAATCGTTTCAGTTTCTTAATATATTAGTATGATTTCCCCTTAGCTAACGATCGATCCATGTTTAAGGCACTCTTATTTTTAAAGCTGCAAGGTAAATCCAGAATCCTTGTTTTATATAATAAACAAACACAAGTCTTATCCGTTAAACATTCTCTATTAGCCATTAGCCACCTTTGTAGCCGAGATCGCTAATGCTCGCCTGTATGGTGGGACTCGACTCGGACGTAACCTGCAGGAAATAGCAAAACTCATCTACTACTTTAAGAATCTCGTTCCTAATCTGATTCTTTCAGCATCCCCTGATTTAATTTGACTACACTCCATTACCCTTGTTTTGTTTTTGTTGATGTTCATCTTATATTCTCCTTTCAAGACACTGCCCATTCCGTTCAACTGGCCTTCCGGGTCCTTTGGTGTCTCTGAAAGAATTACAGTGTCGTCGGCAAACATAAAAATTTTTGTTTCTTCTCCCTAAAATTGAATTCCTACTCCAGACCTTTCGTTGTTTTCCTTTATTGATTGCTCAATGTACAGATTGAATAACATCGGGATAGGCTACAACCCTCTCTCACTCCCCTCTCAACCACTGCTTCCCTTCCCTGCCCCCTAGATTCTTGTGACTGCTGTGTGGCTTGCGTACAGGTTGTGAATAGCTTTTCGCTCTCTTTATTTTACCCCTGATATCTTCAGAATTTCAAACAGACCATTAAGTTCAGAAAATATTCCACTGATGTCACGAAGAAGCCTCCGACATACAGATCAACTTGGACCCTCTTGCAAGAGTAACGCGCGAGTAGTGGAAACTTCCGCAGTCCAACTATACATGGATTATCTAAAGCCATGCCATGCATTAAAAACTAAAGACAATGCAACGAAGGAGACGTCCCTCGTCTATGACGGGAGTGGACGATCCTAGTACAGAAATACACAGAATATTTCCAGTGGTCTCAGTGACAGGAAAGTTACTCCTAAGCGGTGGTTCAAATCGCTCTGAGCACTATGGGTCTCTTAACATCTGAGGTCATCAGTCCCCTAGGACTTAGAACTACTTAAACCGAACTAACCTAAGCACATCACACACATCCATGCCCGAGGCAGGATTCGAACCTGCGACCGTAGCGGTCGCGCGGTTCCAGACTGAAGCGCCTAGAACCGCTCCGCCACACCGGCAGACTACGTAGAAAGAACGGCTGTCAATATATATCGGCATGAGCTGAAATTTCTCCGATTTTCTCAACGTAGTCATTTCGCGAGACGTACATGGGGGAAAGTAATATGTTCCCCGATTATGCTTCGAACATATACGCCCGATATTTGAACAATAAACCTCTCTGTGAAGCTCAACGTCTCTCTGGTAGCCACTGCCACGTAAGTTTGATGAACATCTCCGTAACGTTTTCGCACTTACTGAAGGATTCCGTAACGTAGCGAATAGTGACGGTGAACAAGTATCGACGTTGCAAATGTCTTGTAGGCCACGCCTTTCGTGTTTGAATTACATTATCTTAAGATTCTTCCACCGAGTGATTTTTTCTGTGTTACTCCTTTAGTACTAACTCTTCGCAACACATTGAGCAGTCAGTATCCACATATACCACTGAATGTATCTGCAAAACTATGTCACTGTACGATCATAGTTCAGGAGATATTATGTCAGAAACACTGAGATGCGTGAAAAAAATCATTCTTAAAATGGATGCAAATTACACAGGCTATACTCGTCCAGTGTTTGATAAATACAGCACTTAGCGATTGCCAGCAAACCTTAAACATAATGTCAAGCCAGTTCTACACTTTGTTTATACGCTTAACGTGATCTGTTTCACACATAAACTCATGTGGAGATGGCTCGCCTCCATAGCTGAGTGGTTAGCGAGGCCGACTGCCATAAGGGGACACGGCTTCGATTTCAGATACTGCTCGGGATTTTTCCTTGGTGGGAGTACCAGTACGGGGTGTATTCAGCCTCGTGAGGCCAACTGAGGAACTACTCCACCGATAAGTAGCGCTTAAAAGGTCAAGAAACCCGACAACTACCGGGAGACCTGTGTGCTGACAAAGTGCCTCTCCATACCGCGTTCGATGACGCCAATGGCAGAGGATGAAACGGCGGTCGATCGGGCCTGACTGGCCCGTCTAGGGCTAGAACACGGAACTTTACTTACCTCTAATTTGGAGATGGGCAGAGAGGAGGGGGAGCAGGATATGGACAAATAGAAGATTAGAGCAAATAAATACCCGGGTAATGCCGTGTTTGTCAGCCAGGCCTGACATATTATAAAAATGGATGTACATACATGCATTAAAGAGCCAAAGAAACAGGTATGCCTGCTTAATATCGTTAGGACCCCCGCGAGCACGGAACACGACGTGGCGTGGACTCGACTAATGTCTGAAGTAGTGCTGGAGGGAATTGACACCATGAATCCTGCAGGGCTGCCCAAAAATCCGTAAGAGTACGAGGGAATGGGGATCTCTTTTGAACAGCACGTAGCATGGCATCCCAGATCTGCTCAATAGTGTTCATGTCTGGGGAGTCTGGTGACCAGCGGAAGTGTTTAAACTCAGAAGAGTGTTCCTGGAGCCACTCTGCAGCAATTCTGATCGTGTGGGATGTCGCTGGAATTCCCCAAGTCCATCGGAATGCACATTGGACATGAATGGATGCAGGTGATCAGACAGGATGCTTACGTACGGGTCACCTGTCAGAGTCGTATCTAGATGTATCAGGCGTCCATTATCACTCCAACTGCACACGACTCACACCCTTACAGAGACTCCACCAGCTTGAACAGTCCCCTGCTGACATGCAGAGTCCATGGATTCAAGAGGTTGTCTCCATACCGGTACACGTCTATCCGCTCGATACAATTTAAAACGAGACTCGTCTGACCAGGCGACATGTATCCAGTCATCAACAGTCCAATATCGGCGTGGACGGGCCCAGGCGAGGCGTAAAGCTTTGTGTCTTGCAGTCATGAAAAGTGCACGAGTGGGCCTTCGGTTCCGAAAGCCCATTACGATGATGTTTGGTTGAATGGTTCTCACGCTTTAGTTGTTGATTGCCCAGCATTGAAATCTGCAGCTATCTGCGGAAGGGTTACACTTCTGTCAGTCGTCGTTGGTCCCGTTCTGGCAGAATCTTTTTCCGGTCGCAGCGATGTCGGAGATTTGATGTTTTACCGGATTCTTGATATTCACGGTACACTCGTGAAATGGTCGCACGAGAAAATCCTCACTTCATCGCTACCTTGAAGATGCTGTGTACTGTCGCCCGTGCGCCGACTATAACGTCACATTCAGACTCATTTAAATATTGATAACCTTCCATTGTAGTAGCAGTAACCGATCTAACAACTGCACCAGACGCTTGTCTTATATAGGCGTTGCCGACCACAGCGCCGTATTCTGGCTGTTTACATATCTCTGTATTTGAATACGCATGCGTATACCAGTTTCTTTGGCGCTTCGGTGTATGTATGTATGTACGTACGTGTTTATGTATGTATGTTCTACATCTCCCCCTAAACCACTGGACCGATTTCAACCGAACTTGGTTCACGTACCCCTCACTGCCTAGAAATAATCGCTGAGTGTGTAAGAGCCACCTACATATCACAAGGGTGGGGTTAAAAAAGCAGTGTAGCCTATGACACGCAAATATCCATAATTTATTGAGAATGACGGCTCTTAGTGACTTGCAACAAATTTCACACATAATTTCAAACCTTACGAAATATTTCCTCGCAGGCAACCGCCACAAAATGATGAAAAGAAAAACGTTTACCGCTTAATATATTTCCAATGTGCATACAGTAAAACTGCCGCATAAAGCAGGACTTTCTAATTTATTACTTCTTTACTACTAACGAATTCGCTACACATTTTGCAAGCAGTATTCACATATGCCTCTAAATGTATCAGAAAAATTATGTCGTGGTGCGACATACAGTTCAGGAGATATATCGTCATAAGCATTGACCTGAGTGAAAATAAAACTGCAGGGCGAAATTCGCTAGAGGTACAGGTGAAATATTTGTACATATATGTGTGAAATACGTTAAATGTATGAGAAATATATATGACACGTGCGTACATTGGTGAAGACATGCGTAAGAAGTTACTTCTACATCTACATCTACATCTACATGACTATTCTGCAATTCACATTTAAGTGCTTGGCAGAGGGTTCGTCGAACCACAATCATACTATCTCTCTACCATTCCACTCCCGAACAGTGCGCGGGAAAAACGATCACCTAAACCTTTCTGTTCGAGCTCTGATTTCTCTTATTTTATTTTGATGATCATTCCTACCTATGTAGGTTGGGCTCAACAAATTATTTTCGCATTCGGAAGAGAAAGTTGGTGACTGAAATTTCGTAAATAGATCTCGCCGCGACGAAAAACGTCTTTGCTGTAATACTTCCGTCCCAATTCGCGTATCATATCTGCCACACTCTCTCCCCTACTACGTGATAATACAAAACGAGCTGCCCTTTTTTGCACCCTTTCAATGGCCTCCGTCAATCCCACCTGGTAAGGATCCCACACCGCGCAGCAATATTTTAACAGAGGACGAACGAGTGTAGTGTAAGCTGTCTCTTTAGTGGACTTGTTGCATCTTCTAAGTGTCCTGCCAATGAGACGCAACCTTTGGCTCGCCTTCCCCACAATATTATCTATGTGGTCTTTCCAACTGAAGTTGTTCGTAATTTTAACACCCAGGTACTTAGTTGAATTGACAGCCTTGAGAATTGTACTATTTATCGAGTAATCGAATTCCAACGGATTTCTTTTGGAACTCATGTGGATCACCTCACACTTTTCGTTATTTAGCGTCAACTGCCACCTGCCACACCATACAGCAATCTTTTCTAAATCGCTTTGCAACTGATACTGGTCTTCGGATGACCTTACTAGACGGTAAATTACAGCATCATCTGCGAACAACCTAAGAAAACTGCTCAGATTGTCACCCAGGTCATTTATATAGATCAGGAACAGCAGAGGTTCCAGGACGCTTCCCTGGGGAACACCTGATATCACTTCAGTTTTACTCGATGATTTGCCGTCTATTACTACGAACTGCGACCTTCCTGACAGGAAATCACGAATCCAGTCGCACAACTGAGACGATACCCCATAGGCCCGCAGCTTGATTAGAAGTCGCTTTTGAGGAACGGTGTCAAAAGCTTTCCGGAAATCTAGAAATACGGAATCAACTTGCGATCCCCTCTCGATAGCGGCCATTACTTCGTGCGAATAAAGAGCTAGCTGCGTTGCACAAGAACGATGTTTTCTGAAACCATTCTGATTACGTATCAACAGATCGTTCCCTTCGAGGTGATTCATAATGTTTGAATACAGTATATGCTCCAAAACCCTGCTGCAAATCGACGTCAGTGATATAGGTCTGTAGTTAGATGGATTAGTCCTACTACCCTTCTTAAACACTGGTGCGACCTGCGCAATTTTCCAATCCGTAGGTACAGATCTATCGGTGAGCGAGCGGTTGTATATCTTCTAAACCCCTGGATCGATTGCAGTCAAACTTGGTTCACGTGTTACTGGAAGGAAATACTGTGAGGGAAGAATCACGAACCTCCTATTGAAATGGGGGTAGTGGGAAGATAAGGGTAGAGGAGGAGAACATGAAGAGACAGGGAGAGAGAAGGAGGAGATGGACACAGATGGGGGAAGGAGATGGACTAATAGATGACTGGAATAAGTACATAACCGGCAAGGAAGAGTACTCAATGTGGTATAAAAACGAATGTATATACATATGTACCAATTCCCTTCCTAAGCCACTGGATCGATTTCAACCAAACTTGGAACACATACTACTGATTGTCTGGAACGAAGTACTGTGGTGCTAAAGACCACCTACCACTGCGGTACGGTTGAAAACGGGGGAACATAGGAGATAGACAGAGAGGGGGAAGAAGGAGGAGATGAACAGGGGGAGGGAGAAGGAGGAGATGGATAGAAAGAGAGGGAGGGAGGAGATGTGCAATACGTGTGGCATACGTGTATGCGGACGAAGCCGTGAGTAAAAAGCTAATAACTGAAATAAAAAAATAAAGCTTGTCTGTTGTTTTGCTATTCCTAGGATAGATATTTCATCATTTACTGACCCCGAATTAAAATTATCTTTCTAAAATAATGGAGAAGATCATGAAAAAATTCTCTGGTAAAGGAGGTTCTTGTTCGTGCTTTCAGGAATAGGTACAAATGCAAACTGCTTGCTGTTCCGTTTCGTTAGCGTACTGGAAGGACAAGTGTCACCTTCATTAAGGGACTAGCTCGAAAAAATTACACCGGCCTCACACCGCTCGGCGCCAAATGTAGGCCTTGCGAGCAGCACTTTCTCGTTTGGAGGCGGGCTGTCGCCTTCGATCAATACGACGACAAGCATCTGTGATTCCTCAAGCGCGGATGCTTAGCGCGTCTAAAAAGTCGACGAGAGCGGGCAGGGCGAGAGCTGGCGGGCTATCAGATTGTCAATTACACGCCGCCGCCTGACGGACGTTACGTGTTAATGAAGCGCCGATAGACATCGCCGCCGGCCGCGGGTTCGACGCCTAATGAAGAGGAAAGTGGGCGAGCGGCCACACGCGGGCCGCCCCACACACTGCCGCCTGTCCGCTCTCCTCACTCCGTACGTCACACTCAAGAGCTGCTCCAGCCAGCTCCGGTCCTATATTTATCAAACTGTGTGGAGATGCTTGCAGTATAACGAGTATTAAATCATTAAACTTTCATTCCGTTTCGAGCTTACGTCTGTCATCAACATCAGCGTGAAGTGCGACCTCCCACGGGCACGAATGCACTCTTGTATTCTTTGAGGCACTGAAGCACAGTCCCGAATGTCGTCTCGAGGATTTTCTTACCATGTCTGAAGCACATGCTGTGTCAGTTCATGAAGACTGTTCGCTGGAGACTATATGAAAGTGTACGTCTTTCCATCGCACGCCAGAAATGCTCTATGGGTGACAAACCAGAGGATATGGCTGGTCGCTCAGTATGTTTTTCAAAGCGTTTATTATGTGAAATACATTTTGGAGTCTTGCATTATCCACCTGGAATATGGAATTCATAAAATGTAAACTTTCACGGCCGCAAATGTCACACTTATTAAAATACTGACTGACAAACCTGAAATTGCCCGAGTATTCATTTTGTCAATTTTCTATTAGAAACGGGAACCAAAAATGAACCGTGTTTGCAGTGAAATATCGAAAAAATTTCCTTTACATGTATTCGTGAAATCACCTTTGAAATTTCGAAGCAGTTCTACGAAGAAATATGCATAATGTACAAATGTATAAGTGCAGTATCCAAATTAAGAAACATGATTCGGGACAGTTTCTGTACGCGGATGCTACGCATGTCTACTACGCGATTTTGTAAACGTCTCTACGGAAAAACTTTTTCATAGCTCTATAAACGGCTATCGTTTTTGCCTACAGCTGAAAGCTGTCAAAAGCGCACCAAGGTGTCAGGGATTTCCTTAAGTTGAGTCGTCTGTAGCAAAGAATAAATGTTTTAAAACTTCATGCATGATTCGGCATTTCTTCAACTATATCAGTGTGTGTGACATCATACGTCTTGAACTGTGTGTCGCACAATGATATATTTGAGAAGGTTCATTCAGCGGCATATGTGGATATTGTCAGCGAAATATGTCGCGAGTAGAGTTAGTAGAAAAGAAGTAATAAATTTAAATGTCGAGCATGATGCGGCAGTATTTCACACTTCAGTGTATACGACGTCATATCTTCGGAACTATTTTTAGTACCATGATATACTTTCGTAGTGCATTTGACGCTATAGGTGGACACTCCCTCCGAAATTTATTGCGATTACAGACAGTAGCACAGAAGTAATATATACATCTAAACGTCGTGCATGATCCGGCAGTTTTTTTATGTGTCTTACTTTTTATGACTTCATATCTCCTGAACTATGAGGCTAGGTGGTTCTTACCCCCACAGCGATTGTTGCCTGACAATACGGTATTTGTGTAACGAGTTTGGTTCAAGTCGGTCCAATGGTTTAGGAGGTGATGTAGAACACACACACACACACACACACACACACACACACACACACACACACATACACACGTCAGGAGGAGAGGTACATGCTTTGAGATGCGATAGTATTAATGATTCTGAACAAAAAATTTATATGGACATATGCCCTGTTGGAATTGTTTCCGAGATAGAACACGTTTATTATCACTCTTCTACGTTTTACTTTAATAACTCGAAAACCGCACACTCCAACTAAAACGTGTCTCAGCATACTATTAAAGAAAATTAAATTTGCAACAAGAAAGGTCCTATTTATTTTTTGTCTGGGACTAACAGTTTGCATGAAAAGATCGCGA